>NW_016107391.1:12779324-12849530 GCF_001604975.1 Cebus imitator | reverse complement strand
CAAAGAATTACAAATCATTCTTTTATAAAGACACAAGCACATGTATATTCATTGTGGCACTGTTTGCAATAGCAAAGACCTGTAACCAACCCAAAAGCCTATTGATGATAGACTGGACAAAGAAAATGTGGCACATAGATGCCATGTAATACTATGCAGTCATAAAAAACGATGAGTTAATGTCCTTTGTAGGGACATGGATGAATCTGGAAACCATCATTCTCAGCAAACTGACACAAGAACAGAAAATCAAACACTGCTTGTTCTCACTCATAGGCAGGTGTTGAACAATGAGAACACATAGACGGAGGGGAGCATCACACACTGGGGTCTGTTGGGGGTGGTTAGGGGAGGGACAGCAAGTGGTGGGGAGGTTGGGGAGAGAGAACATGGGGATAAATGCCAGATATAGGTGATTGGGGGATGGAGGCAGCAAACCACTTTGCCATGTATGTACCTATGCAACAATCCTGCATAATCTGCACCTGTACCCCAGAACCTAAAGTACAATTTAAAGAAAAAAGGTGGGGGCTTCAAGTCTATAGGCAAATTTAAAATTTTTCTGGTTGACAATTGGTGGAGTTTATCTGAAGACCTGGGATCAGTAGAAAGGAAATGTTCAGGTTAAGCTAAAGGATTGTGGAGACCAAGTTTTATTATGCAGAGGAAGCTCTCAGACAGCAGACTTCAGAGAGTGAAGGTTGTAAAATGTTTCTTATCTGACCTAAAAGGGTGCCTGGCTCTTAGTTGATTATTTCCTGGGTCTAAAAAGGGAGCAAAGAAAGAGGAAAGGAGATTCTCTATAGAATGTGGATTTTTCCCACAATGGACTGCTTTGCAGGGCCATTTCAAGATATGGCAGAAAAACATGTCATGGTATTAAATATTCTTGTTTTCTTCCTTCTTATGCCAGAGTCAGATTGGAAAGTGCACAATATACAGGATTAAATAAAACTCATCTGATGAGAATTTATGGTTTTTAGGGCATTAATCCCCAGACCCCATAGATAGGAATTTTGGCAAGGTTTAAAAACAAAACAAAACAAAAACCAGAGCTTTGTCCTCAAAAGGTTTTAGTAAATACCCCATGCTCTTAGTTGGGAATCCTGATGAACAATAGCCTAGCGGCAGATAGAAAGAAGTTTATGATAGTAAAATCCAGCCCAAGTCAGCTTAGTCCCTCATTGGATGAAGGTGATCTTCCTCCTTCTATTAATTACAAAGCATAGGGGATTCTCTGTCTGAAGGAAATAAGATTATTTAGAGCTCCTCCATATTTTTAGACACAGGGTCTGTAAGGCCAATCAAAAATTACCTGAAGTAGACCAACAAGAAAAAGTAGACCAAGAAGAAAATAAATTCAAGAAGTTAAATAGATTAGTTAATTTAACTTTACAAACACTGTGATAGGATGAGAAATTTCCTAACAGACCAATATTATAACCATTCTTCAGACAACTACTGTGGACAAAATAACTCCACAAATACTTAAAAAAGATTTAAGAAAGACTAAAAGATACGGAAGGAAAGAAACAATTGCAAGTGCATTTTCCGTTTTCATAGATTCTAGCCTGAGAGCAGTCCCAGTCAGGTGGCATGACTAGAACTTTACTAGAAAACCCACAGAAGAATCAGAGAATAGAGTTCAGGACCATCAAAAACATTGAGAAACAATAGAGTTAAAAAGTAAGATCTGGACATCTTCAAGGAGCTGTCCCAGATTGAAGCCTGTCAGGGTCCAATGCAAATGAGGCTGATTCCCACTCTGGTCAGCATAATGTAGGCCCCCACAGAAAAGATCCCTGCAGGGCTCTGTGCGACAGCCATTGATATCCTGACTACAGTAGAACAAAATACAAAGCCTCCCCTTTCACAGCTTCTCATCTGCCAAGCTTTCCCTGCTGTGGCACAGTGTACCCTTCACGCAGATGACAATGCCACCATGCAGAATGGCGGAGAGTGCTTGTGGGCCTATGTGTCAGTGACCCTGGAACAAGTTGCCCAGTGGCATGATGAGCAGGGCCACAATGGACTGTGGTATGTGATGCAAGTGGTGAGCCAGCTCCTGGATCCCCATACCTCAGAGTTCACTGCAGCCTTTGTGGGCAGCCTTGTTTCCACCCTCAACTCCAAGGCAGGGCGGGAGCTGGGGGAGAATCTAGACCAGATTCTTCATGCCATCCTCAGTAAGATGCAACAGGCAGATACTCTCAGTGTCATGCAGTCTCTGATCATGGTGGTCACTCATCTGGTGCACACTCAGCTAGAACCTCTATTCCTGTGTAGCCTCCCAGGACCTACTGGCAAACCTGCCCTAGAGTTTGTGATGGCTGAGTGGACGAGCCGACAGCACCTGTTCTATGGACAGTATGAAGGCAAAGTCAGCTCTGTAGAACTCTGTAAGCTGCTCCAGCATGACATCAATGCAGATGACAAATGGCTACAGGATATTCATGTGAAGGGAGAGGAGATCTACAGCATGGATGAGGGCATCCGCACCCGCTCTAAGTCAGCCAAAAACCCAGAACGCTGGACAAACATTCCTTTGCTGGTCAAGATCCTAAAGCTGATCATTAACGAGCTCTCCAATGTCATGGAGGCTAATGCTGCTCGCCAGGCCACTCCTGCAGAGTGGAGTCAAGATGACTCCACTGATATGTGGGAGGACCAGGAGGAGAAAGAGGAGGAGGAGGAAGATGGTTTAGCTGGCCAACTTTTATCTGACACTCTTGCTACAAGTAAATATGAGGAGGATTACTACGAGGATGATGAGGAAGATGACCCTGATGCCCTGAAGGATCTTCTCTATCAGATTGATCTGCAGGCATATCTGACAGATTTCCTCTGCCAGTTTGCTCAGCAGCCCTGCTACATAATGTTTTCGGGCCACCTTAATGACAACAGGAGGTGAGTTCTACAAACCATCAGCATCTAAAAAGGGGAGCCTTTCTACATTTGCTCCTTTTGACCCAGCACAAACCATTTTGCAGCCCTCAGCGGCCTTAAGATGCACTTTTTTCCTCAACCTAAAGTGGCATATTGACCTTTGGCCCTTGGCCTCAGCGGTGACACTGATGACAACTCAGACCAGGCTCACCAGTGCCGGTCACTTAGGAATGCTGGAACAAAGGACATTTTTCAAAGTTCCCGTGAAGACATTCCATCTCTGGAACCTTTTTTCTCCCCAACTCTGCCCCAACCTCTGTTCCTAGAGCCCTCTGCTGGCCAGTCCAGAAACGTTATTGCCCAGAAGAATTATGTGTTCATGGATTATTTTGCCCTGCCTCAGGAACACAGGAAGTCACTACCATTTATATTCTAAAACAGACCTATCTACGTTCATAGGACTTCTGATGTGTTCAGATAGGAATCCTCAAGAGAGATCATTATGCTTTCTGCCCTGGACCACTGCTGCTCTGGGTTCTCAGGAGGAACAGGCAGGAGCAGCTTCTTTCTAAGCCTTTCCAGTGACCTCTGCCTTGCTTCCCTTCTACAACACTAAGGCTCCTCTGTCAGAGGAGGTCATCTTGTTTTTGCCTCATTGCATGACATAACCTTTCCTCTTAAGCTGTTCCTATATATACATGCACACACAAAATAAGCCAGACAGTTGGCAATTTGATTTTCCTTTTTTAGAAAAAATAAAATGGGGAAAAGGGATTTTTTTTTAATTCACCTGACCCAACTATATTTAATATGCCTCTCCCACACATTACCACAGAGTCTGACATTCAAAAATTATCCCCTCTCCCTCGGGAAGTCTCTAAAGTGGTTAAGTTTTAACCCTCAAATTTGCAACATGTATTTTTCTAGGACAGTAAAGTAATCTTTACAAATGAAAGAAAAAAAAGTAAGATCTAATATTTAAAATCTACAAAGAACTAAAACAGATTTACAAAAAAAAAACCCATTCAAAAGTGGGCTAAGGATATAAACAGACACTTTACAAAAGAAGACATATATGAGGACAACAAACATATGAAAAAATGCTCATCATCACTGGTCATTAGCGAAATGCAAATCAAAACTACATTGAGATACCATCTCATGCCAGTTAGAATGGTGATCATTAAAAATTCTGGAGACAACAGATGCTGGAGAGGATATGGAGAAATAGGAATACTTTTACACTGTTGGTGGGAGTGTAAATTAGTGCAACCATTGTGGAAGACAGTGTGGCGATTCCTCAAGGACCTAGAAATAGAAATTCCATTTGACACAACAATCCCATTACTGGGTATATACCCAAAGGATTATAAATCATTCTATTATAAAAACATATGCACACTTACTGCAGCACTGTTTACAATTGCGAAGACCTGAAATCAACCCAAATGCCCATCGATGATAGACTGGACGAGGAAAATGTGGCACATATACGCCATGGAATACCATGCAGCCATAAAAAAAACAATGAGTTCGTATCCTTTGTAGGGAGATGGATGAATCTGGAAACCATCATTCTCAGCAAACTGACACAGGAGCAGAAAATCAAACACCTCATATTCTCATTCATAGGCGGTTGTTGAACAATGAGAACGCATGGACACAGGGAGGGGAGCATCAACAGATGGGGTCTATTGCTGGAGCCTGGGGTTGGACAGAGGGGGTGGGGAGGTTGGGGGGAGAGAACATGGGGATAAATGCCAGATGTAGATGACAGGGGGATAGAGGCAGCAAACCGCCTTGCCATGTATGTACCTATAAATAAAAATTTGTTCAAATCTCTGGCTGACATCTGAATAAAGGTTCACAGAGAGGATTCAAAATATCCTAGTTAAACTTGAAAGAACTGAATTGGAATTTGAGTTGCTGCCCATGAGGCAAAGTGGCTGGTTACATCCAACCAAGATAATTGCTTGCTAAACAAAATATCACTCTTTGAAAGAATCTAACAGAAATAAATCTCTTTAAAATATAACCTAGGTAAAACCCAAGATAGAATACTGAATTATCCAAAATACAGAGAAATGTAAGAATGTAACCTATTTTTAAGAGAAAAGAAAATCAATGGGGACAGAACTTGAGATGGTCCAATCAATATGTATAAATCAAATTTATTTCTTCATATAAGCAACAAATAGAGAATTTTAAAAGGAAATTATTTACTTTAAAATTATATTTAACAAATTAACAAAATATATGCAACATCTCTATGTTGAGATAACCAGAACATTACTGAAAGTTTAAAAGAATTATAAAAGAGATATACCCTATTTACGTATTATAACACACAGTATTGCAAAGATATCAGGTTTCTCTATACGTCTCAATCTAATCTATAGATATCTTCTAATTGATATATAGATTAATTAAATCAAATAAAAATAACAGTAGTTGTTTGTTACAACTCAGAAGCTAATTCTAGAATCGATGTCAAATCTAAATAACAAAATAGATTCAGCAACCAAAGAAGAAAAAGAGGATGAGGAAGAGGACACAAAGCAATCACAATGAAGCTTGAGCCCCTAAGGCCAAGAATTATTATAAAGACATAAAAATGTAAAAGAAAAGAGAGATAGTCCCATGGAATCTGTGGGCAAGTCTAGAAACAAATCCAACACTTATACAGTTGCTTAATTTATGATAAAGTTTACAGTGCAGTGAGGAAAGGGCAATGTTTCAATAAACGGATCAGTTTGATGCCTATATTTTTTAAAAAGAAAAACCACAGTTTTACATTATACATAAAAATTAACACCAAATGTTATATAGATCTAATTGTGAAAAGTGTAACACTAAACCTTTAGGACAACAACAAATTATCTTCTTGACATCAGGGCTAGGGAGAGATTTATTAAACAGTGCACAAGAGTACAAATTCTAAAGGAAAATAGAAACTTGATGTATCATACTACATTAAAATTAAAGCTTTCTCTTATCAAATTACACAGTTGGGAGAGTGAAATGACAAATCCCTTGGCAGAAAAAGATATTTATAGTACATATTACAACATGACTCAAATTTAAGATATATAAATATTCAGTTCTACAAATCAATAAAAAAATAAAACAACCCCATAGAGAAATCTGCAAGAACAGGTACTTGTTCTTAACAGACTAACTCGTCCTCAGCTTTCCCAGTATTTCCTTCTAGTCCTTAGATCATTCAATCAAATTGTTCTCCATTTCTCAGGAATCTGTAGATATTCTTATCTGAAGCTTCTCCTCTTTACCTGTACACTATGTAATAAGTGACACCTAAGGTCTGCCCACTGGAAAATCCCCCATCATGTGTACGCTAACACATACACATTTGCTTTGAGTGCTAACAGTTAGTGGGACAGTAGTGCAGTTGCAATCCACATTGGACCAATATCAACATAAGAGTTAACCCATTTAAAAAATTTTTTTACTTTAAATTCCGAGATACATGTGCAGACATGCAGGTTTGTTACATAGGTATATGTGTGCTAGGGTGGTTTGCTGCACCTATTGACCTGTCCTCTAAGTTCCCTTCCCTCACCCTTCACCCCCCAACAGGTGCTGGTGTGTGTTGTTCTCCTCCCTGTGTCCATGTGTTCTCATTGTTCAACATCCACTTATGAGAACATGAGGTGTTTGATTTTTTGTTCCTGTGTTTGTTTGCTGAGGATGAAGGCTTCCAGCCTCATCCATGTCCCTGCAAAGGACATGATCTCATTCTTTTCTATGGCTGATAGTATTCCATGGTATATATGTATCACATTTTCTTTATCTAGTCTATCATTGATGGGCAATTGGGTTGGTTCCATGTCTTTGCTGTTGTAAATAGTGTTGCCATAAATATACATTTGCATGTGTCTTTATACTAGAATGATTTACATCCTTTTGGGTATATACCCAGTAATGGAATTGCTGGGTCAAATGGCATTTCTGGTTCTATATCCTTGAGGAATTGCCACACTGTCTTTCACAATGGTTGAACTAATTTACACTTTCACCAACAATGTAAAAGCATTTCTATTTCTCCACATCCTCACCAGTATCTACTGTTTCTTGACTTTTTAATAATTACCATTCTGACTGGTGTGAGGTATTATCTCATTGTGGTTTTGGTTTCCATTTCTCTAATGATAAGTGATGTTAAACTTTTTTCCATGTTTGTTGGCTGCATGTGTGTCTTCTTTTGCAAAATATCTCTTCATATCCTTTGTTCTTTTTGATTGGGTTGTTTTCTCTTTGTAAATTTGTTTAAATTCCCTGTAAACTCTGAATATCAGATCTTTTCAGATAGGGAAATTACAAAATTTTTCTCCCACTCTGTTTGTTGTCCGTTCACTCCATGATAATTTCTTTTGCTGTGCAGAAGCTCTTTAGTTTAATTAGATGCAATTTGCCAATTTTGGCTAGGGTTTTTTTTTTTTTTTTTTCAATTGCTTTTAGTGCTTGTTTTTGCTTTGTTGTTGTTGTTTGTTTTTGGTTTGGTTAGGTTTGGTTTGCTTGAGACAAAGTCTCACTCTGTTGCCCAAACTGGAGTGCAATGGCACAATGTTGGCTCACTATGACCTCTGACTCCCGGGTAAAAAGCGATTCTCCTACCTCAGCCTGCCGAGTAGCTGGGATTACAGGTGTGTGCCAACATGCCTAGCTAATTTTTGTATTTTTAGCAGAGATAGGGTTTCACCATATTAGCCAGGATGATCTTGATCTCCTAACCTCATGATCCACCCAACTAGGCCTCCCAAAGTGCTGGGATTTCACGCATGAGCCACGAGCCATGGCATCTGGCCACTTTCAGTGTTTTTGTCACAAAATTTTTGTCCTTATCTATGTCCTGGATGGTATTGCTTAGGTTTTCTTCCAGGATTTTTATGGTCTGGAGTTTACATTTAAGTCTTCAACCGATATTGAGTTAATTTTTATGTAAGGTGTAAGGAACAGGGTCCAGTTTCAGTTTTCTGCATGTGGCTAGCCAGTTTTCCCAATGCCATATACTGAATGGGGAATCATTTCCCGATTGCTTGTTTTTGTCAGGTTTGTCAAAGATCTGCTGATTGTGGATGTGTGGTGTTATTTCTGAGGTCTCTGTTCTGATCCATTGGTCTATATGTCTGTTTTGGTTCCAGTATCATGCTGTTTTGGTTACTGTAGCCTTGTTGCATAGTTTCAAGTCAGGTAGCATAATGCCTCCGGCTTTGTTCTTTTTGTTTATGATTTTCTTGGCTATATGGGGTCATCTTTGATTTCATATGTTATTTTTTCTAATTCAGTGAAGAATGTCAACGGTAGTTTGGTGGGAATAGCATTGAATCTATAAATTACTTTGAACATTATGGTCATTTTCACAATAATCATTCTTCCTCTCCATTAGGATGCAATGTGTTTCCATTTGTTTATGGCCTTTCTTATTTCCTTGAGCAGTGGTTTGTAGTTCTCCTTGAAGAGTCCTTCACATCCCTTGTTAACTGTGTTCCTAGGTATTTTATTCTCTTTGTAGCAATTGTGAATGGGAGTTCATTCATGATTTTGCTCTCTGCTTGTCTCTTGTTAGTGTATAGGAAAGCCTATGAGTTTTACACATCGATTTTGTATCCTGAGACTTTGCTGAAGCTGCTTATCAGCTTAAGAAGTTTTGGGTTGAGAAGATGGGATTTTCTAAATATAGAATCATATCATCTGCAAATAGAGCAATTTGACTTCCTCGTTCTATTTGGATACCCTTTATTTCTTTCTCCTGCCTGATTGCTGTAACCAAAACTTCCAATAGTATGTTGAGTAGGAGTGGTGAGAGAGGACATCCTTGTCTTGTGCTAGTTTTCAAAGGAAATTCTTCCAGCTTTTGCCCATTCAATATGATATTGGCTTTGGGTTTGTCAAAAATAGCTCGTATTATTTTGAGATATATTCCATCAATTCCCAGTTTTTTGAGAGTTTTTATCATGAAGGATGTTGAATTTTATCAAAGGCCTTTTCTACATCTATTGAGTTAATCATGTGGTTTTTGTCTTTGGTTCTGTTTATGTGATGTACCATGTTTATTGATTTGTGTATGTAGAACCAGCCTTGTATCCCAGGGATGAAGCTGACTTGATCATAGTGGATAAGATTTTGGATGTGCTGCTGGATTCAGTTTGTCAGTATTTTATTGAGAATTTTCACATAGATGTTCATCAGGGATATTGGCTTGAAGTTTTCTTTTTTTGTTTCTGCCAGATTTTGGTGTCAGGATGATGCTGGCTTCATAAAATGAGTTACAGAGGATCCCTCCTTTTCAACTGTTTGGAATAGTTTCAGAAGGAATGGTACCAGCTATTCTATATACCTCTGGTAGAATTTGGCTGTGAATCCATCTGGTGCTGGGCTTTTTTTTGGTTGGTAGGCTATTAATTACTGCCTCAATTTCAGAACTTGTTACTGGTCTCTTCAGGGATTCCACTTCTTCCTGGTTTAGTCTTGGGATGGTGTATGTGTCCAAGAATTTATCCATTTCTTCTGGATTTTCTAATTTCTTTGTGTAGAGGTGTTTAGAGTTTTCTGTGATGGTAGTTTGTATTTCTGTGGGGTCAGTGGTGATATCCCTTTTATTATTTTTGTGTGTGTCTAGTTGATTCTTCTCTCTTTTCTGTTACTGTAGCTAGCACTCTATTTTGTTATTTTTTTCAAAACTCCAGCTCGTGGCTTCATTGATTGTATTTGGAGGGTTTTTCATGTCTCTATCTCCTTCAATTCTGCTCTGATCTTAGTTATTCCTTGTCTTCTGCTAGCTTTTGGATTAGTTTGCTATTTCTTCGCTAGCTTCTTTTTTTTTTTTTTTTTTTTTTTTTTTTTTTTTTTTTTTTTTTTTTTTGTTTTTTTTTCTTTTTTTTCGCTCTAGTTTCTTTTTTTTTTTTTCCATTTATTTATTTTATTGTATTTTAGGTTTTGGGGTACATGCGAAGGACATGCAAAATTGTTGCATAGGAACACACATGGCAGTGTGATCCGCTGCCCTCCTCCCCATCACCCACATCTGGCATCCCTCCCCCCGCTATCCCCCCCCAGCTCCCCACCCCCCGCTAGCTTCTTTTTAAAATTGTAATGTTAGGGTGTTGATTTGATATCTTTCTACCTTTCTGATGTGGCCATCTATTGCTATAAATTTTCCTCTTAAAACTGTTTTATCTGTGTCCCAGAGATTCTGGTACATTATCTCTTTGTTCTCATTGGTTTCAAAGAACTTCTTGATTTCAGCTTTAATTTCATTATTTACCCAGGAGTCATTCAGGAGCAGGTTGTTCAATTTCCATGTAATTGTGTGGTTTTGAGTGAGTTTCTTAATCCTGAGCTCTAATTTTTTTTGCACAGTGTTCTGAGAGACGATTTGTTATGATTTCCATTCTTTTGCATTTGCTGAGGAGTGTTTTACTTCCAATTATGTGGCTAATTTTAGTATAAGTGCCATGAGGCCTGAGAAGAATGTGTTTTCTGTTGCTATGTGGTAGAGAGTTCTGTAGATGTCTGTTAGATCCATTTGATCCAGAGCTGAGTTCAAGTCTTGAATATCCTTGTTAATTTTCTGTCTTGTTGACCTGCCTAATATTGACAATGGGTGTTAAAGTCTCCCTCTATTATTGTGTGGGAGTCAAAATCTCCTTATAGGTTTCAAAGACCTTGTTTTATGAATCTGGGTGCTCCAGTACTGGGTGCATGTATATTTAGGATAGTTGAATTGATTCCTTTACCATTATGCAATGCCTTTCTTTGTCTTTTTGACCTTTGCTGGTTTAAAGTTTGTTTTGTTGGAGACTAGGATTGCAACCCCTGTTTTGTTTATTTTCTTTTGCTTTCCATTTTGCTTGGTAAATATTTCTCCATCCCTTTATTTTGAGCCTATGTGTGTGTTTGCATGTGAGATGGGTCTCCTGAATATAGTACACCAATGGGTCTTCACTTATGATCCAATTTGCAAGTCTGTATCTTTTAATTGGGAAACTTAGACCATTGACATTTAAGGTTAGTATTGTTATGTGTGTATTTGAGCCTGTCATCATGATGCTATGTGATTATTTTGCACACTAGTTGATGCAGTTGCTTCATAACGTTACTGGTCTTTATATTTTGGCATGTTTTTACAGTGGCTGGTACCAGTTTTTCCTTTCCATATATTAGTGCTTTCTTCAGGAGCTTTTGCAAGACAGGCCTGGTGGTGATGAAATCCCTCAGAATTTCCTTGTCTGGAAAGGATTTTATTTCTCTTTTGCTTATGAAGCTTAGTTTGGCTGGAAATAAAATTCTGGGTTGAATTTTTTTTTTTATGATTTTCTTAACCGCCACCATATTTATTAGTTACATTACGTTTTGGCCAATCAGTGCAATGTAACAAATTTTAAAGTTAATTCTTTCAGCAGAATGAGTAAAGCTGTAATAGATAATTTATTTAACTGGAAAACCTAGTAGGTACCCATAAGAAAAAAGATTCATTCCCTGTGAAAAATGTTTGTAGGAATCTGTTGTTGTTGTCGCTGTTGTTGTTATTTGAATATGCTCTATGTCTGCTCTAGGGTTTGGTTTGGAATATATTTTGTGGCTCTAATGACTGTATTTTAAAAAACCCTACCTCCACTAACAGTTGGTAAAGGCCTCTTTTTAGGAAAGTTTGTTGCTTTTTTTTATTTTTTAAAGGAAAGCTGCTCTTTGCTCAGTATAGTGTTTTGAAAGTGAACATGGTAAAAAAAAACACTTTAAAAATAAAGATACACAATTTATATTTGAAAATAAAAACTTTCTGCTGGTGAGATTATTTATAGTTTCTTATTTTTAAAGGAAGCTTTCAATTTTATGTTGCTCTTGAATGTCTAATGGGCAGAAAACAGATTATAACAAAAATATGGTAACCACACAGTACTCAGCTTTTCAGTATGTTTTTGGTCAAACTTCATTTAGACACTAGCATTTAGAAGAACAACCACAGTGATGCTTCTGTTATTTATTTATTTATTTATTTATTTAATTATTTATGTATTTTTAGAGGAAGAAAGAGAGAAAGAAAGAGAAAGAATTAAAAAAAACAAAAGAAAAAAAAAAGTATGAAGGAAAGGAAGAAAGAAGAAGAGGGAGAGAGAACAGGGGTGTTGCATTATTGCCCAGGCTAGAATGTAGTCTAGAAATGGGTATGCCTGTAATTATGTTTAATAATAGAGACATTAAAAAAATGAGGGAAGAAAATAATTAACAAGCAGCCAACCAATATTTCATTTAAACCTAATAAATAGGTGTGATGTGGTACTGATAAGAGTGTATATTTTGTGTATGTAAAGTGGAGAGTTCTATAAATGTTAATTAAGTCTACTTGTTCCGGATCTGAGTTCAAGTCCTGGATATCAATGTTAACTTTCTGTCTCATTGATCTGTCTAATATTGATGTTGAAGTCTCCCACTATTATTGTGTGGGAGTCCAAGTCTCTTTATAAGTCTTATATATCAGGGTATCCCTGTATTGGGTGCATATATATTTAGGATCTTTAGCTCTTCTTGTTACATTGATCCTTTTATCTTTATGTAATATCCTTCTTTGCTTCTTTTAATCTTTGTTGCTTTGAAGTCTATTTTATCAGCAAAAAATGTAACTCCTGCTTTCTATTTATTTATTTTTGCTCTCCATTTGGTTGGTAAATTTTTCTCCATCCCTTTGTTTTGAGTCTTTGTGTATCCTTGCATGTGAGATGGTTTTGGATGTAGCATACCGATGAGTCTTGGCTTTTTTTGCTGTCTGTGTCTTTGGATTGGGGGATTTAGTCAATTTAAATTTAGAATTAATAACAATATATGTGAGTTTGACACTGCCATTTAATGTTAGCTGGCTGTTTTGCCCCTTAGTTGATGCAATTTCTCAATTATATTGATGCTCTTTATTTTTTGGTATTTTTTAGAAAGGCTGATACTGGTTGTTCCTTTCTATTTGTAGTGGTTCTTTCAGAAGCTCTTGTAAAGCAGGCCTGGTGGTGATGAAATCTCTGAGTGCTTGCTTGTTCACAAAAGATTTTATTTTTGCTTCACTTATGAAGCTTAGTTTGGCTGGATGTAAAATTCTGGGTTGAAAGTTCTTTTCTTTAAAGATGTTGAATATTGGCCCCCACTCTCTTCTGTCTTGTAGGGTTTCTGCTGAGAGATCTGCTGTGAGTCTGATGGGCTTCCCTTTATGGGTAACCTGACCTTTCTCTCTGGCTGCCCTCAGTATTTTCTCTTTCATTTCAACCCTGGTGAATCTGGCGATTACGTGCCTTGAGGTTGGTCTTCTTGAGGGATATCTTTGCGGTGTTCTCTGTATTACCTGGAATTGAATATTGTCCTGCCTTGCTAGGTTGGGAAAGCTTTCCTGAATAATATCCTGAAGCGTATTTTCCAGCTTGGATTGATTCTCTTTGTCACATTCAGGTACACCTATCAAACGTAGATTAGGTCTTTTCACATAGTCCCATATTTCTTGGAGACTTTGCTCATCTTTTTTATCCTTTTTTCTCTAATCTTGTCTTTTTGTTTTATTTCATTAAGTTGGTCTTCGACCTCTGATATCTTTTCTTCTGCTTGATCAATTAGGCTATTAAAACTTGTGCATAGTTCACGAAGTTCTTGTGTTGTGTTTTTCAGCTCCATTAATTCACTTATATTCCTCTCTGAATTGTGTGTTAACATTTCGTCAAACCTTTTTTCAAAGTTCTTAGTTTCTTTGCATTGAGTTAGAACAAGTTCTTTTAATTCCCAGAAGTTTTTTATCATCCACTTTTTAAAGCCTGCTTCCGCTAATGGAACACACTCGTTCTCCATCAGGCCTTGTTCCATTGCTGATGAGGAACTGTGATCCCCTGTAGAGGGAGAAGCGTTCTGATTTTGGGTATTCTCAGCCTTTTTAGGCTGTTTTCTTCCCTTCATTATAGATTTATACATCTGTGGTCTTTATAATTACCGTCTTTATAATTGGGTTTCTGAGTGGATGTCCAACTTATTGATTCTTGGCGCTAAAATCTGAGCAAACCACTGCGCCGGCCAAAACAGCGGCTTTAATTTTTTTTTTTTTAAGAATGTTGAATATTGGCCCCAATCTCTTCTGGCTTGTAGGGTTGTTCCATTTGGCTGGTAAATATCCTCCATCCATTTATTTTGTTGAGAGGTCTCAAACTGTTGAGAGGACTAAAACTCCCTTTTAGTCTGATGGGCTTCCATTTGTAGGTGACCTGGCCTTTCACTCTGGCTACTCTTAACATATTTTCCTTCATTTCAACCTTGGAGAATCTGATGATTATGTGTCTTGGGGTTGATCTTCTCTTGAAATATCTTAGTGATGTTCTCTGTATTTCCTGAATTTGCATGTTGGCCTGTCTTACTAGGTTGGGGAAGTTCTCCTGGATAATATCCTAAAGTGTGTTTTCCAGCTTGTTTCCATTCCTTATCTCCTTCAGGTACTCCAATCAATTGTAGGTTCAGTCTTTTTACCTAGTATCATATTTCTTGGAGGCTTTGTTCATTCGTTTTTCTTCTTTTTTCTTTAATCTTGTCTGTATGCCTTATTTCAGCAAGGTGGTCTTCAAACTCTCATATCGTTTCCTCTGCTTGGTCAATTTGGCTTTGTGTTATAGTCACAAAGTTACTGATATGTGTTTTTCAGCTCCATCATGTCATTTATTTTTCTCTCTAAAATGATTATTCTAGTCCTTTTATAAAGGTTCTTAGCTTCTTTGCATTGGGTTAGAACATGCTCCTTTAGCTTAGTCAAGTTGTTTATTATCCATTTTCTGAAGCCAACTTCTGTCAACCATCCATCTCATCCTCTGTCCAGTTCCATGACCTTGCTGGAGAGGTGTTGCAATTATTTGGAGTATAACAGGCATTCTGGCCTTTTGGGTTTTTTGAATTATTTTTTTGTTGTTGATTCTTTTCATCTTCATGAGTTTTTCTTGTTTCAATCTTTGAGGTTGCTAACCTTTGGATGGGGTTTGTGTGGGAACTTTTTTATTGTTGATGCTGTTGTTGCTTTTTGTTTGTGTGTTTTTCTTTCAATGGTCAGGTCCCTCTTCTCTATGGCTGCTGCAGTTTTCTGAGTGTTCACATCAGGCCCTATTCATTTGATTCTCTCCTGTGCCTGGTTATGTCACTCAAGGAGGCAGGAGAACAGAAAAGATGGGCACCTGCTCTTTCTTCTGGGATCTGTGACTTTGAGGGGCACCAACCTGATGCCAGTAGGATCGCTTCTATATAGGGTATTTGACAAACCCTGTTAGGAGGTCTCACCCAGTTGGCTTGGGGAGTAGGACCCATTTAACTAAGCACCTTGACTGTCCCTTGGTGGAGAATGTGTGCTTTGTTTGGGGAAAACCCACTCCTCTGGGCTGCCCAGATCCCTCAGAACTACCAGGAGGAAAGACTAAGTCTGCTGCTCTGCAGAGACTGTGGATACCCCTCCCACTAGAGGTTCAGGCCCAGGAAAATCAGGGTCCCGTCCCTGAGTCCTTGGTGGGAGTTGGAGTTCTTGCCAGGAGGCCCCACCCAGTGAGGAAGGATCAGGGTCAGGCCTAAGTAGGTGCTCTGGCTGCAGTCTGCCACAACCAGTGTGTTGGGCTGTAGAGGGGACACATTTTGGGACCAAGCCTACCAGCCTCCCTGACTCCAGCAAGGAAAAAGCGCAGCCTGGAGCTATAGAAATAGATGCTGCCCTTCCCGTACTCAGGAAGTTTAACGTATTAGGCAGTTATCAGCCCCAGTGCTGGCTGCTGTACCTCCCCAAGGAGCTCAAAGGCTTAGACAGCAGGCAGCCACAGCTGCTGTGCTGGTTCACCCTCATATTAGGTACTTGGCAGGCTTAAGCAGATTCTAGATGAGAGGCTGTTGAGAGTCTGCATTGCTCCAGGATTGGAACCCTAGGCCCCAGTGGCATGAGTGCAAAAATGAGATCTTCCAATCCATGTGTCACACAGTTCTGTGGAAAAAGCACAGTTTCCTCAGCTGGACAGAAAGCTCACTTACCATCTCCCTTAGCTAGGAAATGGGGGCTCCCCAGCCCTGTGTGGCTCTCAGGTGGACTGCCTCACCACATTGCTCTTCCTTCATCTCTGTGGATCATGCCAGCTGCCTAGTCAGTTCTGATGAGATAACCCGGATACCTTAGTTGCTGATGCAGGATTCACATGCTATTACAGTTCTTTTCAATGGGAGCCTCTGTTCATCACTGCTTCTAATGGGCCATCTTGGCCCTGCCCAGGTTGGCCCATTTTTGAAACAGTTTTATGTTTTCTCTTTGTCTGTTCAAGTAGTTATTAGGAACTTCTCACTCCCTACATCAATGAAATCATGGGTAGAAGACAACAGAGTCATAAATACAACAGAGAGAGATGACATGGGGGTGGTGGGGTTTGAGATAACCCTATAACTTACTTCTGTCTTCAGGACCTTTTAAATTCTGATCCAAATGTTCTAATCCTACAGTACAATGGATAGCTACTGTGCTCAGTCAGTATAAACTTTTTAGATGTGACAGCTCACAGCTCACATTTGCTAGCTAGGCATTTGATTTTTCAGTTTGTAGTAGGGCCAGGTAGCATGCCAGGAACTGTTTCCTGAAGGGCAGCCATCCAAGTCCTAGTGGTTGATGCTGAAAATGTCCTATCACAGCATGTCAGGGAATCTATATGGCATTTTCATCAGTCCCAGATATTTAGCACTGTGGGAACTGCTGGTTCATATGACCCAAACAGCCTCCCATTGTTCTGGTGCCCTCCAGAAACTGCAGCAAAAATAGATTTGAGTATTATTTTCAAGGGCATATAGTGCCTCCAAAATTTGCAGAAGCCTCCCAAGCTCTGTGCCTCTCTTAGTGATGGCTGATATGAGGTGTTCTTCTCTTTAAAGGGGAGGTCATGGCATAGCCAAGACCTTAGTTATTAAGAATACACCTGTTTCTGCTTTTTTACCCCAAATGCAACATTTTGATTAACCACACGATCAGAGGTCAGTGTTTTGGAGTCATCCATTTGGAATGTCCTACTATAATTGCTGTTACTCTACGAGACAAAAAAACCAACAATGACTTTTTTCAGCTACTAAGTGTATCCATCTTAGCATGTGGGAAATGACAGTCCAGTGCTACTGATTTCACTATAAGAGATACCTGGATCAGGAATCTATTATGTGGCCTCCTTATGTCCTCTCTTATAATTGGGGGGACTATAAAAGCATTTGGGGCCTTTTAATATCGATGGTAGATTAGCTTCTGTATGCAAAAGCACTGAAAATAACTAGACACTTTCTTCAGTGTTAAGTTACTTGGTAAATGGCCATAAATCAATTGTGCACACTTTCTTTAGCATTATATAGTCAATCCTTAAACTTTAATCCTCAGACAATCTGTGAACACTGACTCTGAGAGAACTTGCTCAGGATTAGAAGCTGAGAAAATAAGGAATTGTGATTCTTTCCATTGGGGGAGTGATAGTCTATAACAAGCAACAACCTTCTAGGTTTCTCATCTGTTTTGCCTCTATTAGCCATCATCACCTATGGGTCAATGTCCCCTCGTTAGCACTCTGGCCTTGGAGCCAGGTAGAGTAATTCCATCAAATTTGAATCTTATATTTAAATACTGCTATATTGTGTCTTTTATTCCAGAGTCCTATCATCTCAGTTGTCAATAGGAATACCAGTTCCATAATGCCATCCCTACTATCAACCTTTTCCAGCAGATGACAACCATTACTGAAATTCTCAATGATGCCATGACATTTTCACTAGCACACTTCTTTATGGTTAGTGAAGGGAGTGCTCTACTTGTCCTCCTGGTGAGTGTGCTAAGCTGATATGTTTTTGAGTCTTACATAATAGATCCATTCTAGAAAAATATATCTGTGAGCCTTATGTTTCCTTTGCCAACAATGCCTAGGCAGTTCTAGCACATTTGCCTCATTAGGACCCTTTTCAGGAGTTGTTGCAAGTACTTTGAATCAGAATCATAGGAGAAAATTCCCAGGCAGCAAATTCCATTATTTAGCTATATTCTGCTCTCCGGTTTAGCATCACCATGTATCCCAGGCATGTAGTCTCAGTTCCAGCTAGAGCCTGTTTGCCTGGCCCTGCAAATTCTTCTGTGAAGAATCCCTTGTCTTTTGGCAGGGTCAGTACTTTCTTAGTTGGACTATTAAGCTTGATCTTCATTACTAGTATATTAGTCAAGAGGAGAGGGGGCTGAAGGAGGGTAAGTATTTTCTCATAACATATGCGCCTCAACTGAGGCTTCTTCATACATTCCAGATGTGGGGAAAGTACACTCCTGCATGTTAAGAGGGTTCAGAGAACCATGGGTGTTTAAGTATTATAAAGCCTAGTTAGAATATTTTATTTAATTTTCTCAGGCACACTCACATAAATATTCCCATTCCCAGACCTTAGGATTCTACACTGTGAAGGACATGACTTTGACATTGGAGATTTGCATTCTGTGAGTTCAGACTTCTTTGTTGCTCTACTCCTCTTACAATTATGTCCTCAACCCAGTATTGTGCCTGGTTAACTCTTCAGCTACAGAAATGGATTTCTTTTACTAATACCCTAGTGATCTCTGACTTTGACACTATTTTGAGTTGAAGATTGGCTATTTTCTTTCTTTCTTTTTTTTCAACCCTTATTTTAAAATCAGAGTTACATGGGCCAGGTGTGGTGGCTCATGCCTGTAATCTCAGCACTTTGGGAGGCCGAGGCAGGTGGATCACCTGAGATCGGGAGTTCCAGAATGACCTGACCAACATGGAGAAAGCCTATCTCTACTAAAAATACAAACTTGGTTGGGTGTGGTGGCGCATGCCTATAATCCCAGCTACTGGGGATGCTGAGTCAGGAGAATTGCTTGAACCCAGGAGGCAGAGATTGCGATGAGCCAATATCATGCCATTGCACTCCAGCCTGGGCAACTAGAGTGAAACCCCATCTCAAAAAAAGAAAAAAAATATCAGGGGTACATGTGCAGGATGTGCAGATTTGTTACATAGGTAATTGTGTTCCATGGTGGTTTGCTGATGATTCCATCACCTAGGTATAAAGCCCAACATCCATTAGCTTTTCTTCCTGGTGCTCTTCCTCCCCCAACCACACCCCAACAGCCCTAGTGTGTGATTTTTCCCTCCATGTGTCCATGTATTCTCATCATTCAGCTTCCACTTATAAGTGAGAACATGCAGTGTTTGTTTTTCTGTTCCTGTGTTAGTTTACTGAGGATAACTGCTTCCAGTTCCATCCACGTCCCTGCAAAGAACATAATCTTGTTTCTTTTTATGGCTGTATAGTATTCCATGATGTGTATGTACCACGTTTTCTCCACCTAGTCTACCATTGATGGGCTATTGGGTTGATTTCACATCATTGCTATTGTGAATAGTGCTGCAATGGACATACATGTGCATGTATCTTTATAATAGAGTGATTTATATTACTTGGGTATATACCCAATAATGGGATTGCTGGGTCAAATGTTGTTTCTGCCCCTAGAGATTTAAGGATTCACCGCACTGTCTTCCACAATGGTTGAACTAATTTACACTCTCATCAACAATGTAAAAGTATTTCTTTTTCTCTATAACCTTGCCAGCATCTGTTGTATTTTGACTTTTCAATATTTACCATTCTGACTGGCATAAGATAATATTTCATTGTGGTTTTAACTTGCATTTCTCTAATAATCAGTAATGTTATGCTTTTTTCCTGTTTGTTGGCTGCATATATGTCTTCTTTTGAGAATTGTCTATTTATGACCTTTGCCTACTTTTTAATGGAATTCTCTTTTTTTTTGGTTGTTGAACTTTTAAGTTTCTTATAGACTCTTGATCTTAGACCTTTGTCAGATGGATAGATTGCAAAAATTTTCTCCCATTCTGTAGGTCACCTGTTCACTCTGGTGTTAGTTTCTTTTTTTTTTTTTAATTTTGATTATTTATTTATTTTTATTATACTTTAAGTACATGTGCAGAATATGTAGGTTTGTTACATAGGTATATGTGTGCCATGGTGGTTTGCTGCATCCATCACACCATCATCTAAATTAGGTATTTTTCCTAATGCTATCCCTCCCCAATGCCCCCACCACCTGCTATCCCTCCCCTAGACCCCCATCCCCTGACAGGCGCCAGTGTGTGATGTACCCCTCCCTGAGTCCAAGTGTTCCCATTGTTCAACACCCACTTATGAGTGAGAACATGCAGTGTTTGGTTTCATGTTAGTTTTGGATTCCCTTTGGACTCCCTATATTTTAGCAAACCTTATAAAAAGCAGGAAGGGAAAAAAAGAACTATATTAATAACATAAAATTCATCTATGAAGTTGAATTCTGGTGTCAGTTTGCTGAGAATGATGGTTTCCAGCTTCATCTATGTCCCTGCAAAGGACATGAATTCATCCTTTTTTTATGCCTCTATAGTATTCCATGGTGTAAATGTGCCATATTTTCTTTTTCCAGTCTAACATTGATGGGCATTTGGATTGGTTCCAAGTCTTTACTACTGTGAATAGCGCTCCAATAAACATAAGTGTGCATATGTCTTTATAATAGAATGATTTATAATCCTTTGGGTATATACCTAGTAATGGGATTGCTGGGTCAAATGGCATTTCTATTTCTAGATCCTTGAGGAATCGCCACACTGTCTTCCACAGAGTTTCAACTAATTTATACTCCCACCAACAGTGTAAAAGTGTTCCTATTTCTCCACATCTTTTCCAGTATCTGTTGTCTCCTGATTTTTTTAATGACTGCTGCTATTCTAACTGGCATGAGATAGTATCTCATTGAGGTTTTGATTTGCATTTCTGTAATAATCAGTGATGATGAGCTTTCTTTCATATGTTTGCTGATTGTATAAATGTCTTCTTTTGAGAAGTGTCTGTTCATATCCTTTACCCACTTTTTGATGGGGTTGTTTGTTTCTTTTCTTGTAAATTTGTTTAAGTTCTTTGTAGATTCTGGATATAAGCCATTTGTCAGATGGGCAGATTGTAAAAATTTTGTCCCATTCTGTTGGTTGCCGGTTCACTCTAATGATAGTTTCTTTTGCTGTGCAAAAGCTCTTAAGTTTAATTAGATCTCATTTGTCTATTTTGGCTTTTGTTGCCATTGCTTTTGGTGTTTTAGTCATGAAGTCCTTGCCCATGCCTATGCCCAGGTTTTCTTCTAGGGTTTTTATGGTGCTAGGTCTTATGTTTAAATCTTTAATCCATCTGGAGTCAATTTTTGTATAAGGTGTAAGGAAGGGATCCAGTTTCAGCTTTCTGCATATGGCTAGCCAGTTTTCCCAATGCCATTTATTAAATAGGGAATCCTTCCTCATTGCTTGTTTTTTTTCTGATTTGTCAAAGATCAGATTGTTGTAAATATGTGGCATTATTTCTGAGGCCTCTCTTCTGTTTCATTGGTCTGTATCTCTGTTTTGGTACCAGTACCATGCTGTTTTGATTACTGTAGACTTTTAGTATGGTTTGATGTTTTGAAGTCAAGTATTGTAATGCCTCCAGCTTTGTTTTCTTTGGTTTTTGTTGTTTTGTTTTGTTTTGCTTAGGATCATCTTGGCAATACAGGCTCTCTTTTGGTTCCATATGAAGTTTAAGTTGTTTTTTTTTTTCCAGTTCTGTGAAGAAAGTCAATGGTAGCTTGATGGGGATAGCACTGAATCTATAAATTAATTTGGGCAGTATGGCCATTTTCATGATACTGATTTTTCCTAATTATGAGCATGGAATGTTTTTTCCATCTGTTTGTGTCCTGTCTTATTTCCTTGAGCAGCGGTTCCTAGTTCTCCTTGAAGAGGTCCTTCACATCCCTTGCTAGTTGTAATCCTAGGTATTTTATTCTCTTGTATAGTTGTGAATGGGGTTTCACTCATGATTTGGCTCTCTGTTTGTCTGTTATTGGTATGCAGGAATGCCTGTGACTTTTGCACATTGAGTTTATGTCCTGAGACTTTGCTGAAGTTGCTTATCAGATGACGGTTTCTTTTGCTGTGTAGAAGCTCTTTATTATAATTAGAAACCATTTGTCAATCTTTTGTTGCAATTGCTTCTGGTGTTCTTCATCTTTTCCTGTGCCTATGTCCTGAATGGTATTGCCTAGATTTTCTTCTAGGATTTTTATAGTTTTGGGTTTTACTTTTAAGGCTTCAATCTATTTTGAATATGGTGTAAGAAAGGGGTCTAGTTTTTTTGCATATGGCTAACCAGAGCTCCCAGCATCATTTATTAAATAGGAAATTGTTTCCCCATTGCTTTTGTCAAATTAAATAAGACTGCATAGCCACAACTATCTGTTCTTCAGCAAACTTGACAAAAACTTAATAAGCTTGACTGTTTGTTTTCATTTGTCAGACTTCTTGTTTCCTTTAGCTAAAATTCTTGGAATAAAATATGTAATTGACCCTTCCCCACTTATAGAACATGCTAAGTGAGGTGTTTATCCTTGGTCTATTTGGGTTTTATCAGGAAGGTATGAACTTGAACACGTGGGTCCAACTGTTCAGCAGGCAATGTGTATGAAAGTTTAAGGAATAGGATTTTGGCTTGGTGGGTACCCTGAAACATGCAAGAAAGACTGAAACCATTGTACAATGTAGGTATAGAAACTTTGTTTACTTTATTGTACTGAGGTAAAAGATACAAAGTAGGATATGTTTAAATTTTCTGTGCTTTTTCTAAGATATAGGCACTTGGCACCTGTGTACATTCTGTTTAAGTTCTATCTAAATCATGCCTGCTATTTCTATTCTGTGTATTAACACTAACAAAATGAAAAGCCAGTGGAAAAGGACTTGGAAGTAAGTTTCAACTATTGTATAGTGCTTGAATATCATAAAACAAAGCTGATTTTAAAATTATACTTAAAGTGGTCATTATAAAAGCTGTAAACTATTTTTTCATAATTCCTAAATATTTTTGTATTGACCCATGATTTTTTATTGTGACCCACTTTCAGCAGTTTTGAAGTACATCTGGCATTAGCAGGTAACTTTTAAAGTGGTAGAAAGTCTGTGAATAAGAAGCTGGGTTTTTACAAGTTCTTGAGTTATGCTTTGCCTCTGAAAATGTGGGATAAAGTAATGGGTAGGTCCTGTAGTCAAGGAGAGAAGTGATTTCTAAGTAAAAAACAGGAAACATTTTGGTACACATAAAAGGCATATGGAATCGAAATACCAGAAGTCAACTTCACAGATTAATTTTATGTTATTAATATAGTTCTTTTTTTTTCTTCCTGCTTTTTATAAGGTTTGCTAAAATATAGGAAGTCCAAAGGGAATCCAAAACTAAGATGTGGAGCTAATTTTTTTTTACTATTAAACTATAATTGAATGGTGACTGTTGACTGTTTACTTTCAAAGTACATGGCAAATGATAGCTCTGATAGTTTCTCAGTCACTACCTATTATGGTTTATTTTGGATTAAAAATGCATTTAAAATTTGAGATTTTATTTTCTAATAAATAGTTTATTTGTATGTCTCTAAATCAACTATCATTTTATAAAATATAAATGTTTAAGTATTATACAGCTGAAATATCTATAGAAATTCAATGCTTTTGTATGTAGTCTACTACAAGAATGGTTAGTTTTTAACAAGAAGATTTTATTTTTATTTTATTTTATTTATTTATTTATTTTTTTGCAATGGAGCCTCTCTCTGTCATCCAGGCAGCAGTGCAGTGGTATGATCTTGGCTTACTGCAAACTCTGTCTCCAAGGTTCAAGCAATTCTCCTGCCTCAGCCTCCCAAGTGGCTGAGATTACAGGCATGTACCACCATGTCTAGCTACTTTTTATCTTTTTAGTAGAGATGAGGTTTCACCATGTTGGCCATGCTTATCTCTAACTCCTGACCTCAGGTGATCTGCCCACCTTGGTCTCTGTAAGTGATGGGATTACAGGTATGAGCCAACCTGCCTGGCCAGAAAGATTTTAGTTTAAAACTATAAAGAGAGTATAAAACCATCCATGCATATAATTTACATATATAAATATTTTGTACATATATTTACATATTACATTACTCACATATAGTGACATATAAATCTTCTGATAGGAATAAATCTTTTTAGGTAAAAGAGAATAAAAATCCAAGTTCTAGGCTAAAAGGAAACTACCCTGCTGGTCTTAGAAAGACTTGTGTGGGAGAACACTGCGGCACATATTCAATATATTTGATACAAAGAAAGGGTGTAATTTGAAAATTGTTGGCATTTGGGATATACCTGAAGTAAGTCCATTAAAAGTGGACCATTCTATGGCTTAAAGAAGTAGAAATGAGTGATCTTATATCAATAATACCCTATTCCAGTAGTTGTCAAGTGTTTTGGTTTCAGGACCACTTTATACACTTAAAAATTAATAAAGACGCCAAAGAGCTTACTTTAGAAAATCTTGGAAGACATAATAATACACAACACAAATTCCAGTGACCATCAGAACAATTATGGCAATGGATACTATTTAGCCTGTGGAAAATTCAACTATACACTTATAAAATAATGACAGAATGAAGGAATGTTGACTTTTTTGAAGTCCTTTTCTGTGTCTATTGAGATACTCATATGGTTTTTGTCATTGGTTATTTATATGTGATGGATTATGTTTATTGATTTGGGTATGTTGAACCAGCCTTGATTCCCAGGGATGAAGCCGACTTGACTGTGGTGGATAAGCTTTTTTATCTGCTGCTGGATTCGGTTTGCCAGTATTTTACTGAGGATTTTTGCATTGATGTTCATCAGGGATATTGGCCTGAAATTTTCTCTTTTTTTGTTGTGTCTCTGCCAGATTTTGGTATCAGGTTGATGCTGCCCTCATAAAATGAGTTAGGGAGGAGTCCCTCTTTTTCTGTTGTTTGGAATAGTTTCAGAAGGAATTGTACCAGCTTCTTCTTTACCACTGGTGGAAGTCAGCTGTGAATCCGCCTGGTCCTGGACTTTTATTGGTTGGTAGACTATTACTTACTGCCTCAATTTCAGAACTTGTTATTGGTCTATTCAGGGACTTGACTTCTTCCTGTTCGTCTTGGGTGGGTGTATATGTCCAAGAATTTGTCCATTTCTTGGAGATTTTCTAGTTTATTTTGGCATAGGTGTTTATAGTATTTTTTAATGGTAGTTTGTATTCCTGTGGGTCAATGGTGATCTCCCCTTTATCATTTTTTTATTGTATCTATTTGATTTGTTTATCTTTTCTTCTTTATTAGTCTGGCCAGTGGTCTATTTGTTAATCTTTTCAACAAAACAGCTCCTGGATTCATTGATTTTTGAAGGCTTTTTCGTGTCTATAGCTCCTTCAGTTCTATTTTGATCATAATTATTTCTTGTCTTCTGCTAGATTTTCAGTTTGTTTGCTCTTGCTTCTCTAGTTCTTTTCATTGTGATGTTAGGGTGTCAATTTTAGATCTTTGAGAACTTTCTCGCTTTCTTTTTTGGGAATTTAGTGCTGTAAATTTCACTCTAAACACTGCTTTAGCTGTATTCCAGAGATTCTGTCTTCGTTCTCATTTGTTTCAAAGAACTTATTTATTTATGCCTTAATTTTATGTTCTCATTAGTTTCAAAAAACTTATTTATGCCCAGTAGTCATTCAGAAGTAAGTCGTTCAGTTTCCATGTAGTTGTGTGGTTTATGTGTAAGTTTCTTAATCCTGAGTTTTAATTTGATTGCACTGTGTTCTGAGAGACTATTTGTTATGATATCTGTTCTTTTGCATTTGCTGAGGAGTGATTTACTTCCTATTACATGGTCAATTTTAGAATAAGTGCAATGTGGTGCTGAGAAGAATGTATATTTTGTGAATCTGGGGTAGAGAGTTTTGTAGATGTCTATTAGGTCTACTTGGTCCAGAGCTGAGTTCAAGTCCTGGATATTCTTGTTAATTTTCTGTCTAATTGATCTAATATTGACAGCGTGGTTTTAGAGTCTCCCACTATCATTGTGTGGGAGTCTAAGTCTCTTTGTAGGTCTCTAAGAACTTTCTTTATAAATCTTGGTACTCCTGTATTGGGTGTGTATCTGTTTAGGAGAGTTAGTGCTTCTTGTTGCATGATGTCTTTACTATTATTTAATGCCCTTCTTTGTTTTTTTGATCTTTGTTGGTTTGATGAAACGTATCTCAAAATAATAAGAGCTATTTATAACAAACCCACAGCCAATATCATACTGAATAGACAAAAGCTGGAAGCATTCCCTTTGAAAACCAGCACAAAAAAAGGATGTCCTCTCTCACCACTCCTATTCATCACAGTATTAGAAGTTCTTGCCAGGGCCGTCAGGCAAGAGAAAGAAATAAAGTGTATTCAAATAAGAAAAGAGGAAGTTAAATTGTCTCTGTTTGTAGATTACATGATTGAATATTTAGAAAACCCCATCATCTCAGTCTAAAATCTCCTTAAGCTGATAAGCAACTTCAGCAAATCTCTGTATACAAAAACAATGTGCAAAAATCACAAGCATTTCTATATACCCATAACAGACAAACAGCCAAATCATGAGTGAACTCCCATTCATGATTGCTACAAAGAGAATAAAATGCCTAGGAATACAACTTACAAGAAATGTAAAGGACCTCTTCAAGGACAATGACAAACTATTGGTCAAGGAAATCAGAGAGGACAAAAACAAATGGAAAAACATTCCATGCTCATGGATAGGGAGAATTCATATTGTGAAAATGGCCATACTGCCCAAAGTAATTTATAGATTCAGTGCTATCCCCATCAAGCTGCCATTGACTTTCTCCACAGATTTAGCCAAAACTCTTTAAATTCCATATGGAATCAAAAAAGAGCCCACATTGGGAAGACAATCCCAAGCAAAAAGAACAAGTCTGAAGGCATCATGCAACCTAACTTCAAGCTACACTGTAAGGCTACAGTAACCAAAACAGCATGGTTCTATTAACAAAATAGATACATAGACCAATGAAACAGAACAGAGGCCTCAGAAATAATGCCACACATCTACAACCATCAGATCTTTGACAAACCTGATGAAATCAAGCAATGGGGAAAGGATTCCCTATTTAATAAATGGTGTTGGGAAAACTGGCTAGCCATATGTGGAAAGCTGAAACAGAACCACTTCCTTACACCTTATTAAAAAAATAACTCAAGATAGATTAAAGAATTAAATGTAATATATAAAACCATAAAAACCCTAGAAGAAAACCTAGGTAATACCATTTAGGGCATAGGCATTGGCAAAGACTTCATGACTATAACACCAAAAGCAATGGCAACAAAAGCTAAAATAGACAAATGAGATATAAGTAAACTAAAGAGCTTCTACACAGCAGAAGAAACTGTCATCAGATTGAACAGACCACCTACAGAATGGAAGAAAATTTTTGCAATTTATCCATCTGACAAAGGGCTAATATTCAGAATCTACAAAGAACTTAAACAAATTTACAAGAAAATAAAACCCAACCCCATCAAGAAGTGGGTGAAAGATATGAAAAGATACTTCTCAAAAAAAATTTATGTGGCCAACAAACACATGCAAAAAAGCTCATCATCACTGGTCATTAGAGAAATGCAAATCAAAACTACAATGAGATACCATCTCACTCAGTTAGAATGGCAATCATTAAAAAGCAGGGAAACAACAGATGCTAGAGAGGATGTGGAGAAATACGAACACTTTTACACTGTTGGTGGGAGTGTAAATTAGTTCAACCATTTTGGAAGACAGCGTGGTGATTCCTCAAGGATCTAGAACGAGAAATACCATTTGATCTGGCAGTCCCATTACTAGGTATATAACCAAAGGATTATAAACCCTTCCACTATAAAGACACATGCATAAATATGTTTATTGCAGCACTGTTCACAATAGCAAAGACTTGGAACCAGCCTAAATCCCATTAATGACAAAGTGGATAAAGAATATGAGGCATCATCTACACCGTGGAATACTATGCAGCCATCAAAAACAACGAGTTCATGTTCTTTGTAGAGACATGGATGAATCTAGAAACCATCATTCTCAGCAAACTGACACAAGAACAGAAAACTAAACACCACATGTTCTCACTCAAAAGCTGGTGATGAACAATGAGAATACTTGGGCACAGGGAAGGGAACAACACTCACAGTGCTATGTAGGGGGGGCAGAGGGGAGTGGAGAGGAGGGACAGCAGGGGGACAGGGAGGATGGGGAGGGATAACACCAGGAGAAATGCCTGATGTAGGTGACACGGGGTAGGGGGGATGGAGACAAAAAACCACCATGGCATGTATGTACCTATGCAACAATCCTGCAGGATGCAGGATGTGCACATGTACCTCAGAACCCAAAGTACAATAAAAAAATATATGTGGCACATATACACCATGGAACAGTATGCAGCCATAAAAAAGGATAAGTTCATGTCCTTTGCAGGGACATGGATGAAGCTGGAAACCATCATTCTCAGCAAACTAACACAAGAGCAGAAAACCAAACACCATATGTTTTTACTCATACATGGGAGTTGAACAATGAGAACACATGGATACATAGAGCAGAGCATCACACACCAGGGCTGGTTGAGAGGTAGGGGGCTTGGGGAGGGACAGCATTAGGAGAAATACCTAATGTAGATGACAGGTTGATGGGTGCAGCAAACCACCATGGTACATGTATACCTATGTAACAAACCTGGAGTTTCTGCACATGTATCCCAGAACTTCAACTATAATATAAACAATGATGACAGCAGAGAAGGCAACTAATATTTCTTACTATTTTAAAATTTGATCTGGTGGATCTCCAAGGGTTCCCAAAGTACACTGATAAATACTGATCTACGCATGGTCTGAAAAGAAAAGTTTGACCAAAGGGAAATTAACTTTACTCAATTAACCTATATAATATCTTCAATGGAAAAATACCATTTCATTTATGGAAAAACATTTTATTTTTTACATTCATATTATGAGAATTGTGTGTGTGTGTAACTACAGTTAAAAACATAAATATGTCTACTAAAAGAATGGTTAGTTTTAACAGAAAGACTTTAGTTTAAAACTGAAGTTTAAAACATATATATATGTGTGTGTGTGTTTTAACTGTAATTATGAAACATATATATATAAACTCTGGCTGTTATTGGGAGACCAAAAAAGCATGTCTTTACCTCACAAAGGTGGAGAGACTTACAGCAGTCCATAATGTGGCTCTCAAAATCTTCACTAGACTGATGTGTCCCGAGTCTAGTACCAAGCACTTACTATACTCTTCTGCTGAAGCGCCTTGAACTACTACTGTTCACTACTCAGGAATTCAACTTGGGGCAATGAATGAGCTATAGGGCTTAAGAAATGAGTCCAGTCCCTCTGAAGGGAAGAAACTCAAACCTCCTGAAGAGTGATATACTAAAGAATTTAGGACACAACCATCTCTGAAAGAATGCAGATTAGATCTCCAAACAGAAAAATAAATTAAAACAGGGAGTTTCCCATGAGATGTTCCCTTGTGGAAGACAAACTTCTAATTTTTTTTCTTAGATTCGCGAGAGGGTCACAGTTAGCATTAACCTTAAAGATAACCTCTTCCTTCTCAAAACATCTTATGTTGTAATGCTTTTTAGATATTTTCAAACTTTCAGTAAAATGGAGGTTTCAATATGTAGACTAAAGTTTAGGGTCGAGAGAAATGGTGCCATATTCATATTTCCATTCTGGGGAGGTCGGCATGGTACACACTGGGTCAATGAGTTCCAGGGCTGAACTTCCATGGGAACTCTGTGAGTGAAGTAAAAAGTAACCAACCACAGAGATGGTAGTAGTAAGAGTCAGCAGAGATCTGTCATGGGGATAGTTGAGGAGTTCATGTAAGACAAACCCTCTTTCTTTTTCAAATACATTGGAGAAGCATGATACATGACTGAATGGAGACCACTTTGGTGCTTAAACTTCCTTTCATTTTCACTTTCATTAAAACACGACTTTCTTAGACATATTTTTGAAAATCATTGTCATCTTTTGGCTTTTAATTTACTGCAGATCTACAAATCACAATCTTTTTATTAGCATTAAGAGAATCCAGCTTACTAGTTTTGAAATAATTTTGAATCGATTGTCCCTTTTCACCTGTCTGTTGAAATGCCTTCCTTCCTAAATTATAGAATTATAGATTAAATGAAACGTTTGTTCAGTAGCTCTGGTGATAAGAGATGTAACAGGGCTACTAACTAAACTATCTCATACGTTTTTCTCTAATCCATGAGCTATTCCTCTTTATTCTTTTCTAGAACCTGTCTTCAATTTTTAGTTAAAGGCAGTGTGATAGAAATAATATCCTAAGGTAAATAATTATAGAGATTATATATAAATATACATTTCCTCTTTAACATAGAGTATGTATATATACATATATCCTAATATATTTAAAAAAATTTAAATTTGAATTATGGATACATATTATACCTATTTATAGGATACATATGATATATTGATACAAGCATACAATATGTAATAATCAAATCTGAGTAACTTGGATATTCATTACCTCAAACATTTAACATTTCCTTGCATTGAGAACATCCCAAATCTCTTCTAGCTATTTGAAAATATATATTATTGTTAACTACAGATACCCTATTGTGCTACTAACCACTAGATCTTATTTCTTCTAACTATATATTCATTGCTAAATAATATACATATTTATGGGGTATAAGTGGTATTTTGTTACATGCATTGAACATGTAATGAACAAACCAGGCTATTTAGGATATTCATTGTCTCAAGAATTTATCATTTCTGTTTCTTGGGAATATATCAAGACTCTTCCTATAGCTGTTTGAAACATACAGTACATTGTTGTTCAATATAGTTATTCTATTCTGCAGTTGAAGGTTGGAACTTATTTCTTCTCTATAATTATATGTTTGTACTCATTAATCAACCTCTCTTCATCACCCTGTCTCTAAACACATACTCTTCCCAGTCTTTGGCAACTAGCATTCTACTGTCTATCGCCATGAGATTAATATATATAGCATACACATATGAGTGAGAATGTGTGATATTTGTCTTTCTGTCACTGCCTTATTTCACTTAACACAATGACCTTTCATGTTGCTGCAAATGACAGGATTTCATTCTGTTTTATGGATGAGTACTATTCCATTGTGTGTGTGTGTGTGTGTGTGTGTGTGTGTGTGTGTGTGTGTAAGTAAATATCACATTATCACATTTCCTTTATCATTCATTAATGGGCATTTAGGTTGAGTCCATATCATTGCTATTATGAATAGTGCTGAAATTACCATGGAAACATGGGTTATCTCTTAGCTATACTGATTTCCTTTACTTTGGATAAATACCTAGGAATAGAATTGTTGGATTGTATGGTAGTTCTATTTTTAGTATTTCAGGAAATCTTCATATTGTTTTCCATAATAGCTGTATGAATTTACATTCCGGCCACAAGTGTCTAAGAGTTCCTTTTTCTCAGCATCCTAGCCAGCATTTATTTATTTGTCTTTTTGATAATGGCCATTCTAACAGGGCAAGGTGATATCTTATCGTGGTTTTAATTGGCATTTCCCTGATGATTCATGATATTGTGCATTTTTCAAAATACCTATTGGCCATTTGTATATCTTCTTTTTAGAAATATCTATTCATGTGTCATTTGCCCACTTTTGAATGGGATTATGTGTTTTGTTTTTCTGTTGAGTTGTTTTAATTTATTGTTTATGCTGGACATTAGTTCCTTGTCAGATGAATAGTTTACAAATATTTTCTCCCATTCAATAGGTTGTCTCTTCATAATTTTGTTTCCTTTGCTGTGCAGTATCATTTTAGTTTAATATAGTCCCAATGTCTATTTTTGTTGTCTGTGCTTTTGAGATCTTAGTCATAAAATATTTGTCTAGACCAATCTTGTAGAGGGTTTTTACTATGTTTTCATCTAGTTGTTATAATTTTAAGTCATATGCTTCGATCTTTAATCCATTTTGAGTGGATTTTGCATATAGTAAGAGATAGGGTACTAGTTTCATCTTTCTGTATATGAATATTTAGTTTCTCACCACCATTTATGGAAAAGAGTGTAATTTATCCAATGTGTGTTCTTGGCACATTTGTGAAAAATCAGTTAGTTGCAATTATGTGGACTTATTTCTGGGTTCTTCTGTTAAAGTTGTCTGTGTATCTATTTTTATAACAATACTTTGCTATTTTAGTTACTATATCCTTAAAATATATTTTGAATACCAGATAGTGTGTGGACTCCAGCTTTGTTCTTTTTTCCCTAAATTTATTTGGCTATTCGGGCTCTTTTTAGGTTCTATGTGAATTTTGGCTTTCTGTTTTCTATTTCTGCGAAGAATGTCATTGGTATTTTGATAGGGATATGTGGAATCTGTAGATTATTTTGAGTAATATGGTCATTTTAACAATATTTTTTCAATCCATGAGTGTGGGATGTCTTTCTATTTTCTGGTGTCCCCTTCAATTTTTTTTTCTTTATTTGAGACAGAGTCTCACTCTGTTACCCAAGTTGGAGTGCAGTGGCATAATCTTGGCTCACTGCAACCTCCACAACCTGTGTTCAGGTGATTCTCCTGCCTCTCAGCCTCTCAAGTAGCTGGGACTACAGGCGTGCACCACTATGTCCAGCTAATTTTTGTATTTTTAGTAGAGATGGGGTTTTTGTCGTTTTCCTTGAGGATATCTGTTATATCCTTAGTTAAATTTATTCGTATGTGTTTTATATTTTTTGTAACTATTAGAGATAGTAATTCCTTTTTAGTTTTTTTCAGCTAGTTCATTACTGCTGTTTATAAACACCACTGATTTTGCATTCTGCAAATTTGCTAAATTTTTAAGTCAGATCTAAGAGTTATATTTTTTGGAAGAGTCTTTGGGTTTTTCTAAATATAAGATCAACTCATATGCAAAGAGGAACAATTTGACTCCATTGATTTAAATTTGGATTCCTTTTGTTTTTCTTTCCTGATCTCTCTGGCTAGTACTTCAAGTACTACTATGTTGAATAGGACTGGCAAAAATAATCATCATTTTATCTTTTTTCCAGTTCTTAGAGAAAATAAGCTTTCATCTTTTTCTCCTTCACTATGTTAGCTGTGGATCTGTTTTCCATGGCCCATTATCATGTTGACGTATGATCCATCTATGCTTAGTTTGTTGACAGTTTTATCATGAAGATATACTGAGTTTTATCATATGCTTTTCTGTATCTATTGAGATATTTGGTTATTTTCATTCCATTGATGTGATGTATTGTGTTTATTGATTTGCACATATTGACCTATTATTTTATCCCTGGGATGAATTCCACTTTGTAAGAAAGTATTATTTTTTGATGTGCTGCTGGATATGGTATAATAGTATTTTGATAAGAATTTTTTGCATCTGTGTTCATCAGGGATCTCAGCCTGTAGGATTTTGTTGTTGTTGCTTTTGTTATAAACTTGTCTGGTTTCAGAATCAGGTTTTTTTGTTGCTGTTGTTATGTCCTTGTCTGGTTTTCTCCTCTTCCCTTTTTTGGAATAATTTCAGAAGAATTAGTATTAGTTATTCAGCTTGAAGGAATTCCACAGTGAAAGCATCAGGACCGAGGCTTTTCATTGTTTGGAAAACAAAGAAACTGATTTAATTACTGATTCAATCTTACTAATCATTATTGGTCTTTTCTAATTTTTTATTTATTTCTGGTTTATTCTTGGTAGGTAGTGTGTATCCAGGAACTTATCTATTTGCTCTAGATTTTCTAGTTTGTTAGTTTATCTTAGTTCATAGTAGCTTATAATAATCTTTTGTATTTCTGTGGTATCAGTTGTAATGTATCCTTTTTGTTCTTCTGGTTTTATTTATCTGAGTTTTCTTTTTTTGTTAGTCTAACTAGCAGTTTATCAACTTTTGTTTGCCTTTTCAAAAGCTAACTATTTGTTACATTGATACTTTGTGTTGTTCTTTTGGTCTCTATTTTATTTATTTCTGCTCCGATCTTGGCTATTTCTTTTTACATTCTAATTTGGGGTTAGGTTTGTTCTTGCTTTTTGAGGTCCCTGAGATGCATCCTTAAGGTGGTTTATTTGAAATCTTTCTACTTTTTTTGATGTAGGCATTATTGCTATAAATATCCTTCTAAGAATGCTCTTGCTGCTGATAATGACATATCCAAAATTGGGAAGAAAATGAGGTTTAACGGACTTACAGTTCCACATGATTGGGGAGGCCTCACAATCATGGTGGAAAACAAGGAGGGGCAAGTCAAGTCTTACATGAATAGAGGAAGGCAGAGAGAAAGCTTGTGTAGTGGAACTCCTCTTTATAAAACCAACAGATCTCATGAGACTTACTATCATGAGAACAGCATGAAAGAGATCCTCCCTCATGATCTCCATGATTCAATTACCTCCGACAGGGTCCCTACCACAACACATGGAAATTCAAGATGAAATTTGGGTGGGGGCACAGCCAAACCACGTTATTCTGCCCCTGGTTCCTCCCAAATCTCATGTCCTCACATTTCAACATCAATCATGCCTTCCCAGCAGTCCCCCAAAGTCTTAACTCATTCCAGCATCAACTAAAAAGTCAACCATCCAAAGTCTAATACAAGGCAAGGTGCTTCCACCTATGAGACTATGAAATCATAAGCAAGTTAATTACTTCCTAGAAACAATGGGGGTACAGGCGTTGGGTAAATACAGTCATTCCAAATGGCTGTCACATTCCAAATGGGAGAAATTGGCCAAAACAAAGGGGCTATAGGCCCCATACATGTCCAAAATCCAGTGGGGCAGTCAAATCTAAAAGCTCCAAAATGATCTCCTTTGACTTCAGGTCTCACATCCAAGTCACACTGATGCAAGAGATAGGTTCCAATGGTCTTGAGCAGCTCTGTCCCTGTGGCTTTGCAGGGTACAGCCTCCCTCCTGGCTGCTTTTATGGGCTGATGTTGAATGTCTGTGGTTTCTGTGGTTTTTACAGGCACATGATGCAAGCTGTCTGTGGATCTGCCATTCTGGGGTCTGGAAGATGATGGCCCTCTTCTCACAGCTACACTAGGCAGTGCCTCAGTATGGACTCTGTGAGGGGTTTTGACCTTACATTTCCATTCCACACTGCCCTAGCAGAGCTTCTCCATGAGGGCCCTGCTCCTGCAGCAATCTTCTGCCTGGACATCCAGGTATTTTCATACGTTGTCTGAAATGTAGGCAGAGGTTCCCAAACCCCAGTTCTGTGCATTCATGGACTCAACACCACATGGAAGCTGCTAAGGCTTGGGGCTGGCACCCTCTGAAGCCATGGCCCAAGCTCTACATTTGCCCTTTCAGCCATGGCTGGAGCAGCTGAGACATAGAGCACCAAGTCCCTAGACTGCACACAGCACGGGGACCCTGGGCCTGCCCATGAAACAATTTTTTCTCCTAGGCCTCTGGCTTGTAATTGTATTGCTGCTGTGAAGACTTCTGACATGCCCTGGAGCCATTTTCTCCATTGTCTGGTGATTAACATTTGGCTCCTCATTATTTATGCAAATTTCTGCAGCCAACTTGAATTTCTCCCCAGAAAGTGGATTTTATTTTCTATCACATTGTAAGGCAGCAAATTTTCTCAAATTTTATACTCTGCTTCCCTTATAAAACTGAATGCTTTTAACAGCACTCAAGTCACATTTTCAATGCTTTGCTGCTTAGAAATTTCTTCCTACAGATACCCTAAATCATCTCTCTCCAGTTCTAAGCTCCACAGATCTTCAGGGCAAAGCAAAATACTGCCAGTCTCTGTGCTAAAACATAACAATAATCACCTTTACTTCAGTTCTCAACAAATTTCTCACCTCTATCTGAGACCACCTTAGCCTGGATTTCATTGTCCATATCATTATCAGCTTTTTTCTTAAAGCCATTCAACAAGTTTCTAGGAGGTTCCACATTTTCCTGTCTTCTTGTGAGCTCTCCAAATTGTTCCAACCTCTGCCTGTTACCCAGTTCCAATGTCACTTCCACATTTTGGGGTATATTTTCAGCAGCATCCCACTCTACTGGTACCAATTTACTGTATTAGTCTGTTTTCATACTGGTGATAAAGACGTACCCAAGACTAAGAAGAAAAGGAGAGGTTTGATCGGCTTACAGTTCCACATGGCTGGGAAGGCCCAACAATAGTGGTGGAAGGCAAGAAGGACCATGTTGCATCAAACATGGATGGAGGCAGGCAAAGAGAGAGAGCTTGTGCAGAGGAACACCTCTTTATAAAACCATCAGATTTCATGACACTTATTCGCTATCAGAAAAACAGCATGAGAAAGACCCATCCACATGATCCCCATGATTCACTTATGTCCCACTGAGTCCTTCTCACAACACATGGAAATTCAAGGTGAGATTTGGGTGGGGACACAGCCAAACCATATCACTGGGCACAGAGTTCTTGGATGTTTTGAGGCTTTGCCAAGCCTCAGGGAGGCATTGAGGACATGAGGTAGACCAGTCCTCTGACTCCAATAGCGGCAGCAGCAGGCCAAGCCTGCCTGTCTTTGGACCCCCGGGTGGGCACTATTATCAGCTTAAGATGAGCCAATTCTTAGGTTTCCAGGTGGCTTTTCCAAATGCCAACAGTGGCATTAGTGGGTCAGGCAGGTGACTTGATTTTGGGTCCCTGGGCAGTATGCCCTGTCATGGGAAATGGCAGTAGAAGTGGCAGGAAAATCCTCAGGCTTCCAATCAGCATCTACTGGCAATGATGATTGCTGCAAAATGTCAGGCAGGCCTGCTGGATGCCAGCGGTGGTGGCAGCAGTGGGAGGCTGGGTTAGTCTGCCTTGGATGGGACAGGGAAGTCCTCAGTCTCCAAGATGGTGTTCTTTGCCACCAGTGGCAGCTGTCCTGAGCCCATTGTTAGGCCTCCTGTTGGTGTGCATACATGCCCAGAATGACATACAAGGCAGTGTGAAGCCTAAGTCCCAGAGTGGCATGCTTAGGCACTGGAGGGTGGTGCCAAGCCAGGTAAGCCTGTTCTTAGACTCCCTGTTGGTGTACATGGGTACAGGCTGTGGTTGGTGGGGCAATCCCTAAGAACCTATGCAGCATACTCAGGTAGCAGCAGCATTGGGCAGAAAGAGACTGTCTTCAGGACACACACAAATGTTCTGTAGCCCTGCTTCTGGGGACATACATGTTGCTTTTATTGGTAGTGGACCCAGGCAGGCAGCTTTCAGTCTCGGGAGTATTTACTTTGTTTCCCTTTGTTCTGTAGACAGACTCCCTGAGGCACTGCACAGACCGTTCCCTAGGGTATAAGACACTGTGAGGGTTACGGTGCTGGGGAATCCTGCTACATTGCTGGGTCCAGCTGTCATCATGCCACTGTAGCCATCTGGATGGACATGGAAGGATGTCAGTAGAGGTTTCCAGGGATGTGGAGATGCAGGGACCATTGAGCCCCAGGGCTGAATGATGTCTGGGCTCTCAAAACGGCAATATACTGCAGCTGCTTGGGTCTCAGTAGGTGTGTGGGACCCAGGGTGAGCTTCCCATTTGGAACAACACCATTGTATGGACTACAGGAATTTTGCTATACTACTTATCTCAGGGGCCTGTAGTTGGGTACAGGGCCTCTTCTGTGGCTAGGATCACAGGAGTCCATGGTGGGAATGTAGGCTGCTGGTATCTCTACTTTCCCCACACTGGGGAGCCTTGCTGGGCTGCCAGCCAATCCTGGGCAAGTTGGTTGCACTGCTTCCCTTTCCATTTATGCCTCAGGTGTTTTCTGACATTTCTTTGTTGAATTCCAGTGTTTTCTCTCAGGCTTTCTAGTTGAAGTGTGATTATTGACTTTCTATTTTTGTTGCTCTTTGTGGAAGAGGCAAGTGCTGGATGCCTGTAGTTAGACATCTTCAAGCCCCCCTTAATTATATTAACTTAGAATTAATTGAAGGATATATATCTTCTTTAAGATATGATATATGTTAAATATAGTATATATAAAAGAGTATTTCTACTTAAAGGGGAGTTAATGTTTGGTAAGTAGCACTGGCTGTCAGGAAATCACATATACTACATCCAGTGAAGCCATTCAGCTCTTCAGTCTCTCCAAAGATGTAATTACAAATCCAGCTGGCATTTGGAACAGGTACTATACCTACATCTGCCAGATGCAATTTGCTATATCTTTTAATCTTTTGTGCAGGGTGTTAAACATTTTTTTCTAAAAGTAAAGCATTTTTTACATGTAACTAGAGTATAATTCATTTATTTTGATATTTCGGAGGGCATGAAATTTGACCATTTGCCTGTATAGAGTCCCAATTCTAATTAAAAACACTCTTTCACATCACGTTAGGACTTTTTTCACAACCTCACTTTGCATTCTTATGTTTATATTATGATATAGCACAGGAATGAATGACAAGTCTTTTTACCTTTATTTCTAGTGTTAAATATCAATAGTTAATCATAAAACAATGGGCTCTTAATGTTGTTAAATAATAAATAGAGATCATTCAAGACTTCAAATCCTTTTTGAATTGAGGCATGACATAAATGAAGAATAATCAAGAATACATAGGTGGCAGTGTCATGAAATATAGTGAAACCATTATGTGATACTATCATACTCATCACCCATTATTAAAATTCTTCGTTGATTCACAGTACTCAGTGAGTACATTCAGTACTTCCCCTATTCTTACCATACCATGCACAAAGCTTTTGCTGTAGAGATTTTAATTAAATGATTAGGAAACCAAGGTAAAGGTGGCTATTTACCCTAGAAGGGGCAACATTATTATTAATAAAGTCATAGATCTGTCAACAACAAAAAACCATTACTCTTCATGGAAAACTCTAAGCAGTTTAAATAACTTTTCCTCCTGAAAAAACTGAAATATCATGGTACATGTAAAGTTTCCTCACTGTTCTTTGAGAAAAAAGTAGAAAGCATAAAGGAAAAGAGAAATATTAGTAGAACAATTATAAATCATATTAATACCTATGTGTTAATGCTTTATCAAAATAGTATTCTGTAATTTATGACAAATTCTGGATTTTTCATTTTTTTAACTTTATAAACACCTAGGCATTATTTCTCTAGAGAAAAAAGTGTTTCCCCATAATCATCCATCCTATTGTGTAATATTTGTTTTGGGTAAGTTGCATATAGATAATCTTTCTCATATTATTTCTAAAAGCATTGCATGGACCTCCTAGTTGCTAAGACCCACACTACCTGTCTTTCCTGCTTTTCATATGGAAGAATGATTGCATGAAGGTCTCAATTTTTCACCCTTCCCTGTATCCATTCTTTACTATGTAACTCCCTAGCTCCTCTCAATGAAGAGATGTGCAGTCTAGTTCCCTATCTCTTAAATCTTGATTTGTCCTTTAGCTTGCTTTGGCCAATAAAATCAGACAGAAATGAACAGTGTATCAGTTCCTAGCCTAGCCTCAAGAGGCACTGCATGTTTTCTTCTGACCCTTTCACATTCTGCTATTACCATGAGAACATGATTGAGTTAGCTCCCTGGAGAATGAAATATGTGGAGCAAAATCAAGTAATTTTAGGTACCGCAAAAGAGGCTAACCTAGATTGGCTAACAGTACCCTGACTTACATTTATATGAGAAAGCCCATCTTTCTTTGAATTATAAATGTTATTTAATTGCTATATAAATGTCACTTACATGTATCAAGTTTTTGGAATTTTATATTTACATTGTACCCAATTACTCAGTCAATATTTATTAATGTCCAATACACATTTTAAATGAGAATATATTCTTTATTGGGTGCAGATTTATCTATCAGATAAATCTTAAGAATGTTATTTAAATCTTTATTTTTGCTTGAGGTATATTTGATATGTTTATTTCTTACGGATTTATATATCTTTTGTAATATAATTCTTTTCTAGTAGTCTGTATCAGTTTTCGCTGTATATATTTCAAATCTATAATGTTAAGTGCATCGGGCTTCATGACTGCTATCTTTTGGAGATTAAATAATAGCATCCTTATACAGTAATGGTTTTCATTTTGTAGTCTGTTTTTATGGTATTTATGCCACTTTACTTTGTAAAGTGTGTGCTAGAGACTTGTGTGTCTTAATCATTTCAGCCAGTCTTGTTTTGTAAAAACAAAAATACTGAATAATTTAAAGGGTTTGAAAAATATACATTATGTCTTATTTTGCAACATAAATTTTTGGTACTTTTGAAAACATTAATAAAAATACACAATTGTTTTTAGATTGAGAAATAAACAGAAAAATAAACAAAAGAAAATATAAAATGAAAAGGAATTGCTATAAAGGTAGCAGAAGTTGTAAGTTATATTAAAAATAGTATTAATCATATAGTAATAATTGAAATGCTAGTTGAAAAAAAGTTTTTGGGGGGATATCTGAAATGCAAAAAGTGGCACAAGAAAACTCAAACCAAATCCTGTTGAAAACCTTGGCTTGGTAATGGAAAGCATTTCCAAGATCACATCAGCCAAACATGGTTCTGCAGATGAGTTTTAGCAAATGTTGCATGCACAGATGACACTTTTTAAAAAAGTGTTTCTCAGGATACAGTATATCAACATACTGTTGTGATACTGTTGTATATTTAAACTGAAATTTAATGAATTACAAGAGATAAAATCACAATTCATTTCTTATGTAAACATAGCTGTAAAAATTCTTTACAAAATACAGTTGTATTTTCAATAACTATCATGACCAAAGTTATATTCTAGTAACATGATATTACAAAATCATAAATTGTATCAACATAACTCATGATAGCAACAGAATAGTACGTGCTTTTTTTCTAACCTGTCATTTCTATAATATCAAAATCTAGAAAGTTTATTAAAGCAGCTAGTAATTACATCACTTAACCAGGAATTGCATTCATCAGTTTTTCTAATGTTAGATAAATCCTACCTTTCCTGGAAAAAATATCAATTTCACCAAGATGATTTTTTAATACTTTGCAAAATTCAGTGTGCTGATGTTTACGTGAGGTATTTCCATCTGTGTTTTTAAAACTAGATGGGATAATAATTTTATAATCCCTTATTATCTCATTCAGTTTGGGTATCAATAATATAGTAGTAGTAGTACCCTCATTGATTTTCTGTTCCTTAATTGTCTGCTCTATAGAAGAACTTATATTGTTTTGGAATCAATTTCTCGAATGGACATTAAAAACACCACTATTTGGGTCCAGATTTTCATTTGGAGGAGAGAGGAATTCCTATGGATTTTTAATTAATTTTCCTAAATAGCTATGGTATATCCTTTTTTGTATATTTTTTGAGCTTGTTGAAATCAATTATAGCATTCTAAGAGATAAGCTTTTACATTTATTGGTAAAGCATTTGCTTTTAACATTAATTACTTATGTTTATTAATTTTAAAAATATTGTATCTTTAGCATATCTTTTATATCTAATGTTGCTTTTTGTCTTCTTTTGTATTTCTTTTTCATGCCACAGATTTGTTATATATTTTAGTCTTTTCTAAGAAGATGTTAAAAAATGGCCAGGTGTAAGCCACTGCACCATATTGACCAGGCTGGCTCAAACTCCTGATCTCAAGAAATCTGCTCATCTCAGCACCCTGAAGTGCTGGACTACAGGCATGAGCCAGTGTACCCAGCCTCAATTTGTTCTTATTTTTCAAAATTGTTTTGATTGCTTCAAATCAGGAGTTAGATATCAGCCTGGCCAACATAGTGAAACCCTGTACCTACTAAAAATACAAAAATTATCTCGGTGTGGTGATACATGCCTGTATCACAGCCACTCAGATGGCTGAGGCAAGAGGATCACTTGAGCTTAGGAGGTGGAAGTTGCAGTGAGCCAATGTTGTGCCAGTGCACTCCAGCCTGGGTAACAGAATAAGACTCTGTCTCAAAAAAAAAAAAAGTTTAAAAAATACTTAATAAACAGCATAAATAGACATCATTTAATCAAAAAAGTCACGGGTTTATCTTTGACCTATACATTATTTAGAACTGTATTTTCAAATTTCTCAAAATGGAATATTTTAACAATTTTTAATATTGATATCTAACTTAATTGTGGTCAAATTTTAACACTTAAAATTTGCAGGTATAATATGTGGTCAGTATTGTCAATCTTTACATATGTTCCACCTGTGCTTGAAAAAACATGTTCTCCTCATTTATTAAGTGTAGTGTTCCATTTATGGCCATTAGATGAAGTTTATTTATGTGTGCACATGTTCTATGAGTATAGTATTAAAATTCTTATGATGCATTTGTCTGTTTCCTTATATTTCAGTTAATTTTTGCTATTTATATTTGAGGCTATGTTATTAAGTACATACAAGTTTAGAAATGTTTTATCTTCTAAATAATTTGAATTGCTTTCATTACTTATTAGCCTTTTTAATCTGTCAATATGGATTTGCCTTAGTTTTTTGTATTCTTATAGTTACATCAGTCTTTATTTTGTTAATATTTGCTTAACTCTTTTTCTATTCTTTGAAATTCATCCTTTCTGTGTTTTTATGATTTTGTCTATTGTAAGCAGCATATAGCTAGATACAAAAATTATCAGGTTAGGAGAAAATGTTTAGTGGATGATGGCCATGCTGCACATATTGATGAAATGTCAACCTTATTATTTCAAATAATATTATATAGGATTCAAAATAGAAAAGTTTTATGTTTTATGTATTTCATTTTTTAAATGAAAATATAAAATTTTCCATATCACTTTTTAAGTAAGAATAAGATGGTGTTCATTACAGAACTCAGGCTAGTTAAGTTTTGAGGTACTTGGAAAAATAGCAAAAGTTATAAATTTTCCAGTTTGGGGAATATTTCATAGTAATATTGAAACATTGTATAGAATTTATTGGATGATAAAACCTCTTTACCACCCCCACCCCCACCCTGCAACATCAGTGCCATTTCTCTGCTCTGATTACAATGTAACACCTTGGATAAGTTACTATGACAGTTATTTCCAGTTCTCTTCTCATATTTTTTCTTACTTCCTTTTCAAAATCACCATGCCACCAAAATTGCTCTAAGATCATGATGCTTAGTTCTTCATACTGATTTAGCAGGGTTTAACATAATTGACCATTTTATTTTCCCTAAAGCACTTTCACTAAGCTTCTGGGACTCTATAATAATTTCCATTCTACTTGCTGCTACATCTCAGTTTCATGCGTTAATTTTTTCTCATTTTCCTGAATTAGAAGCATTAGAGGATACTAAGACTTCTTATTAGAATCCACTAGTCATACATAGACACACACACAGGCACACACACACACACACACACACACACACACACACACACACCCCTTTGGTGAGCTTATCCATTTCCCAAGCTGATGTTCTGAAATTTTAATTTGTATTCCAAACTCTCCTAAGTTATTTGGGTCGTTCTCTCAAAGCACTCTCTACATAGATGTCAAGCAAGCATCTTAAACTTAGTATGGTCAAAACTGAACTCTTGGCTTTTCCCCTGAACCATTACTACCTTTTTTTAAAATTATTATACTTAAAGTTCTGGGATACATGTACAGAATGTGCAAGTTTGTTACATAGGCATACAAGTGCCATGGTGGTTTGCTGCATCTATCACTCCATCATCTACATTAGGTATTTCTCCTAATGCTATCCTTCCCCTATCCCCCACCCCCCAACAGGTCCCAGTGTATGATGTTCCCCTCCCTGTGTCCATGTGTTCTCATTATTTGACACCCACATATGAGTGAGAACATGTGGTGTTTGGTTTTCTGTTTTGTTTCAGTTTGCTGAGAATGACGGTTTCCAGCTTCATCCACATCCCTGCAAAGGACAAGAACTCCTCCTTTGTCATGACTGCATAGTATTCCATGGTGTATATGTGCCACATTTTCTTTATCCAATCTATCATTGATGGGCATTTGGGTTGGTTACAACTCTTTACTATTGTGAACAATGCCTCAATAACCATATGTATGCATGTGTCTTTATAGTAGAATGATTTATAATCCTTTGGGTATATTCCCAGTAATGGGATTGCTGGGTAAAAATGGTATTTTTAGTTCCAATATGATTGCTTGATGAATTGCCACAATGTCTTCCACAATGGTTGAACTAATTTACACCCCACCAACAGTGTAAAATTGTTCCTATTTCTCCATATCCTCTCCAGCATCTGTTGTCTCCTGATTTTTTTAATAATGATCACCACTCTAACTGGTGTGAGATGGTATCTCAATGTGGCTTTGATTTGTATTTCTCTAATGACCAATGATAATGAGCTTTTTTTCCATATGTTTGATGGCTGCATAAATATCTCCTTTTGAGAAGTGTCTGTTCATATCCTTTGCCCACTTTTTGATGGGGTTGTCTTTTTCTTGTAAATTTGTTTAAGTTCTCCATAGATTCTGGTTATTAGCCCTTTATCAGATGGGTAGATAGCAAAAATTTTGTCTCATTGTGCTGGTTCCTGGTTCACTCTAAAGATAGTTTCTTTTACTATACAGAAGCTCTTTAGTTTAATTAGATCCTACTTGTCTATTTTGGTTTTTGTTGCCATTTCTTTTGGTGTGTTAGTCATGAAGTCCTTGCCCATGCCTATGTCCTGAATGGTATCACCTAGGTTTTCTTCTATGGCGTTAAGTCTTATGTTTAAATCTTTAATCCACTTGTAGTTAAGCTCTGTATAAGGTGTAAGGAAGGGATCCAGTTTCAGCTTTCTGCATATGGCTAGCCAGTTTCCCCAACATCATTTATTAAATAGGGAATACTTTCCTCATTGCTTGTTTTTTTCTGGTCTGTCAAAGATCAGATGGTTGTAGATGCGTGGTGTTATTTCTGAGGCCTCTCTTCTGTTCCATTGGTCTATATCTCTGGTTTAGTACCAGTACCATGCTGTTTTGATCATTGTAGCCTTGTAGTATAGTTCGAAGTCAGGTAGCATGATGGCTCCGCCTTTGTTTTTTATGCTTAGGATCGTCTTGGCTATGTAGTCTCTTTTTTGGTTCCATTTGAAGTTAAGGTGTTTTTTTCCACTTCTGTGGAAAAGTGAATGGTAGCTTGTTTGTGATAGCACTGAATCTGTAGATGACTTCGAACAGTATGGACATTTTCATGATATTGATTCTTCCTAACCATGAGCATGGAATGTTTTTCCATCTGTTTGTGTCCTGTCTTATATCCTTGAGAAGTGATTTGTAGTTCTCCTTGAACAGGTCCTTCACATCCTTGTTAGTTGTATTTCTAGGTATTTTATTCTCTTTGCAGCAATTATGAATGGGCATTCACTCATGATTTGACTCTGTTTGTCTTTTACTGGTGTATAGGAATGCTTGTGATTTTTGCACATTGATTTTGTATCCTGACACATTGCTGAAGTTACTTATCAGCTTAAAGAGATTTGGGGCTGAGATGAAGGGGTCTTCTAAATATACAATCATATCATCTGCAAATAGGGACAATTTGACTTCCTAAGTGAATACTCATTATTTCTTTTTCTAAGAAATAAATTTTCTTTCTTTATAATTTTCCTAAGTGAATACTTTTTCTTGCCTGATTGCCCTGGCCAGAACTTCCAATACTATGTTGATTAAAAGTGGTGACAGAGGGAATCCTTGTCTTGTGCCAGTTTTCAAAGGGAATGCTTCCAACTTTTGCTCATTCAGTATGATATTGGCTGTGGGTTTGTCATAAATAGCTCTTGATATTTTGAGACCCATTCCATCGATACCTAGTTTATTGATAGTTTTTAGCATAAAAGGCTATTGAATGTTGTCAAAGGCCTTCTCTGCATTTATTGAGATAATCATGTGGCTTTTGTCTTTTGTTCAGTTTATGTGATGGATTACATTTATAGATTTCTGTGTGTTGAACCAGCCTTGGATTCCAGGGATGAAGCTGACTTGATTGTGATGGATAAGCTTTTTGTTGTGCTGTTGGATTTGGTTTGCCAGTATTTTATTGAGGATTTTCACATCAATGTTCATCATGAATATTGGCCTGAATTTTTCTTTTTTAGTTGTCTCTCTGCCAGGTTTTGGTATCAGGATGATCTTGGTCTCATAAAATGAGTTAGGGAGGATATCCTCTTTTTCTATTGTTTGGAATAGTTTCAGAAGGAATGATACCAGCTCCTCTTTGTACCTCTGGTAGAATTCAGCTGTGAACCCATCTTGTCCTGGACTTTTTTTTGGTTGCTAGGCTATTTATCACTGCCTCAGTTTCAGACCTTGTTATTGGTCTATTCGGGATTCAACTTATTCCTGGTTTAGTCTTAGGAGGGTGTACGTGTCCAGGAATTCATCCATTTCTTCTAGATTTACTGGTTTATTTGTATAGAGGTATTTGTAGTATTCCCTGATGGTAGTTTGTATTTATTTTGGATCAGTGATGATATCCCTTTTATCGCTTTTTATTGCATGTATTTGGTTCTTCTCTCTTTTCTTCAATCTATCAACTTTGTAGATCTTCTCAAAAACCCAGATCCTGAATTCATTGATTTTTTGAAGGTTTTTTTTTTTATGTCTCTGTCTCCTTCAGTTCTGCTTTGCTCTTAGTTATTTCTTGTCTTTTGCTAGCTTTTGAATTTGTTTGACCTTGCTCCCCTGGTTCTTTTAATCATGACGTTAGGGTGTCAATTTTAGATTTTTCCTTGTTTCTCTTGTGGGCATTTAGTGCTATAAATTTCCCTCTAGACACTGCTTTAAATGTATCCCAGAGATTCTGGTACATGTGTCTTCATTCTCATTGGTTTCAAAGAACATCTTTATTTCTGCCTTCATTTCATTATTTATCCAGTAGTATTCAGAAGCAAGTTGGTCAGTTTCCATGAAGTTGTGTGGTTTTAGTGATTTTCTTAATCCTGAGTACTAAATTGATTGTGCTGTGGTCTGAGAGATTGTTTGCTATGATTTCCATTCTTTTGCATTTGCTGAGGAGCATTTTACTTCCAATTATGTGGTCAATTTTAGAATAAGTGTGATGTGGTGCTGAGAAGAGTGTATATTCTGTGAATTCGGGGTAGAGAGACCTATAGATGTCTATTAGGTCCACTTGGTCCAGATCTGAGTTCAAGTGCTGGATATTCTTGTTAATTTTCTGTCTGGTTGATCTGTCTAATATTGGCAGTGAGGTGTTAAAGTCTCCCACTATTATTATGTGGGAGTCTAAGTCTCTTCGTAGGTCTCTAAGAACTTGCTTTACGTATCTGGGTGCTCCTACATTGGGTGCATATATATTAGGATAGTTAGCTTTTCTTGTTGCATTGATCCTTTTACCATTATGTAATGCCCTTCTTTGTCTCTTTTGATCTTTGTTGGCTTAAAGTCTGTTTTATCAGACACTAGGACTGCAACCCCCACTTTTTTTTTTCTCTCCATTTGCATGGGAAATCTTCCTTCATCCCTTTATTTTGAGCCTATGTGTGCCTTTGCATGTGAGGTTGGGTGTCCTCAATACAGCATACCAATGGGTCTTGCCTCTATTCAGTTTACCAGTCTGCTTTTAATTGGGGCAATTAGGTCATTTACATTTGATAAACATATTCTACCGGTTTTTCCTAGGAAGGAAACAGGATACTTTTAGTTGATCAGACCAAAATTTTGAGACATCATTGGAAGAGACAGCAAATTATCCCTCATTGTCAAACCTTTTGTTTAGTTATAGACTCTTCTTTACCCACATTTTGACTGCCTACATGTATTTCCAGTTTGAGAATAAATGCAAAACTCTTGTCATTCCATGTAGCCATATGGCTAGGTTTTCTCCATTGAGAGAGAAATGAAAGTAAAGCATACAGTATGAGCTTTGTGTTCTTAAAATTGCTGTTTAATCTTCGTATTCTCTTTCTACCTTTCTACAAGTTGAAATTTTGTTTCTGTTCTTGTGAGCTACCTAATAAATCGGATATATTTGGCATGGTAATGCTTCCACCCCTCAAGGCTATTTCCTGGGTTAGTTCATTAAAAAATGTTCACCAACACACCCTGATTATTTGCTTTGCCTTATAATGACAAAAATTTAACTGTCTTCCGAATAATGCAACATATTGGACATATCTCTTTCTAGTCCTTTTTGGCTTTGACTACGAAATGTATCTATAATACTCATTCTAAACCAGTGTTGATCTTTTTTTCATCTGAGAGGACACTTGGCAATGTTTGGAGACATTTTTTATTGTCACAAATAACGGGGAAAGCAGTTGCTACTTTCATTTAATTGGTATGGACCAGGAATGCTACTAAATATCCTACAGCGAGTTCAGGCAGAACAAGATGGCAGAATAGAAGGCTCCACCAATTGTCTCCCATACAAAGACATGAATTTAACAACAATCTAGACACGAAAACAAAGCACCTTCATATGAACCACAAAAATCAGGTTAATTTTCATAATACCTGGTTTTAACTTTATATTCCTGAAAGAGGTACTTAAGTAGGAAATAAGCCTTAAATCACTGACACCACCCCTCTCCCATTTCCTGGCATGGGCAGCATGGTGCAGAGAGTGTTTTCTTGCGATGGGGAGAGGGAGACCACCACAACTGTGAGGCATTGAACTCACCACTGCCCTGTTAAAGCAGAATGAAAAACCAGACCAAACTCAGCTGATGCCTTGCCATTGAGGGAGCTTTCAAATCACCCCTACCCAGATGGAAATCACGGATTTCAATGGTCAGAACTTAACTTCCCACAAAGGCCTTACCAGAACAGGCAAAAGTACTCTAGAGCCCTAAGTAAACTTGAAAGGCAGGGTAGACCACAAGAATAGCAACTGCAAGGCGAGTCTTAGTGCTGAACTGAACTTAGGGCCAGTGCGCCATATGAGGGGCATGTAACCTACTGAGAAACAAGCTGGGGTGTCTAAGGGTGTCCTGGCATCACCCCGCCATAATCCAAGGCTACACACCTCATGGCTCTAAAAAAGACCCCTTTCTTTTGCTTGAGGAGAGGACAGGGAAGGGTGGTGAGGACTTTGTCTTGCATCTTGGACATCAGCTTAGCCACAGCAGGGTAGGGTATCAATCAGAGTGGTGAGGCCTCCTTTCTGGGCCTTAGCCCTGGGAAGACATTTCTAGCCACACTGGGCTAGAAGGGAACTTACCTTCTTGAAGGGAAGGATGCAGTCCTGACAGGATTTATCACTTGCTAACTATAAGAGCACTTGGGTCTTGAATAACCAGCATAATAAGCAGGTGCTATATTGAGGGCCTTGGGTGAGACAGACTTGCTGACTTCAGGTGAAATTCCGTACATTCCCAGATTTGATGGTTATAGTGAGAGAACCTCTTTCTGCTTGAGAAAAGCACAGGGAAAGGGAAAGGGAAAGGGAACTTTTTGTCTTATGCCATAAGTATTAGCTCATTCACAGAGCAGTAGAGCACCAAGCAAGCTCTTGGGGTCCCCAATTCCAGGCCTTACCTATTGGAAGGTATTTCTGAACCTGCCCTGGACCAGAAGGGACCCACTTCCTTGAAGGGTGAGTCCCAGGCCAGGCAGCATTCACCACAAGCTGAGTGAAGACTTCTTGGGCCTTAAGAAAACATTGGTGGTAGTCTGGTAGTATTCCCAAAGGGCCTGTGCTGGTGGTGGTCATGGAACAGGGCTCCTTTGCATTTGGAAAGGGGAGGGAAGAGATGCAGTAGCATCTTGTGGTTTGAATGCCAGTTCAGCTGCAGTATGATAGAATACCAGTTAGACTTGTAAAGGGCTTTGACTCTAGTCCCTGGCTCCCTGATAGCACCTCTGGTCCCACCCTTGGTCTGGTGAAATTTGCTCCCTCAAAGGGAAGGAAACAGGCTGTGTTGGCTTTGCCACTTGCTGATCATAGGGCCCTAGGGCCTTGAACAAACATAGGCAGTAGCCAAGGAGCAGTTACTGCAGGCATCGGGTGAGACCAAGTGTTGTTCTGGCTTCAGGTCTGACCCAGCACAGTCCTAGTAATGGTGGCCTTGGGGTGCTTTGTGTCACTCTACCTCTAGCTCCATGTGGCTCAGAACAGAGAGACACAGAATCTGTTTGAGAGAAAGTATGAGATGAGAACAAAGGTCTCAGCCCAATAATCCAGTGAATTCTCCCAGATATTGTCCAAGACCATGAAGTTGGTACCTCTAAGAGTCTGCAAGAACCACAGATTCTGAGCTCAGGGTGGCCCTGAAGCAGATAAAGTTTAGATTACAACACTCAATTTCTTCTGAGTATTTGGAAAGCCTTCCCAAGAAGAATGGGTACAAATAGACCCAGACTATGAAGACTACAATAAATATCTAACTCTTTAATGCCCAGACACAAACATCTGCAAGTATCAAGACACTCCAAGAAACATTAGCTCACCAGATGAACCAAATGAGGCCCAAGGCCAATACTGGAGAAACCGATATATGCACTTTCCAATAGAAACGTCAAAATAGCTGTTCCGAAAAAACCTAAAGGAATTCAAGAAAACACAGAATAAATTTAGAATTCTATCGGACGAATTTAGCAAAGAGATGGAAATAATAAAAAGAATCAGGCAGAAATTCTACAGCTGCAAAAAACAATTTGTATAATGAAGAATACATCAGAGTTTCTTAATATAATTGATCAAGCAGAAGAAAGAATTAATGAGGTTGAAGGTAGATAGGCTATTTGATAATACAGAGGAGACAAAAGAAAAAAAAAAAAGCATACCTACAGAATCTAGAAAATTCCTTCGAAAGGGCAAATGTAAAAGTCATTGGCCTTAAGGAAAAAGCAAAGAAAGAGAAAGTTTATTTGAAGGGATAATAACAGATAACTTTTAAAACCTAGAGAAAGATATCCACATTCAACCACAAGAAGGTTATAGATCTACCAAGCAGATTTTACCCAAAAAGCCTACCTCAAGGCATTTATTAATCAAATTCTTAAAGGTCAAGGACAAAGATCGTAAATGCAGCAATATAAAAGAAACAAACATCATATAATGGAGCTCCAATATGTCTGGCAGCAGACTTTTCAGTGTAATCCTTCCAGGTCAGGAGAGAGCAGTATGATATTTAGAGTGCTGAAGGAAAAATCTTTTACCCTAGAGTAGTATAGTCAGTGAAAATATCTTCAAGCATGAGGAAGAAATAAAGACTTTCCCAGTCAAACAAAAGCTGAGGGATTTCATCAACACCAAGCATATCCTACAAGAAATGCTAAATGGAGTACTTCATTCAGAAAGAAAATGATGTTAATGAGCAATAAGAAATCGTCTGAGGGTACAAAACTCACTGGTAATAGTAAGTACACAGTAAAACAGATTATTGTAATGCTGTAACTTTGGTATGTAAACTACTCCTATCTAAAGTAGAAAAACTAATTCATCAAAAATATATACAAGTTTTGAAGGCAGTGCAATAAAACAAATAGAAACAAAAAGTTAAAAAGAGGAGGGAAGAAATTAAGGCAAAAAAGAGTATTAGTTTTCTTTGTCTGTATATGCAAACAGTGTTAAATTGTTATCACCTTAATATAATGGGTTGTAACATAGTATTTGAAATCCTCATAGTAATCTTGAGCCAAAAAAAAAAAAAAAATACAATGGGCACACAAAAATAAAAACAAAAACAAAAAGTTAAATCATCACCAGAGAAAATCACTCTCACTAAATTGAAGATAGGAAGAAGAAAGGAAGACCACAAAACATCCAGAAAAAAATAGCAAAATGTCAGAAGCCTTTATCAGTTATATTTATTATAAATGGACTAAACTCTTCAAATGAAATACGTAGACTGGCTAAAGAACAAGGTCACGTGTTTTGCGAAAACATGGATGAAGCTGGAGGGTATTATCCTTAGCAAACTAACACAGGAAGAGGAAACCAAATAGCATATGTTCTTGCTTGCAAGTGGAAGCTAAACGATGACAACTCATAAACACAAAGAAGGGAACAACAAACACTGGGATGTACTTGAGGATGGAGGGTAGGAGAGAGAGGAGCAGAAAAAGTAACTATTGGATACCAGGCTTAATACCTGGGTGATAAAACAATATGTACAATACTCCATGACGCAAGTTTACCTATATAACGGAACTTTACATGTGCTTCCAAATCTAAAATAAAAGTTTAAATAAAGAAAACAAAACCCATTCATCTGTTGCCTAAAATAAACACACCTCACCTATAAAGACTCACAGACTGACAATAATGGGATGGAAAAAGATATTCCATGCCAATGGAAACCAAAATAGAGCAGGAGTAGCTATATTTATGTCAGACAAAATAGATTTCAAGACAAAAACTATAAGAAAAAAAAAGGCCACTATATGATGATAAAGGGTTCAATTCAGCAAAAGAATATAACAATTTTAAATGTATGTGCACTCAACACTGTAGCACCAATATATATAAAGGAAATATGAGACCTAAAAGTGAGATTGACATGAATATGATAAAAGTTGGAGACTTTAACACCTCACTTCCAGCACTGGACAGATCTTTCAGATAGAAAATAAAGAAACATTAAACTTAATCTGTACTATAAACCAAATGAACCTGATAGTGTTTTTTTACAAAATGTTTCATCCAAGAGCTGCAGAATACACATTATTTTCCTTGGCACATGGATCATTCTCAAGGATAGATCATAAGTTAAGTCACAAAATAAGTAATAAAACATTCAAAAAACTGAAGTAACATCAAGCATCTTCTCTATCACAATAAAATAGGAATCAATAACAAGGAATGTTGGAAACTATGCAAATACCTAGAAATTAAACAATATGGTCCTGAATGAACAGTGGATCAATGAAGAAATTAAGAAGGAAATGGAAATTTTTCTTAAAAAAATAATTAAAACGACATATCAAAACCTACAGGATACTGCAAAAGCAGTACTATGAGGGAAGTTCATCAGTATTTAAGTGCCTACATCAAAAAGGAAGAAAAACTTTAAATGATGCATTTTAAAGAACTAGAAAAGGAAGAACAAACCAAAACTAAATAAGCAGAAGACTTTTAAAGGTCATACCTGAAATTAATAACATTGAAATGAAAAAATCCAAAAGATAAACAAAAGTTAGTTTTTGAAAGTTAAATGAAATTGACAAATCTTTAACTGGACTAATTATGCAAAAAAGAGAGATGAGCCAAATAAATAACATCAAAGATGAAAAAGGAGATGTTATGACTAACATCGCAGAAATTCAAAGGATCATTAGTAGCTATTGTAAGCAACTATATGCCAATAAATTGGAAAATCTAGAAGAAATAGACAAATTCCTAGACACATAAAACCTACTAGGATTGAATCATGAAGAAATGCAAAACCTGAACAGACTAGTAAAAAGTAACAAGAACAAAGCATAATAATAATAATAATAAATCTCCCAGTAAAGAAAAGCCAGGGATCTGTTGGCTTCTCTGCTGAATTCTACCAAACATTTAAAGAACAAGTAATGCCTATCCCACTCAATCTGTTCTGAAAAACAGAGGAGGAGGGAATACTTCCCTCTCATTCTACAGGATGGTATTGCCCTGATGTCTAAACCAGACAAAGAGACATCAAAAAAATAAAACTACTGGTCAATAACTGTGATGAATATTGATGTAAAAATCTTCAACAAAATACTAGCAAACTATATTCAACAACACATTAGAGAAATTATTTATCATGACAAAGTGAGGTTTATTAGGGATGCAGGAATGGTTAAACATATGCAAATAAATCAGTGTGATACATCCTATCAACAGATGAAGAACAAAAACCATAAAATCATTTCAATTGATGCTGGAAAAGCTTTTGATAACATTCAACATCACTTCATGTTAAAATCCTCAAAAACTGGTTATAGGAGAAATATACGTCAACATAAAATCTTATACAACAGAATCACAGGTAATATACTGAATGGGGAAAAACTGTAAGCCTTTCCTGTACAATCTGGAACATGACAATGATGTCCACTTTTACCACTGTTACTCAGCATAGTACTGGAAGTACTTGCTAGAGCAATGACATGAGTGAAATAAAGGATATCCAAGCTAGAAAGGAAGAAGTTAAATTATCCTTATTTAAAGATGATATGATCTTATATTTAAAAAAACCTAGACTGCACACACACACACACACACACACACACCCCTATTAGAAGCAAATACAGCAAAATTGAAGGTATAAAACACACAAAAATCAGTGGCATTTCTGTCTGCCAACAGTGAACAATCTAAAAAGCAGAGAAAAAGTAACCCCTTTTACAATAACTACAAATAAAATTAAATACGTAGGAATTAACTTGACCAAAGTAGTAAAGGATTTCTATAATGAAAATTGTAAACCACTTGTGAAAGAAATTGAAGAGGACACCAAAAAGTAAAAAGATGTTCTAGTTCATGGATTGGAAGAAGCAATATTGTTAAAATGCCTGTATTACCCCAAAACAACCTACAGATTTAATGCAATTTGTATCAAAATACCAATCACATTCTTTATAGATATAGAAAAGACAATTTTAAAATTTATATAAAACCATGAGAGACCCAGAATAGCCACAGCTATTGTGAGCAAAAAAAACAAAACTGGAGGAATCACATTACCTGACTTCAAATTATACTACAGAATTATGATCCTTGCATAAAAACAGACATATTAACCAATGGAACAGAATAGAGGACCCAGAAATAAATCCACATACCTACAGTGAACTCATTTTAGACAATGGTGCTAAGAACATACATAGGGGAAAAGATAATCTCTTCAATAAATGTTGCTGGGGAAAAAGTTTATCTATATGCAGAAGAATGATACTAGACCCCTATCTCTTGCCATATACAAAATCAAATAAAACTGATTTAAATAATTAAACCAAAGACTTGAGCCAATGAAACTACTACAGGAAATCATTGGATAAACTTGCCAGGGCATTGCAGTGGGCAAAGACTTTTTGAGGAATACCCCACAGGCACAGGCAGCCAATACAAAGACAAATGGGATCATATTAAGTTAAAAAGCTTCTGCGCAGCAAAGGAGGCCATCAACAAAGTGATGAGATAAACTAAAGAATGAGAGAAAATATTTGCAAACTACTCACCTGACAGGGAATTAATAACCAGAATATATAAGAAGCTCAAACAACTCTATAGGAAACAATCTGATTTAAAATTAGGCAAAAGATTTGAGTAGACATTTCTCAAAAGAGAAATAATGACAAAAAGGCATGAAAAACTGCTCAACATCATTGATCAACAGAGAAATGCAAATCAAAAATATAATGAGATATCATCTCACCCCAATTAAAATGGCTTTTGTCCAAAAGATTGGCAATGACAAATGCTGGTAAGGTCATGAAGCAAAGGGAACCCTCATACACAGTTGGTGGCAATCTAAATTAGTAACCACTATGGAGAACAATTAAGAGGTTCCTCAAAAAAACTAAAAACAGGGCAACCATATGATCTAGCAATCCCACTGCTGGACCTATATATCCAAAAGAAAAGACATCAGTACATCAAAGAGATATCTATGCTCCCATATTTATTGCAGCACTATTCACTATAAGCCAAGATTTGGAAGTAACCTAAGTGTTTATCAACATATGAATGAATTTTAAAAACGTGGTACATATATACAATGGAGTACTATTCTGCCATAAAAATAACATTCAGTCATTTGCAACAACATGGATGGAACTGCAGGTCAATATCCTAAGGGAAATAAGCCAGGCACAGAACAACAAACATATGATCTCACTTATTTGTGGGATCTAAAAATCAAAACACTAGAACTCATGGAGATAGACAATAGAAGGATGGTCAACAGAATCTAGGAAGGGTAGTGGAAGTGGGAGAGAAGGTTGCAAATGGTTAATGGGTACAAAAGAAAAATAGAAAAAAATGAATAAGACCTAGTATTTGCTAGAATGACAGGGTCACTATAGTCAATAATAATTTAATTGTAAATTTAAAAATAAAGCATATAATTGGACTTTTTGTAACAAAGGATAAATGCTTGAAGGAATGGATACTTATTTTCTATGATACAATTATTATGCTTTGAATGCTTATATCAAAACATGTTATATATCCCATAAATATATACAATATGCATCTCAAAATTAAAAATTAAAAATTGTAACTTATAAAGATGAAAAAAATACATTTCCTACAATTCACCAGGAAGTTTCCACAACAACAACAAAAAATATTTGCCCCCAAATTTCACTAGTCCCAAAGTCAGGAAACCCTGCTTTAGTATCTGATAATTTCTCACCACCTCCTTTATCAACACCTGCTGTAATCTTCTCTTAGTTAGATTGTTGCTGTATCATCCTGTCTAGATTCCCTATTTCTATTTTTGCTTTCTCCCCATAATCCATTATTTACATAGCAGCCAGAGTGGTCCCCTAAAAATTATTATCTCACTTATCTATTAAAATCTTCCAATAGTCTCTCATCTCATTCACAACAGAAGCCATATGGAAAACTTCATTGCACATGTTAAGATTCTTAGAAAAGTCTACAGAACTGTGTATCACTTGAGCCCTATTTTATCTCCCACCTCTTTCATGCCATTCCAGTTATATTAGCCTTCTTGTTCTTTCTCCAGCCAAAGATATTCTTGCATCAGGATTTTATTCCTAATATCCTTTCTGTCTGGACCACTCTTCCAAGAAAATGTACACAACTTGCTTACCTTATTCAGGTCAGTGAAAACTTTCTTGACTATGCCATTTAAAATTGCACCCTACTCTTTTCACACAATACTTCTTATCCTCCTTAACTTGCTTTGTTTCTTCCATATACCTATCACCACCTAGCACACTGTATGTTCTACTCTGTTGTTTTCTGTCCTCCACAACTAAAGTTTAATCGCCACGAGGACATGTTTTTTTTTTTTTTTCTTAATATATTCTCAAGGCCTAAAATTTACCAGGTATGCAGTAGGAATTCAGCAAATGAATACCTGCTGAATGAGTGAACTAATAAGCAATATTATCTTTGCTCTTACTCTCATACGTTAAACAATGTGGCATCATCTATTCAAGAGTGTTTACCTGATCTACCTCTGCCCCTAGTTGCAGGCAATTTGCATCTTATTGCTTAAGCCTTACTTCTAGCTTAAGGGCTTTCGTTCTGGTTCAGTAACAGACTTTTTCAAATATGTTTTAGAAGTTAAGTGATTTAGGACAGACTTTCCTTCCAATTTTATTATGGGCTCAAATTGCTTTTATGATGTGGCTCCTCAGCTCCCTGAGGCAGTCTGATCTAAGGTTTCTCTTGCATAACTGGCCATAATATCCCTCTCCCCCAGGACCACCCAGGCCCTGCTGTTGTGTTTTTATGCTCTCGAGCCCTGGCCACCATAAGCATCATCAGTTTCATGCATTTACTGCTTAAGCACTTCAGTAGACAACTGGAGGTTATTTAAGAAGATTTAAACATTTATATATTTTTTTTCTACTTGTCTTCCCATTTATTCCCCCCAGCCCACCTCTGACGTATGTCCCAGTTTTATGCAAAAAGAAAGGATGTTACAAAATGCACCATTTCATCACAGTGTTTAACAAGATTGCTTTGGTGCTGTACAAAGTTATTTTACCTATATATGGATCTAAAGGCATCATTAGAATGACTGGATAATTGCTGTTAATTTCTGGTTTTTACCTGAAAGTTCTGCACATGCCCATGGAAATTGATTTACCTAAATGCCTGTATGACAATCTAAGATTTTCTATTTTATAAATTATCTTAAAAATGCTAAATGTAGGAAGTTTCTACTTGACTGTCCTGAGCTCTATCCAGAAAGAATAACCTAAGTGTGAAGTCCTCTATTTCTCTAGAATACCAAGTTTCTTATCCTGTTGCCATTTAAGGTAACACACTGTATCTTTTAGATATGCCTTCAAACAAATTATCAGGAAAATACATTAGAAATAAAAATATTAGGTGCTTTTTTAAGCTCGGGGCATACTATCAATAAAATCCAATTAAATTTATTCAAATACCAGGATTTACTCAAACATTTTATGTTTGATGGACATTCTTAGTGTAAGATTTAATTTTAAAATGTAAATTAAAAACTATAATTTGAGAAACATTTGGCTTAAATTACTGAGGGGCAATGTAGTGTAGTAGCTTTTATAGTTGAGTATATACCTTTGGATTTTATGAAGTAATTTTATAGTTTGATGTAACTAGAAAGTAAAGCATTTTCTTTAAATGACACAATTAAAAGGACTCTGATCTGCTATTCATAACTACTAGCTTTTTGCTTTTTATTCATTTGACATTATGAGAAACATAATACTCTTCCATTGTTTAATGAAAAGAGCCATTCTTCTTGAGTTAGTTTTGAAGTGAAATTCAAAATCTGAGGTCTTATGGATATAAAATGGAAATCAATATCAAAAGTATTTTTCATAATTATGATTAATCTAGAAGATCATCTTTGTTTGGTTTCCATATTTCTTGTCTGTTGGAGGAGCAAGGTTAACTAGGAAAAGTAAAAATAATCGAGTTTGGCAAAGGAAATGAAATCATATGCTCTAAAGAAATTGTATAAGTTTCTTCACGTAATTACATTCCACAGGTTTATTTAAAAAGGCATGTGTCAAATAAAACCCTCAATTATTTTACGTTTTTATTTTTGACCTCCACATCTTTAATATTTTGTCCTTTTTCTCTAGTGGGTAGCCGGATAGCTACTGCAATATGTTCTAAAGTTTCTTAACAGTTGAGTATATTGTTAACAATAAAGCCAAGTGTTTCAATTTTGCAAAACTGTTTCATACTTCTAAATCACATCATGCACCAAAACTTAGTCAATCTTATAACAAACCATTACTTTCTAAAGATTAGGAAAAACTCTTGATTGCTGTTTTTTCTTATAAGATTTTCCTAGTTGATTCTCATTTCGAGGTGGGTTGCTTTTAGTCATTAAGTAATAAAAAAGAAAATGTCTGGCTTTTCTACTAAAGTGCTCCATGACCTAAGGAAAGGCCCCAGTCTTATTTGTAATTTGTGAGAGTAGGATTTCATAAATTATTGTCAACTGACAAGGAAAAGGAGAGTTGGAACAACAAAAACATTTTTAGAAACACGACTTCATCCCAAAGTGAGCAACCTTCAAAATCTAGGTAGGGCTATGGAAGTGTTATAAATCTTTGTGTGATTTGTTGTTAAAAATAATACAAATAATATTTTTGAAATATAGTAACATTACTGTTTATTTTTTATTCTTGAATGTGATCTTTCTCTTAGTCAGAGACATCTGTTACTTTAAGAGCATTTGTGTTTTTGTTATAATAAAATAAACAGAGTCCGGGCTAAAATTTTGATTTCCCAAATGATCTTTGAATCATAGCTAGAAATTTTTCTTGAAAACCAATCTTTGCTGAGGAAAAAAAGGGAGTTTCTAAACTCAAATATATTTATAGTTTAGAATCCCCTTGAGGAATATAAGCATAGGGTTTAACAATAAATCAGAGCAAAGTATAAACAGAATATTTCATATGGGAAGTTAATATTAGAGAAGAATAATGCAAGAAAGGATCCAGGAAAAATTAGAAGGAAAGACAACAAATACTATGAAAGCAAGCCTGGAGAAAGTGAGGAAGACACTAAGAACATCAAACTGATGCTACCCTTCACTACCATGACCAGCATGGTATAGAAGTGGAAGAATAACAACAGATGGCAGTATCTGTAATCATGGGCCCTGATCCTCACAGCCTACAAATAGTGGCCAGTCCTGGGAATTCCCATGTGTTTAGTGTGGAGACATGACAGTGCTGAGAAGATTAATAAAGCAATTGACATTTGGATCAATAATAAGGAGGCCATCACTGGATACAAATTTTAGTGGTCATAATCTTCATCATGAGTACTAGTAGGACAGTCCAAAAGACCAGCTGGAGGAGACACATATTGATAGATCTCAGCTCAGGATTCATGCATACCATGTTGTCCTGGAGATCACCAAGGGACCAGCACAGAGGACTGGAGGTCACCAAGAATGCAGAGCACATGTACCAGAATTCCTTCCCCAGCCATCTTGCCACAATAAGCTTCCTAATACTCAATCTTAAGAAAGGAGATGATAGGTAAGCTTTTTCAGAAGAGGGATAATCAACCCAGATAAGGAGTTAAAATTTAAATAGACAATTTAAATAAAAGTCTATCTTGTTATATTAAAAGGTGAAGTAGTGAGTCATTAGTGGTAGATAATTTCATTAGAAATAGACAGTCAAATACTGCCAATACTGCCTTTGTAGAAATGTGCCTTAGTCTATCCCTGTTAACTTTATATTAAAAGAACCTATGAATTCTGTCTATATCACTGACTTATTTACAAAGGACCATACCCAAGTTCTCCAAGGTCAACAAACTTCTGAAGATGAGCTTTAGAGACATGGAGTTCCCTTGCTATAATGCAAGCTGATCTAGGAGCCTTTTTGAAGGCCAGCCTGGACTGCCAATGGAGAATACAAACAGCCACAACCCCCATTCATAGGGATAGGTTTTGGCATCTTCTACTCAAGTGGTTTCTCTGCAGCTGCTATCTCTGTTCTTATTTGTAGCCACGGTTTTCCATTACTTAGGAAGACAAATTTAGTATTACAAGCAATCAAAAAGTGATTGGCTACCTGGTACTCAATAGTTCAAAATTATATCTAATTTGTTTTATCAAGGTAGAATATTATTAAAGTGCATTTGCTGTGGTTTTTAAACCCTGTTTTTCTAGCATGAATCAAAATAATATATTTTTTAAATCCAAACATGTAAGTTATCACAGATAAAGTAGCCCTATAGGTAAATCATGCAAACATATGTTTGTACAGATATGTATATCCATCAATAATTAGATAATCTCAGTTAACTCAAACATATATTTTACACAGGCAGTTAAAACGATCACATATTTAACTCACATAAACATAATGGATTTGCATACAATGAGACATAAATAATTGCAGATGACCTGGACATTACTACTGCCTAATTCTAGAATTGTCAATCCTTTTTGGATCAAAACATACATAGTGAGCATGCAGAATGAGTTCCTAGTAATGCTTTTAAGTATACAGAACTTTATTAAATACATGATTCTGCTTTCATAACAAAATTCCCTGTGTTTTACACTTGAATCCTCTAGAAGCTGACCCAAGGTAGTGATGAAGATACATGGAGTTTATCTGGGAGGTGCACTGATAGCAGATTGGAGACATGAAAAAGGGAAGAGAAGAAATCCTTTTCAAGGTATGTTATTAAATAGGTTACCTTTTGGACAAATGGGGCTCAGTCCATTTAACACGTAGGATAAAGTGCAATACTCTGTTCCAGCAGAGGGCTGAGGGAGCTGGGGTAGTCGCCACTCACTCCCATAGGTCATTGGTTGGAGGCGGTTCCTGGAATGAGGAGGAGGGGAAGCATTAATTTCTTAGGACTCGTGACCTGCCTCTTACGTGGGCTAACTTTTGTTAGCCAGAGAAAATCTTCCAGCAAGAATTATCAGGGAAAACTATTAAAAAGTTGTAAATGTACATGTGTCAGGAAATGTTATTTTAGTTTAGCATGGCAAGACTGTGAAGGAAGTGTGTGCCAGGCAGGAGGAACAGCATGGCCTAAGGACAATAGAGGAGAGTTTTGAGTGCTTTAAAGTAACCGTAAAAAAAACCCAGCATGCTAGATTGTGGCAAGCTCCTGGGAGCATATTATAAAATGAAGATGGAAATGTTGTTAAGGGTCAGATTATGTGAGACTCTGCTGACCACGTTAAAGATGTGGGTCATATCCAGCATGCAACAGGGAGTTACTAATGAGTTTCCAGCAGAGGTCATTAAATTTTAAGATTGCCCTTGCTATGTGGATAATGGATTGGAGGGAAGCAAGAAGAGAAAAATGGCAAAGGAGGCTATTGCACAGCTCAGGATGTAGGTGACAGTGATTTGATTTAGAGTAGAGATTGGGAAAAGTAGATGATTTTGAAATACATTTTGGATGTGGGATAGATAGACTTTTATGAGGACATGTCAAAAAGAGCACATTTTCAGATTGTTTGAGTGGGATAATAGGAGTACTTCTTACTTGGATTAAAAAGACAGAAAAAAGGTTTGGGGAAGAGGGAAAGGTCTAGGAGTCAGATTGGGAAAAAAACCCTGAAATGCCTCTCAGACATGTAAGAGAAAATGTGAAGTATAGGCACATGAATGCACTGGGTTGAGACTAAAATTCTAGCAGTTAGGAAGCATTTTCCTGTGAATCATCAGGGGTGTCAGAAACTACCGTTCATTCTCTAATACAGCGAATTCAACAAGAGAAAACGAGTCAAAAGGTTTTAAACAGGAAACCAAAAGTAAAGAAATATTTCCTATTTATGTCCAAGTATCTTATTTATTAGGCAGAAAGCTCACAATGTTGGAATTTTTCCCAAAATTTAGTCTTTCAAATTGTGTTTTAGAGCAATGATCATAATCATATTCTTCATAAGTTTTCATTTAGCACAGTCTAACCAAGAAATACTGTGTAAAAGATATTGGGTTTGAATTTTTCTATAACGGAGTAGTCTTATTCTTCAGGAATTATTCTGCTGTAATGTACAAAAGCATCTTTGTAACTCCTTCCCTTCAAGTATTAGACTGATTTAGGGAAACCCTGTGCTATCAAAGTACTTGAGAGAAATTATAGTCTAGGATGATACATGCTTAAATCTGGGGAATGGTGCTGAGCAAATATTACAAGAGTTGACACCTAAACCCACAAACCAGAAAAAGTAATCTCAGATCAAAAACTTAGAGAATCAGGGCTAAGTACAAATGTGAGCTTAACAAACTGGGTTAGGGAAGCAATTTAGAAACTGCCTATAAGAAACTGCCTTGCATGTATTTGTCTTGTGTAAGATGGAGGAAGGCCAGCCGGCTTCCAGGAGCAAGAGCTGACCAGTAGCTATGTCAGAGAAGAGGAAGTAACTCTTAGTGAAAATGGAAGGTGGAAGACATCAGAAGAATCGGTAGTTTTTTTTTAATCTCTTCTCAAGGCTTGTGGGTTTTGGCTCCCATGTATCTGCTAAGTGGTAATTCTAATCTTTGAAAGTCCATTTGCTTTCCTAAGAAAGGTTCCTCTGATCTGAAGCCAAGGAGGGCTGGAAAGAATTCAAGGTTATTAGCACGTTTATCATATAGCACATAGAGCTGCAGGACAGATTATAGACTGATTTAAGTCTTATGAGGATGGGAAGGGGTGGGGCACAGAGAGGGAGAAACTGAGAAAGAAGAGACATTTCAGGAGGTTGTTCTCTGCTAAGGAAACAAAAAAAGCCTTTTACTCATAAAGCAATCATAAAATAGTCATGCTCCAGTAAACTAAGTAACATCCAACTTTATTTATATATTTTTCAGTATCTATGCAATCCTAATGAACTCTGAGCCAATCCTCAGAAAACCATTTCTCTGAATCAGATTGTGAGCAGATTTAAAGGAGTTAATTACAGCAGAGCTGAGCAGAAACAGAAATGAGGGGCTGGAAATTAAGGCAGTCATCCTAAAGATACATATTTAGATACATAGATAGATGCATAAATTATATCAAGCTTGTCCAACCCGCAGCCCACAGGCTGCATGCAGCCCAAGACAGCCTTGAATGTGGCCCAAGACAAATTTGTCAACTTTCTTAAAATATTACAAGACTCATTATGAGAATTTTGCAATTTTTTAAGCTCATCAGCTATCATTAGTGTATTTTATGTGTGGCCCAAGACAATTCTTCTTCCAGTGTGGCTCAGGGAAGCCAAAAGGTCGGACACCCCGGTATTAGATGCATAGTTTAGAGACATAGTTAGAATTTTGTATGAAAGGTAAGTAAGTCTTTGAGGTCTACTAATTCAACCACTGAATTATAATGCCAACTAATGTAGTGTTTAGGGATTTGCTGAAACAAAACACTGATTCATGTAATTTTGATTGGAGGTTTATGCAAAAGCTCATCTCTTGTGTTAATGTTGGTTTCAGAAATGCAAAATCAAAACCAAAAGGGGACTGGGTGCTAGCAGCAATGCTGACGATGGCATACCATTGAAATCATATTTATTTTCTAATCATAAACTCTGATATTATAAATTTCTGAATTAGAGATTGCAAATAAACTGTTTGCTTTGAGTTATTTGTTTACTCATGATTGAAGACATGGCTTTCTAAGAATTTTCAAATAAGGGTCAGGTTCAATAACACTCAGCGTAGAGGCCAAAGCTGTGTGGCTTATGCTAGCTCCCATAGGATAGATATCTAATGTCATGCACTTCTGTTCTTAAACAACAGAAATAAGATTCCACTAGCAAAAGTAATGAAAAACTTATTTTGTCTGTTGCAAACAAAATATCTAGAGGTATTGCTAATTTTAGACAAGGGTAATCATTTAGCACTGCCTTGCTATCTAAAACGTGATTTCTTTCCATCTGTGGGCTTCAGCTTCCACAATTCAGTTTTATTTTATGACTGACACTTTTAGGAATCCAAGATGGCTTTCAGTAGCTCCAGTCCTGTTTGATTGGGTACATTAACAAAGGGTGAACAATAGCTCTCCTAGCTTTATCAGGAAGCCCTTGGTATTCTTTCCACTTGAATTGGTTTAGGTCACATGCTTAGAGTTAATCCAGTCACTGTAGCCACTGGTATGAAATTTGATGATCGGCTTAGATGAGGTTATGAACTGTGGTGGAGTTGACCTCCCCAGGACCTTTGAGTGTCCAAAGAGAAACTAGGGATTGTTGAAGAGGAAGAGGTGAAGGAGGAAAGGAATACTATGAAAGTAACAAAAAAAGAGCTTGGTGTAAGCATCTTAATTCTGGTTACAATTATGACTATTTAGGAATTTTAGTTTTAAACAGTGCCTTGATTAAATTTTCAAACAGAGAAGACTGCTTTATCAACTAGAAGATAGAAGAAATCCTGGTAAGGTCTCCTCCAAAGTTGTGTAAATTATTTTTATAAGAAAGTAAATATTACACATAATAAAAATGATGGTGTTTTATAGGTGGCATTTTTAGTAATGACTTTTAGTTGTGCATATTCATGTAAGTGTTACTAAATACATGATGCAAAAAAAAAATCCTGCAGACTGATAAACCACGGATCATATTTACTATGAGAAAACCTGGATTTGTTTTGCTTTGTGATAAAGTTTCAGTTCTTATTTCTAGAGAATGAGTTAAACTTCTTTTGTGCTTTCTGAGTTCATTTGATATTTTAAGCGTCATCTATTATGCTTCTGAATACTTAGAAACCACTAGCTGATGTTGATATTCTCAGTTAAAGAGATTGCACACGCAGTTTAAATTACTGTTTTGATTCGCTTCAAAATTATGCCTAAATTACATATCTGTCTGATTCAAGACGTCTTTTCCTTTATAGCCAAAAGAGCTTTCCTATCTAAGTTTTATGTCTAGATTTTTATTAATTATTGAATTTTACACCAAGCAGTATGCAGTAACCATTAACTTTGATGGTTCTTGCATACGCTTTGGTGTAAAATTAAATAATTAATCAAATTATTATTGAAATTATTCTTATGAAAACAAAACCTTCCTGTGGCCATAGTTACATTTTTATTACTTTGTTTTTTAGGAGCCTGTGTAGATTAGTTCCCAAAGGGGTTCCAGATAATACAAACAAAAACATGGGCTCTAGGGATCGTCACATCCTAATATTCTTTCAGAAATGCTGAACAGTAATAATTAAGATGTGTTTTGTAGCCACTAAGTGCTAGACTCTTCATAAAAGTGGTTATTACTGTTATTGCCACTTTGCATGCAAGGAAATAAAGCCCATAAATGTAACATAACATTTCTCAAGAGAGTAAATGGTAAAGAAGAATTCAAGCTCAGAGAGTTTGACTTTTGGGGCAATATCTTTTCTTTTTCCCTTGTTTTCTTTCTCCCTTTCTTTATTCTTTCCTCTCTCACTTCAGTTCTTCTCCCCTCACCCCATTCTTCTTCCTTCTCTACTTTTCCCTTTTTTTTTTTTTTTTTTTGAAACAGAGTCTTGCTCTGTCAACCAGGCTGGAGTACAGTGGAGTGATCTCAGCTCACTACAACCTCTGCCTCCAGGTTTCAAACGATTCTCCTTCCTCACCCTCATCAAGTAGCTGGGACTACAGGTGCACGTCACCACGCCCAGCTAATTTTTTGTATTTTAGTAGAGATGGGGTTTCACCATGTTAGCCAGGATGGTCTAGATCTCCTGACCTCATGACCTGCCCACCTCGGCCTCTCAAAGTGCTTGGATTACAGACTTGAGCCAATGTGCCTGGCCCTTTGCCCACCTTTATATCGTGAAAAAATTTAAATAGAGGAAAATTAAAAGCACTGTATAATAAATGCCTGTTTACTCACCACCTGTTAACATTTTATCATATTGACTTTATGTCTGTGTATCTATGCATGAGTATATTTGCTAAACATGTGAAATTCTGTAAGACATAACATTCCATCCCTGTATGCTTCAGCATGTATTTCCTACATATGGCATTATCTTATATGTCCACAATACCATTACCCATCTTAGAAAAAGTAATTCCATATTATATAACATCCAATCCAATCTGTATGCAAATTTCTACCTTTTTCCTCTAAGCAAATTTTATATCAATTTTATTCAAACTAGGATCCCATTATAGTTCATGCCCTGTATGAGACTGTTACATGAAAACGTACTCTAAACCACTACACAGAACTGTCTTGCTGGTTTGTTAGATTGTTGCTGAAATTCACAGAATTGCCTTTCTAGCATATCTCTTTGAGTACAGAGATCTGTTGAAATAAAACAAATCTGGATATTAATCACAATTTAAGCAGTTTCCACTATAATCATGACCTTGGGCAAGTTATTTGATCTCTCAAAGCTACATTGTTTTCACTTCTGAAAATGAGTATTTTAATATTAACTACCTTATTTGGTAGTTATAATGATTAAAGAATATAACAGGCATTGTGGTTAGCATAATGGCTCAGAATATATGCATATGTTAAAAAGAAATTACTTCAAATAAAAACTTGACAAGTAGGTGGGAGAAAATTTTTAAAACCAGCATTTGGTGATCTTACTCATCATAGATTAGCTGTGAAAATGGTACTGCTAGACAGTCACATCAAATACAAAAAAAAATCAGGAGGAAAACAATCCTTTAAATTCACAAGAACTCAGTTGCAAAAGATGGAAAACTATTTCCAGTGCTGCCTTGCTGAGGTCATATTTTGAATATATATATATGTGAATTCTAATTTAAAAAGACTTCATCACTAAAATTTCACCACCCGGTGAATTAAGAAAGTAGCAACTCCCTGAATTAGACTTAGCAAAGCATCTTGATTGGCATTTCATTAACAACATGTTTTTCTTGTGTCCAAGTGGTAACCGCTAGTTAATTTTTTTTTTAACCTGTAGAAAAATCTTGCAGTAATGGATCACAATAGGATGTAAAAGAGAAGCCTGTCAGAATGATGAGCTAGGTAGGCATACGGAGAGTAGGGGGTTTTATTTTTAATTATGGTGTTGAATATTTGCAATAAATGGTCTTTATTTAGACTACGTGATAGAATAATAAACAATAAACTGTAAGTAGTAACCATAAACATCACATGGATATTCTGAAAATATTTAAGACATATATATGGTAGTTTGATTTGCCATTAAAAATAAAATTGTTATTATGCTGGCAGGTACGGAATAATCAGTTTCTCATTAAAATTCATAAGAGAAGCAGAGTTTTAGGCAACCACAAAATAAGCTCAACTAATTCTACAACCCTACTGTAACTGATATTTCAATAGATTCAAAAGTTAATTTTTATGCAGATTTATATAAAACATATTAATTTTAAAGCCAGGCAGATACTATCTTTATACTGGCTTCAAGAAGGAAATAACCTGATGATATAAGCTTTTAAAATTCTTCCACCTAAAATATAAGCTACCAACTATTAAAAATATATAGTTCATACTGTAGCAAACTAGTCTGGCTTCACAAGGATATTGCTCCAGTACCATAGCTGCTTATTTTTAGAGACCCCACCATATTATGAAACTTGTTACATCTGGTCTTTTCAAGGATATTATCAAGCTGTTTTGCCAGAGTGTTGACCAGGCCTCTGAAGTTCTTACTCTACTACTAACAGTTCCCGCTAAGTCAGGCGAGGATTTCCCAATTAAGGCCATGTAAGGTATATTCTTCTATTTTGTTGGTGGAGGATGGAGAAGAAATAAACAAATGCAGCTATCACAGTGATGGAAAAGAGGTGATGCAAATTGCAGATAAGATTGAATAGATGTGGCTGTACTGCTGGCTCACTTATTATTTTTGAGATGTGGTCTTCCAGGACTCTGTTATACAGAAACTGTTGTGTTTTTACTTATTTCTTCTTGAAAAGTCTATACATTCTTAACAAGTGATTTTTTGGGGGCTTTTTAAGTGTTTGTTTTGAAGAGGAATACTGGTCAGAATGTTCAGTCAGTTTCCACTAATTTTATAGCTGTTATCATCTATGTTTGTATTAAAATTAAACCACTTACTTCTGGTGTAACACTAAGATGGGTAATAAACAATTGGGAATGAACTCCTGCCCAATAAAATCTAAAGGGCAGTACAATAATTTGGAGATCTCTTTAAATTAATTTTTAAAACACTCAAAAATATTAAATGGAGAAATAATCATACAACAAGAAATTGTAAAAAGGGAAAAATAAAATAGGCAAAGAAGCATTATGAATACTTTAGATAAATAGGCATACATATTTAGCTTTTGGAATTTCAAGTCAACACCTGGAAGAAACCCTATATTGGTCACAAAGAGAATATGTGAAATTGAATGCAACATTGAAGAATTACAGAAAACAGCAGAAAGATCGGAAGATGTAAAAATATAATACAAGTTAAACAAGAAAGCTAGATTGAAAGGCTTAAAACACTGAAGTGATAGTAGTCTTAGAGAATAAGCAGAAAGATAGAGAAAGTTATTTAGAAAATAAAATAATAAAATTCAAGATAATCTCTGTATGACCTTGAGGTAGGGAAGAATGATTAATGGAATCAAAATCAGAAAGTGATAATAAGACAGCTCCCTCAAAGGGACTTTTAAAATAATTTTGCTGCTGTAGATACTTTTCTTTGACACTATTTTCTTGTAATTAACATATGTCACTGGAAAATTCAATGAACTGGATGTATCTTTACTCTCTTCTTTGAGATCATCATACTTTTAGATGGAATTTTTACAAGCTTTAGTAAAACTTTTGTTTTATAATCAGAATTTTATTTTAAAAATTGACAAATAAAATTATATGTATTTGAAGTGTAGGCCAAACACCGTGGCTCACACCTGTAATCTCAGCACTTTTGGGAGGCCAAGGTGGGTGGATCTCTTGAGTTCAGGAGTTCAAGATGAGCCTGGCCAAAATGATAAAACCCTGTCTCTACTAAAAATACAAAAAATAGCTGGGTGCTGTGGCACATGCCTGTAATTCCAGCTATTTGGGAGGCCAAGGCATGAGAATCGCTTGAACCTGGGAGGTAGAGGTTCCAGTGAGCTGAGATCATGTCATTGCACCCCAGACTGGACAACAGACCGACACTCCATCTCAAAAATAAATAAAAAGTAGAAAACATGTTTTGAAATATATATCCATTGCAAAATGACTAAATACGACTAAATATATGAGTTATCTCACTCAGTTATCATTTTTTTGTGGTGAGAACAACTAAAATCTACTCTTTGAGCAATTTCACAAATAAGGTACATTGTTATTAACATATTCTTCCTCACTGGAATGTTGTATCCATTCACCATTACTTCCCCAACCAAAACAGCCCTGGTAACCACTATTTTTTTTTATTGCATTTTAGGTTTTGGGGTACATTTGAAGAACATGCAAGATAGTTGCATAGGCAGACACATGGTAGTGTGATTTGCTGCCTTCCTCCCCTTAACCTATGTCTGGCATTTCTCCCTACGCTATCTCTCCCCAACTCCCCACTCCCCACTGTCACTCCCCTATTTCCCCTCAACAGACCCCAGTGTGAAGTGCTCCTGTTCCTGTGTCCATGTGTTCTCACTGTTCAATCTCCGCCTATGAGTGAGAACATGTGGTGTTTGATTTTCCGTTCTTGTGTCAGATTGCTGAGAATGATGGTTTCCAGGTTCATCCATGTCCCTATAAAGGACATGAACTCATTGTTTTTGATGGCTGCATAATATTCCATGGTGTATATGTGCCACATTTTCCCTGTCCAGTCTACCATTGATGGGCATTTGGGCTGGTTCCAGGTCTTTGCTATTGTAAACGGTGCTGCAATGAACATTCGCGTGCATGTGTCCTTATAA
>NW_016107391.1:12775144-12778892 GCF_001604975.1 Cebus imitator | reverse complement strand
AGAAGCTGTGGAGTTTGATTAGGTCCCATTTGTCTATTTTGGCTTTGTTACCAATGCTTTTGGTGTTTTGGTCATGAAGTCCTTGCCTACGCCTATGTCCTGAGTGGTTTTGCCTAGATTTTCTTCTAGGGTGTTTATGGTGTTAGGTCTTATGTTTAAGTCCTTAATCCATCTGGAGTTAATTTTAGTGTAAGGTGTCAGGAAGGAATCCAGTTTCTGCCTTCTTCACATGGCTAGCCAGTTTTCCCAACACCATTTATTAAACAGGGAATCCTTTCCCCATTGCTTGTTTTTGTCTGGTTTGTCAAAGATCAGATGGTTGTAGATATGTTGTGTTGCCTCCGAGGCCTCTCTTCTGTTCCATTGATGTATATCTCTGTTTTGGTACCAGTACCATGCTGTTTTTATTACTGTAGCCTTGTAGTATAGTTGAAGTCCAGTAGTGTGATGCCTCTCGCTTTGTTCTTTTTGCTTAGAATTGACTTGGCTATGCGGGCTCTCTTTTGGTTCCATATGAAGTTTAAGGTGTTTTTTTCCAGTTCTTTGAAGAAGGTCATTGGTGGCTTAATGGGGATAGCGTTGAATCTGTAAATTACTTTCGGCAGTGTGGCCATTTTCATGATATTGATTCTTCCTAACCATGAATATGGAATGTTTCTCCATCTGTTTGTGTCCTCTGTTATTTTGTTGAGCAGTGGCTTGTAGTTCTCCTTGAAGAGGTCCTTTACGTTCCTTGTTAGTTGTATTCCTAGGTATTTTATTCTCTTTGTAGCCATTGTGAATGGCAGTTCATTATTGATTTGGCTCTGTTTAAGTCTGTTATTGGTGTATAGGAATGCTTGTGATTTTTGCACAATTGATTTTGTATCCTGAGACTTTGCTGAAGTTCCTTATCAGTTTCAGGAGATTTTGGGCTGAGACAATGGGGTCTTCTAGATATACAATCATGTCGTCTGCAAATAGAGACAATTTGACTTCCTCCTTTCCTATTTGAATACCCTTTATTTCTTTTTCTTGCCTGATTGCTCTAGCTAGAACTTCCAGTACTGTATTGAATAGGAGTGGTGAGAGTGGGAATCCTTGTCTAGTGCCAGATTTCAAAGGGAATGCTTCCAGTTTTTGCCCATTCAGTATGATATTGGCTGTTGGTTTGTCGTAACTAGCTTTTATTATTTTGAGGTACATTCCATCAATACCTAGTTTATTGAGAGTTTTTAGCATAAAGGCTGTTGAATTTTGTCAAAGGCCTTCTCTGCATCAATTGAGATAATCATTTGGTTTTTGTCTTTGGTTCTGTTTATGTGGTGAATTACATTTATAGACTTGCATATGTTGAACCAGCCTTGCATCCCTGGGATGAAGCCTACTTGATCATGGTGGATAAGCTTTTTGATGTGCTGTTGCAATCGGCTTGCCAGTATTTTATTGAAGATTTTTGCATCTATATTCATCATGAATATTGGCCTGAAGTTTTCTTTTCTTGTTGAGTCTCTGCTGGGTTTTGGTATCAGGATGATGTTGGCCTCATAAAATGATTTGGGAAGGATTCCCTCTTTTTGGATTATTTGGAATAGTTTCAAAAGGAATGGTACCAGCTCCTCTTTGTATGTCTGGTAGAATTTGGCTGTGAACCCATCTGGGCTTTTTTTTAGGTGGTAGGCTCTTAATTGCCTCCTCAACTTCAGACAATGTTATTGGTCTATTCAGAGTTTTGATTTCTTCCTGGTTTAGGCTTGGGAGGAGGCAAGTGTCCAGGAATTTATTCATTTCTTTCAGGTTTACTACTTTATGTGCATAGAGTTGTTTGTAACAACTGATGATGTTTTGTATTTCTGTGGAATCTGTGGTGATATCCCCTTAATGTTTTTTATTGCTTCTATTTGGTTATTCTCTCTTTTCTTTTTTATTAATCTGGCTAGTGGTCTGTCTATTTTGTTGATCTTTTTGAAAAACCAGCTCCTGGATTTATCGATTTTTTGAAGGGTTTTTTGTGTCTTTATCTCCTTCACTTCTGCTCTGATCTTAGTTATTTCTTGCCTTCTGCTAGGTTTTGAGTTTTTTTTATCTTGCTTTTCTAGCTCTTTCAATTTTGATGCTAGGGTGTCAATTTTTGATCTCTCCTTGCTTCTCATATGGGCACTTATTGCTATATATTTTCCTCTAGAGACCGCTTTAAATGTGTCCCAGAGATTCCTGTATGTTGTGTCTTCATTCTTGTTTGTTTCGAAGAACATCTTTATTTTTGCCTTCATTTCATTGTTGATCCAATCAACATTCAAGAGCAAGTTGTTCAGTTTCCATGAAGCTGTGCAGTTCTGAGTTAGTTTCTGTATTCTGAGTTCTAACTTGATTGCACTGTGGTCTGAGAGACTGTTTGATATGATTTCTGTTCTTTTGCATTTGCTGAGGAGTGATTTACTTCCAAACATGTGGTCAATTTTAGAGTAGGCATGATGTGGTGCTGAGAAGAATGTATATTCTGTGGATTTGGGGTGGAGAGTTCTGTAAATGTCTATTAGGTTTGCTTGGTCCAGGTCTGAGTTCAAGTCCTGGATATCCTTGTTAACTTTGTCTTGTGGATCTATCTAATATTGACAATGGGGTGTTAAAGTCTCCCACTATTATTGTGTGGGAATCTAAGTCTCTTTGTAAGCCATTAAGAATTTGCCTTATGTATCTGGGTGCTCCTGTATTGGTTGCATATATATTTAGGACTGTTAGCTCTTCTTGTTTCATTGATCCTTTTGCCATTATGTAATGTCCTTCTTTCTCTCTTTTGATCTTTGTTGCTTTAAAGTATAATTTGTCAGAGATGAGAATTGCAATACCTGCTTTTTTTTGCTCTCCATTTGCTTGGTAAATCTTCCTCCATCCCTTTATTTTGAGCCTTTGTGTATCCTTCTATGTGAAATGGGTTTCCTGGATGCAGCACACCAATTGGTTTTGGCTTTTTATCCAATTTGCCAGTCTGTGTCTTTTGATTGGGGCATTTAGTCCATTTACATTTAGGGTTAATATTGTTATGTGTGAATTTGATAATGCCATTTTGATGCTAGCTGGCTGTTTTGCCCGTTAGTTGATGCAGATTCTTCATTGTGTTGATGCCCTTTACCATTATGTATGTTTTTGGAGTGGCTGGTACTGGCTGTTCCTTTATATATGTAGAGACTCTTTCAGGAGCCCTTGTAAACCAGGCCTGGTGGTGATTAAATCTCTGAGTACTTGCTTGATTGCAAAGGATTTTATTTTTCCTTCACTTATGAAGCTTAGTTTGGCTGGATATGAGATTCTGGGTTGAAAGTTCTTTTCTTTAAGGATGTTGGCCTCCACTCTCTTCTGGCTTGTAGGGTTTCTGCTGAGAGATCTTCTGTGAGTCTGATGGGTTTCCCTTTGTGGGTAACCCAACATTTCTCTCTGGCTTCCCTTAGCATTTTCTCTTTCATTTCAACCTGGTGAATCTGATGATTATGTGTTGGGGTTGCTCTTCTTGAGGATTATCTTTGTGGTGTTCTCTGTATTTCCTGGACTTGAATATTGGCCTGCCTTGCTAGGTTGGGGAAGTTTTCCTGGATAATATCCTGAAGAGTATTTTCCAGCTTGGATTCATTCTCTTCGTCACATTCAGGTACACCTATCAAACGTAGATTAGGTCTTTTCACATAGTCCCACATTTCTTGGAGACTTTGTTCATTCCTGTTTACCCTTTTTTCTCTATTCTTGCCTTCTTGTTTTATTTCATTGAGTTGAT
>NW_016107391.1:12748121-12773908 GCF_001604975.1 Cebus imitator | reverse complement strand
GCCGAGCCTGATCACCTGACTCCCTGACTCAGAGTCTGTTTTTTTTTTTTAATCTGAACAGTCAATTCTCTCCCATGTGTTCCAGTTGCCTGTTGAAAAGGCACCAGGTTGTGTGTGATTTCCTGTGCAGTGACTCACTGTGCTGGCTGAAGCAGTGGCACTGAGATTCTTGGTGGTTTTTTTGTCCAGGAATCTCCTGGCCTGGCTCCTTGTTCCTTTTTAAATCAGATGAATGGGCGATCTGCTTTCCTGGGTCTCCAGTCGCCAGCTAAAAGGGCACCCAGACAAGTGTATTTTGTACAGAGAACCGCCGCGCTGGGGCGCCGGCAAAGTAGCCGCGCTGGCCAAAATAGCCGCATTGGCCGAAACAGCCACGCTGGCAACCCGTGAGGCTCCTCCGCCTGGGAATCTCCTCATCAATGGGCAATAAAAATCCATCTGGAAATGTGGGGTCCACTCATCCTCTGTGCTTTCACTGGGAGCTGCAATCCTGAGCTGTTCCTAGTCGGCCATCTTGGGTCCTCCCTGTAACCACTATTATATTCTCTACTTCTTGAAGACCAACTTTGTACATTCACATGAGTGACATCATGCAGGATTTGTCTTTCTGTGCCTGGCTTATTTCACTTAACATGATATTCTCCAAGTTAATTTATGTTGTTGTAAGTGGCAGAATTTTCTTCTTTTTATGATTAGTAGTATTTCATTATGTATGTGTGACATTTTTCTTTATCCATTCATTCATTGATGAATACTTAGTTTGATTCCATATCTTGGCTACTGTAAATAATGCTTCAGTAAATATGGAAGTGTGGACATCTCTTCAACATAATTTCATTGCCTTTGGACTTCCAGTAGTGGGATTTCTGGGTTATAAAGTAGTTATTAATTTTTTGAGGAAACTTTATATTGTTTTCCATGTTGGCTGCATGAATTTACATTGCCCTGAGTCTGTGCAAGGGTTCACCAACACTTATCTTTCATCTTTTTTATAATAGGCATTTTAGCTGGTAAGAGGTGATATCTCATTGTGGTTTTAATTTGCATTTCCCTCTTGATTTGTGATATCCATCATGTTTTCATGTACCTGTTGGCCATTTGTATATATATATCTTCTTTTGAGAAATTCTATTCAGGTCCTTTGCTTACTTTTGATTGGGTTATTTGTTTTCTTGCTACTGATATGAGTTCCTTATATATGTTGGATATTAACCTCTTACCCAATGAATAATTTGCAAATATTTTTCCTCTGTGCATTGTATGTTCTTTACATATTTTGGATATTAACTCCTTTTCTAGTGTATAATTGGCAAACATATTTTCCCCAATTTGTGAGTTATATCTTTATTTTGTTAATTGTTTCCTTTGATGTGCAGAGGCATTTTAGTTTGTTGCAGTCCCATTTGTCTATTTTTGCTTTTAGGGTCCTATCTAAAAAAATAAAATAAAATAAAAACTCACTCTCCAGATAAATATTGTGGAGATTTTTCCCTGTGTTTTCTTTAGTAGTTTTACAGTTTCATGTCATCTAGTTAAATGTTGAATCCTTTTTGAGTTAATAGTTGTATACAGTATGAGACAAGGGTCCAGTTTCATTCTTCTGCATTCAGATATCCAGTTTTTCCAACATTTATTGAAGACACTGTCCTTTCCCCATTGTGTGTCTTGGCCTTTCATTGAAACTCAATTGGCTGTAAATACGTGGATATTTCTCTGAACTCTCTTTGAATAATAAGTGATTCTGTTGTTCCATTTGTCTATGTGTATCATGCCAATTTTTCTACTGTAACTTTGTAGATTACCTCCAGGTTTGTTCTTTTTGTCCAAGATCATTTTGTCCATATGGGGTCTTTTGTAGTTCAAAATTTTAGGATTGCTTTTTTGTTTCTCTGGAAAATTATCTTGAGTATTTCAATGGCAATCACCTGAATTATTGCTTTGGGTAGCATGAATATTAATTCACTCAATGCATGAACATTGTATATCTTTCTTTTCATTTGCGTCTTCTTCAGTTTCTTTCATCAATGTTTTATATTTTTCAGTGCAGAGATATTTTATCTTCTTGATTAACTTTACTAGTAAGTATTTTTTTGAGGCTCTTACAAGTAGGATCTTTTTTATCAGGTAGTTAGTATTGGTGTATAGAAATGTTACTTATTTTTATATGTTGATTTTGTATCCTGAAACTTCACTGAAATTGTCATTCTAATAATTTTTTCGTGAAATCTTTAGGTTTTTCTATATATAATATCATATTGTTGCAAAGAGACAATTTTACCTTATTAATTCTATTTAGGTGCCTTTATTTACTTCAATTTTCTAATTGCTCTGACTCAGACTTCTAAGACTATGTTGAATAGAAGTGGCAAAACTAAACATCTGTGACTTGTTTTGGCTCTTAGAAGCTTTTCCTCTAACTTTTCCCCATTCATTATGGCAGTTGTGTGTTTGTCACATGTGGTCTTTATATTGTGTTGAGGTACATGCCTTCTATACCTAATTTGTTGAGGTTTTTATCATGAAAGTATATTCAATTTTGTCCAAGTCTTTTTTTTTTTTTTTTTGCCTCTGTAGAAAGGATTGTATATTTTTTGTCATTCGTTTTGTTGATGTGGTATATCACATTTATAGATTTGGATATGATAAACTATTCTTGCATTTCTAAAATTAATCCCACTCTGTTTCATAGAATTTAGTGGTGAAATCACTAGTTCCTGGGCTTTTCTTTGTTGGGAGACATTTTATTATTGATTCAATCTCCTTACTCATTATTGGTCTGTTCAGACCTTCTATTTCTTCACAATTTAATCTTGATAGGTTACATATCCCTAGGAATTTTATCACTTCTTCTACGTTATTCAGTTTGTTGCTATATAATTGTTCATAATGGTCCCTTGTGATTTCTTTTCTTGTTTTATCAGTTTTAATGTCTCCTGGATTTTTTGAGTCTTCTTTTCTTTTGGTCTAGCTAAAGGTTTAACTTTTCAAAAAACTATTAGTTTTATTGCTCTATTAACTTTCTAGTTTTTTTTTTTTTCTGTTATCACCTTTTTTTATTTCTTTCTTCCAACTAACTTTGTGCTTAGTTTGTTCTTGTTTTCTACTTCCTCTCTTGCTGTCTTCTTTTGTGGTTAATTTTCTTTAGTGGTATTCTTTGATTTCTTACTTTTGTGTTTCTGTGTATCTACTAATAGATTCTCACTCTGTGGTGAATTCTCACTATGAAGCTTACAAAAAAACATTTTACAGTTATAGCAGGTTATTTTAACCTGATAAAAACATTAATCCTAAGAAAAAGACTATTTTTTTTGCTTCATTCCTCTGAACATTTTGAATTTTCAGTGTCACAATTTCCGTATTTTTATATTGAATATCTCAATAAATTATTGTAACTATTTTAAGCAGTTTTGTCTTTTAATATTTATACTAAAGATATAAGTGATTTACACACCATCCTTACAGTACTATTCTAAATTTGACTGTGTATTTACAGTGAGTGTTATACTTTGAGATATTTGTGTGTTATTTGTTAACATCTTTTTCTTTCAGCTTGAAGAACTCCTTTTAGCATTTCTTATAAGACAGGTCTTATGGTGATGAAATTCCTCTGTTTTTTGCTTGGGAAAAATCTTTACCTCTTCTTTGTTTCTGAAGGACAGCTTTGCTGGGTATTATATTCTTGGTTGCAAGTTTACATTCTTCAACATTTTTTCTACTAGATATCACCCTGCTTTCTCATGGTCTGTGAGGTTTCTGCTGAGTAATCTGTTGCTAGTCATATTAGCACCTCCATGTATGTTATTTTCTTCTAATTTTTAACTATTTGATTATAACATATATTGATGTGGTCCCATTTCAATTGGATCTGATTAGAGACCTTAGATCTTCCTTTACTTGGATATTTATATGCTTCTCCAAGTTTAGAAAGTTTTCTATTCTTTTCTTAAATAAGCTTTTCCCCCCTTTAACACCTGTGACTTGAAAATTTGCTTTTTCGATGCTGTCCAATAAATCATGTAAGCTTTCTTTTTTCCTTTTCATTTTTTTATCCTCTGATTATTTTCAAATATCCTATCTCTTAGTTCAGATTCTTTTTCTTGATCACTTTGGTTGTTAATGCTCTACACTGAGTTTTTCATTTCATTCTGTATATTTTTTAGCTCCATAATTTGATATTGAAAATTATTTCCTTTTTTTGTTAAATGTCTTATTCTGTTCACTTATTGCCTTCCTTGTTTCATTCTCTGAATTTTTTTTGAAATTTGCCAAATCCTTAAAACAGTTATATAATTAAAATATACAAATGTACACATGGATTGCATGCTTATTTTATGTATATCTTCACCAACACTTTTATTTCCAGACACTTTCATGTTGTAGACAGTGATGGTGGGTATATATGGTATTGTAATTTGCATTGCCTTTGTTTTTAGTTTTCATTTCCCTGATGACTGATATTAAATATTTTTCTATTTACTTTTATTACTTTTATTATTTTCTATTTACTTTTTCTATGTTTTCCATTTTTAACTTTTTCCTTCTTTCTACTGAGTTACTAGTTTTAGGATTAAATTTTTTGGTATATACACAGTATTCTATCAGATTAATGTTTTGTAAATAGTTTCTCTTAATGTCTACTTAATTCTTCACTTTTAAACAGAATCTTTTGAGAGACAAAATGTTTTGTTATGAAATTGCATTTATCAATATTTTTCTTTTTGAGATTATGCTTTTTTGTACTAAGAAAGCTTTGCCTAACACAAAGTCATGGAACTTCCCCTTTTTTATCTAGATTGTTTATAATATTCTTATTAAAAGGCCTGTTACTACTTATTTGGGGTTAATGTTTGTGTATATTCTGTTATGTATTTTTAAATTTATTTCTTTTTCCATCATGTGTTGTGTGGATTAATACTTTTTTCCAGCAATTTTTGTTAGAAATACTATATAATTTCCCTATTGAAATGTCTTGGAAATTTTATTTAAAAAATCAATTTATCTTATATGTGTAGGTCTATTCTGGATATTATTCTTTTCTACTAACCTATGTTTATTATTATGCCAATATCACTGTTTTGATTAAAATAGCTTTATAGGAACACTAGAAACCAAGTAGTATGGGTCCTTGCTTATAGAAGTAATGCTTTTAACTAGAAAACATTGGTTTTCTTTTTATTTTGGTTATTAGGTCCCTTGTATTACCATAGACATTTTCTAATCAGCATATCAATTTCTACAAAAGCAATTAGAATTGTTGAATATATTGATCAATGTGGGTAGGCCTGACATCTAAACAATATGGAGTCTTCCTAACTACGAAGAAAGTCTTGTTTTTCCCAATTTATTTAGGTCTTCTTTAATATGGAAAAATTTTTTGCATTAAATGTGCAGGTCTTGCAAATATTTTGATTAACATGATATTGTAAATGGTAGTTTTCCTTTCAGTTGTTCATAGTTAGTATATAGAAATATAATTGATTTTTAAAATATTTACCTTGTATCCTATAATTAATTATGTTGAAGTCACTTATGTTCCAGTAGATTCTGATGTGTTTTATTAGTAAACAATATTAGCAATGTGCTAACAATTTTGAAAATGGGCAAAAGGTATATGGAAGTTCATTATCTACATATTTAGTTTTTCCACTAAAAACTTCACAATGAGTGAAAGGACATAAATAAGGTAAAGGATATCTAGTAGAGATTGAAAGATATTAATTGGATTGTAGTTAGCAGAAAAGTGTTAAGTAATAAAATAAAACAATAGGTAATAGTAATAAATAGTAATAAAACAATAGGTTGCATTTTATTACAAGGAAAGGAATAGCTTTTGCATTGAGAAGGAGGATATAACAAAATTCATCACAAAAGGAAGACAAGAGATAAAATCAGTCAAAATACAGAGAAAAACATAAGGAGAGAAAAAATAATAGGCTTTCATGAAAAATATCAAATGTTTGATTAACTTGATTTTTAAAACATGTATGTCCAAATGTAAATAATGCCATAAATTATTAGCAAACATGATAAACTTAGTAGTTACTATATACACACAACTAACTTTGCATAAAATATCTGTAATACAAACTCCCTGCAAAGGCTGATAGGATACTCCTTTTTACAGACAGAAAAATTTGTAAAAATCACTTGCAGAAATTTATCTCATAAAGTAGTCAGTCAGAAAAGTTGACTCTTCTTAATAAAAGCAAAAATACATTCTATATTGAAAATAGACCAAAAAGTTCCATTAACCTAAAGATTAAAAATGTTTTTACTTAGTTTGATAATTTATCAAAAGCAGAAGCAGTATTTTAGGATTAGCATAATAATTTCCTCATCTGCTATTTCATGGTTATAAAATTTTGCTTACAAAGGAAGAAGTCCTTGTTTGCAGATGATATGATCTTAAAGATTCCACAAAAAAAGCCATTACAACTAATAAAATTCAGTTAATTTGCAGGATACAAAATCAACACACAAAATTCAGTAGCATTTCTATATGTCAACAGTGAGCAATCTAAAAAAGAAATAAAGTAATCCTATTTATAATAGCCACAATTAAAATTAAATACTTAGGAATTAACCAAAGAAGTGAANTGGTGACAAAAAAATTTTAAAGGACAATATTCCATGTTCATAGATTGGAATAGTCAATAGTGTTAAAAGTCCATACTACCCAAAGCAATCTATAGATTCAATGCAATCCCTATCTAAATTCAAAACAATTCTTCAAAAAAATAGAAATAACTAACCTTAAAATTTATATGTAACTGCAAAAGATCCAGAATAGTCACAGCTATCCTAAGCAAAAGAAACAAAACTGAAGAAGTCACATTACCTGACTTCAAATTATACTCCAGAGCTGTAGTGGACAAAACAGCATAGTACTTGCATTAAAAAAATGACACATTGACCAAGGGAACAGAATAGAGTACACAAATACAAATCCACACATCCACAGTGAATTCATTTTTGACAAAGATGCCAAGAATATATACTGGATAAAAGACAATTTCTTCAATAAATGGTGTTGGAAAAACTGGATATCCATATGCAGAAGAATGAAACTAGACCCCTATCTCTTGCCATATGCAAAAATCAAATTAATATGGAATAAATAATTAAATCAAAGACCTTAAACTATGAACATTGTAGTGGGCAAAGACTTCTTGAGCAATACTCTGTAGGCACAGCAAAAATGGACAAATGGGATCACATCAAGTTGAAAACCTTCTTCACAGCAAATGAAACCATCAATAAAATAAGAAAACAACCCACAGAATGGGAGAAAATATTGGCAAACTACCCATCAGACAAGGAATTAATAATCAGAATATATAAGGAGCTCAAACAAGCCCATAAGGAAAAAATCTAATAATCCAATTTAAAAATAGGCAAACAATTTGAAGAGATATTTCTTAAGGCATACAAATGGCAAACAGGCTTATAAAAATGTGTTCAACATCATTGATCATCAGAGAAATGCAAATCAAAATTACAGTGAGGTATTACCTCATGCCAGTAAAAATGACTTATATCCAAAAGAGAAGCAATGACAAATATTGGTGATAATATGTCAAAAAGAGAACCCTTGTATACTGGTGGTGGTAATAGATATTAGTAGAACCACTATGGAGAACAGTTTGGAGGTTCCTCCAAAAACTAAAAATAGAGCTACCATATGATCCACTAATCCTACCTCTGGGTATATACCCATGAGAAAGGAAATCAGTATATCAGATAGATATCTGTATTCCCATATTTATTGTAACATTATTCACAATAGCCAAGATTTGGAAGCAACCTAAGTGTACATCAACAGATGAATGGATAAAAAATACATATATAGGCCATACTGTCCAAAGTAATTTACAGATTCAACACTATCCCCATCAAGCTACCTATGACCCTCTTCACAGAACTGGAAAAAACCACCTTAAACTTCATATGGAACCGAAAGAGAGCCAAGACAATCCTAAGCAAAAAGAACAAAGCTGGAGGCATCATGCTGCCTTACTTCAAACTATACTACAAGGATATAGTAATCAAAACATCTTTGTACTGGTACCAAAACATACACACCAATGGAACAGAACAGAGGCCTTGGAGGCAATGCCACACATCTGTAATCATCTGATCTTTGAGAAACCTGACAAAAACAAGCAATGGGGAAAGGATTCCCTGTTTAATAAATGGTGTTGGGAAAACTGGTTAGCCATGTGCAGAAAACAGAAACTGGATCCCTTCTTGACACCTTACACTAAAATTAACTCCAGATGGATTAAAGACTTAAACATAAGACCTAACACCATAAAAACCCTATAAGAAAACCTAGGCAAAACCATTCAGGACATAGGCATAGGCAAGGACTTCATGACTAAAACACCAAAAGCATTGGCAACAAAAGCCAAAATAGACAAATGGGATCTAATTAAACTCCAGAGTTTCTGTACAGCAAAAGAAAAAGTCATTAGAGTGAACTGGCAACCAACAGAATGGGAAAAAAAATTTTCAATCTACCCATCTGACATAGGGCTAATATCCAGAATCTACAAAGAACTAAAACAGATTTACAAGGAAATAAAACAAACAAACCCATTCAAAAGTGGGTGAAGGACATGAACAGATACTTTTCAAAAGAAGATACTTATGAGGCCAACAAACATATGAAAAAAATGCTCATCATCACTGGCCATTAGAGAAATGCAAACCAAAACCACATTGAGATATCATCTCACGCAAGTTAGAATGGTGATCATTAAAAATCTGGAGACAACAGATGCTGGAGAGGATGTGGAGAAATAGGAACACTTTTACACTGTTGGTGGGAGTGTAAATTAGTTCAACCATCGTGGAAGACAGTGTGGCGATTCCTCAAGGACCTAGAAATAGAAACGCCATTTGATCCAGCAATCCCATTACTGGGTATATATTCCAAAGGATTATATTATAAAGATACAAGCACACGTATGTTCATTGCAGCACTGTTTACAATAGCAAAGACCTGGATAGCAAAGCCAATAGCAAAGCCAACCCAAATGCCCATTGATGATAGACTGGACAAGGAAAATATGGCAAATATACATCATGGAATACTATGTAGCCATAAAAAAGGATGAGTTCATGTCCTTTTTAGGGACATGGATGAACCTGGAAACTATCATTCTCAGCAAACTGACACAAGAACAGAAAATCAAACATAGCATATTCTCACTCATAGGCAGGTGTTTAACAATGAGAACACATGGACACAGGGAGGGGAGCATCGTACACTGGGGTCTTTTGGGGGGACTAGGAGAGGGACAGTGGAGGGTAGGGAGGTTAGGGAGAGAGAACATGGGGAGAAATGCCAGATATGGGTGACGGGGATGGAGACAACAAACCACATTGCCATGTATGTACCTATGGAACAATTCTGCATGATCTGCGCATGTACCCCAGAATCTAAAGAACAATAAAAAATATATTTTTTAAAAAAGGAAAAAATATATATATATATATGTATATGATACTTATACAAAAGAATGTACTATTCAGCCATTAAAAAAAGAATGAGATTCTGTAAATTGTAACAATATGGAAGGAATTGGAAATCATTATGTTAAGTAAAATAAGTCAGGCACAAAAAGACAACATAGCATGTTCTCACTTATTTGTGGTATCTAAACATCAAAACACTGAGTGCATAAATAGAGAGTTAGAAGGATGGTTGCCAGAGGCTGGAAAGGGTGGTGGGGGAGAGATGGGGATGGTTAATTGGTACAAAACAAACAGAATGAATAAATAAGGACAAACATTTGATAGCACAATAGCAATAGGTGACAATACTCAATAATATACTTGTACATTTTTAAATAACTAAAGGTATAATTGGATTGTTTGCAATGCAAAGAATAAATGTTTGAGGGGATGGGTATCCCATTTACCATGATGTGATTATGTGATTATTATGTATTATATGCCTGTATCAAAATATGTCATGTACCTCATAAGTATATACCCCTACTGTGTACCCACAAAAGTTGGTTTGTTTTTTTTTTTGAGATGGTGTCTCGCTCTGCAGCCCAGGCTAAAGTACAGTGACATGATATTGACACACTGCAACCTCCACCTCCCAGGTTCAAGCAAGTCTTCTATCTCAGCCTCCCTAGTAGCTGGGATTACAGGCTCATGCTACCAAGTCTGGCTAATTTTTGTATTTTTAGTAGAGATGGGGTTTCACCATATTGAACAGGCTGGTCTCAAACTCCTGACCTTGTGATCTACCTGCCTTGGCCTCCCAAAGTGCTGGGATTACAGGCATGAGCCACCATGCCCAGCCCCCAGATTTTTTTAAATGCACTTTGCTTACAAATTAACACGTGTTCCACCATTATTCTAGTACAACATTCTACTTTATTTTTGCTTTACAATTGCCCAAGTCCATCAGCTGAAAAGGACTTATTTTGTCATTTTCTGTTTCAAGTTTTTGGTTTGCCTTTCAAGTTTCTTTTTCGTTGTTGTTTTTTAGAATGGAGGATGAATTAATAACATAGTCTAATTCTAATCCTACTTTTTTGATTGCTTGAAACTAAATGTTAAATGATGCTTATATCATGTAGAGACATTAAGTCATATAACTTCTAAGGATACACTCATAAATTAACAAATTGTGAGTGTGGAAAATGAATTCTTCCATATGAAATAATAATTTACAAAAAGTTTTTATTCTATAAATTATTAGCATCATAATTATACTTAAAAATTTAATAGTAATTCTAACTTATTTTAGATTATTCCTGTTATTTTTACAAACTTTTAAAGATATCAGAGTAGTAATTTGGAATTTTAAGAAAATAAAAGTAATTTAAATATATTGACTAGAGCACTAAAATGCAGTAATGGGCTGGGCACAGTGACTCATGCCTGTAGTCCCAGCACTTAGGGAGGCCAAGGCAGGAGTTTGAGACCAGCCTGGCCAAAATGGTAAAACCCCATCTCTACTAAAAATATATAAATTAGTTGGGAGTGATTGCACATGCCTACAATTCCAGCTACCTGGGAGGCTGAAGCAGGAGAACTGCTTGAACCCAGGAGGCAGAAGTTGCCGTGAGCAGAGGTCACACCACTGCACTCCAGCGTGAAACTCTGTCTCAAAAGAAAAATAATGTAAAATGCAATAATGCTTATTTTCTCAACATGTCATGAGTAAAGAATTCATCCTTTATATTATACTTGCAATGTATTTTGTTTTCTGTTGAATCTGAAATTCATGAACTGAGTAATTCTGAAATTTGACTAAAACTGATGGATTTACTGTTTTGATCAGAAATCTTTATACTAGATTTTGGATAAATTAAATGTTGTTTTTGGTGTCTTTGATATTATTTATACATCCTCTTCTTTGAGTAGCTATTAGATATAGTAGACACTAAATGGCTATACAAAAATGGCATGAAAGATAGATAATTCTGTCACTGGTACTATGTCACTAAAATTAATAGCCATTTAAAAATGTCTAAGAAATCAAATAGTTCACAGCATAATAAAATAAGAGAAAGTCTAGTGAGGGAGGAAAAATAGAAAACAGGTATAAATTACAGTATGAAATATTTCATAAAATTTAGAGAATGATATGCTAGCAAGTCAGGAAAATAAATTCAAGAAAGATAAACAGAGCATTTTCAAAATTCAACAATACAATAAAATTTTGACTTGCTGATTTATATTCTTAAAATAAATTTAAGTAAGATCTTTCAAAACTGTGCACTACTTTTGTTCTCCCAATCCTGTAGACCTGTGTCAAAGTCACCCTGACCTGGGATAGTTGAATTATATTTATAATCAGATATATTTTGACAATTATGCAAATTTTTAAGTACTCTTTCCACCTCTTTATCTGTGAATATTTTTCTTCTCTTATTGTCTCTTCATTTAAATCCCTGTAGTTACTTTTCTGAAATATACACAAAAAGGCAAACACTCTAGTTTATTCATTGACTATTTATAAAAAAAGTATGTGTATCTCGCTTGTTCAGGCTTTTATATTTTTACTACATACACACATATCATTAATACCACATGGTATTGCTTTGTATACTTTCTACATTTTTTCTAAATTAAAATATATCACACTGTATATTTCCTTTGCAATCTTTTTTTTTTCCGGTTTTGCTTTTTACATTTATCTGTGTCAAGACATGTCAATTTCATTTATTTTAACTAGTTTTGCATATTATCGTAAGTAATATGTAGATAAATATGGCAAGTTTATCATGTCCAGTCTAACATTTTAAACGGCTATACGACAATGTTTATGTAGGAGTTTTCTAGATTATATTCAGAAGTTATATGCACTTTCAACATAAGTAGATAAGCACATTGTTCTTGAAGTTTACGTATTAATTATCCTTTCATAGTATCCAAGTCTTTCTATCTCTTCATCTCAAGCACTTTAAGTTTTTCCAAATTTATAAATATATATGTGTGTGTGTGTGTGTGTATATATATATATATATATTTTTTTTTTTTTTGAGACAAAGTCTCACTCTGTTGCCCAGGCTGGAGTGCAGTGGTGTGATCTTGGCTCACTGCAACATCTGCTTCCTGGGTTCAAGCGATTCTCCTGCCTCAGCCTCCAGAGTAGCTGGGATTACAGGCACCCGCCACCACACCCAGTTAATTTTTGTATTTGTAGTAGAGACAAGGTTTCTCCATGTTGGCCAGGCTGGTCTCAAACTCCTGACCTCAGGTAATCAACCCACCTTGGCCTCCCAAAGTGCTGGGATTACAGATGTGAGCACCCGTACCCCACGAAGTTACCTTTGTTCAAAAAAACTTAGGCTGGGCATCTTTTCAAAATTTTTGACTATTTGGAGTCCTTATTTAAATTAATTTTTCATCATTAAGTGCAGTGGATATTTTAGTTCAATATTAAATTATACTCTGAAATGTGCTGTATTAAGTTTTTTCTCCTATTAGATAAAACTTGATTATAATATTGTGGGATGTCACTTTCATTTATTTGCATATTCTTAGTTTAAAAACCTTATTTGTGTGAATGTTTCAGTAGGACAGACTGTATCAATTTAATTCCACCTTGCAACCTTATGTCAATACATATAATACAGAAAGTACTCAATAAATATTGGTTGGATCAGTAACATATAAATTTTTATTTAGCTAATAGCCAGTTATTGAACAACTAAACTTTTAGGCATTCATGATGCAGAATGCATATGATATGATATAATTCGTGTCTGTTCTATGACTCAATCACCCCAGAGAAAAGTAACAATCACCCCTGGAGAAAAGTAACAATGTTTAATATACTCACCACAGTGTCCTTCTGTTCCAATTTTCTCTCAGCAACAATGGCTTTCAATTTGGACATCACACTCATGAAACACATTAGTTTTCACATAGCACCAAATTTACTCAGTCCTAAGAAAAACAGAACAAGCAACAATGTAGCATAGCAACAACATAGGTGAGGATATCATGGCTCTCAGCCAGGTGTGATGCCTGCCGCATTTAAAGCATGTGTCATCAGAATACATGAGTCCAAGTGGACATAGACAATCTCTGCTTAAGAAAGCCATCAACTCTGAGGGTGCCTCAGGATGTTGACCTTGTTAGTCACATGTCATTCTCTGAGGAACATAAGGACTACTCAGTTTCAAATTGCAGCTGAACCTTATAAACACTGATTCTCCATTACATGAAAGTCTCAAGAATGAGGTATAAGTGCTTAATAAGGGACATTATACTCCAACAGATTTTGATTTATCTCACATTAATTTTGGGTATACTTCTAGTCTATGAGTTAGTGTTACTAAGACAATACGGCCAAAGGTCAAATACTCAAGTATCCTTGAAGCTAGAGGAAACACCATAAAATCATCTTTTGGTCTGAGTTGCAGTTTCTTGCCAATCCTTGTCAATATCGTTGTTACTTTTCCTCCATCTTTTTTCTTATAATTCTTAGTAGAGAAATTTCTATGATGTTTGTCACATGCAAATGAACATAAACAACAGCTACCAATGTCTCTATCGTCCAATGAACACTTGGAAAAAAACACACATTAACTATGATTTTACAGTTTCACACATTTCTGGATTTTCAAATTTATTGAATATTTCTCTACAAATTAGACTATGTCTTTAACCAATGTAGCCTCAATTAGTTCCACCTCTTTAAAGGTTTGGACAGAGACATTCACCTTCATGTGCAACTTTCCTAAAGCTAACTTTCCTCCTTAATTCACTCTCTGGGATTTAAAACACCAATTTCCCAAACCCCAGTTTCCTGTCAATATGTTAGAGCCATTGTTGAGTAAACCACCATCAGTGATTGCTTCTGAGTACTTACTGCACAGGTGCAATTCAAGAATACTGTGAGGGACTTCCTGTTTGGTGGACTGGTGGATACAGAGAATCACTATGTACTCTAGCAGATACCAATAAGCAGAAACCTCTGTGGGAACCAGAACCAGAGTAGGACAACCTGAATCATAATCGACAAATTGCTGAAGGCTCCGTGTGGACAAGTCTGTGAGTTGCAAACTCCCGGGGAGCCCTTCTACCTTTGGGATTACCTCTTGGAGCTCTGCTGGAATGCAAAGTGAGTATGAGAGGGAAAAAAAAGTCCCCTCAAGAAAAACTTTGTTAAACCAAAGGCTAACTTATTGGGATTTTACCACAGGCAAAGTATCCTTGGGGAAGGCAATACCCAACTCCAGTTCTCTCTAACCTCTCATATGTGAGAAGAGAAGTTACCAAATCCTGCCCCTTCCGGCCTTCTTCCAACCTAAGGTGGGGTGGCAGGCACTGCTAAGCACTTGTGATACTCACGGACCCAGGTTCACTAAAAGACTGAGACCTAATCAGAGGATGTTAGAACACTTCTCTCCCTCCACATCTTAACACCACAGATTACTTAAGGTTCATTTACTGCAGTTCCTTCAACCCAGTACAAGTCTAAATTTCAACAAAAAATTACAAGACCTACTTAGCAAAAAATAGAGCATCAAAACTAGTGTTAGATATGGTACAATGCTGGAGTTATCAGACTGAATTTAAAACAACTACAAGTGCAATTAATAGGCTAAGGACTATAATGGAAAAAGACAACTTGCAAGAACAGATGAGTAGAGAGAAATGGAAATCCTAACAAGGATCAAGTATATTTGGTAACCCCAGAATTATGAAGTGCCTCAGGAGACTGTCAGTAAAGCATATACTATTTCTTGTTGTCATTCAGTTTCTATGTACCATAAGGCTTCCAAAATTGACACCTTGAATATTCCTGTGGCAAATCACCAGTAATATATGACTGCCGTATAATGACAATATTTACCATTTTCATATCTAATTAATTAACCTGTTTGTGTAGTATTCACATACATTCACACCTACTACAGATTTTTTAAGTATACAAAGCGGGTGATAATGATACATGCTGCCCTTCCTTCTTATACTCAGGTAGTTACCTTAGCAGGCCACATCCTGGTGTACGGCAATCCAGTTTATCAGTTACCAGCTGCCAGGAACAGTATGTCCAATTCTGTGTTAAAAGTAAGAAAACCAAAATCAAAACAAAAAACACAATCCAAATGGTAATTATAAACCACTATTACTCAGGTAAGTCTTCAGCTAAGAGTTCTATCATCGTCAAGGGATGCTGGCTGATATCATCTCCAAACCATCCACAGAGACTTCTTGGTTAAGTCTTAGAGTTCAGCTTTGTTCAAATACCCTTCTTGGCAGTTAACAAATCCAGATATTTCTTTCATCAGTGGCCATCACTTGGCACTACATCTGACAAAAAAGCTGAGAAAATTACTCTTCTGATCTAAGATGTTCTTTTTTTCATTCATCATTACCTGTTTAAATGACCACTTCTTTTCTGCCAAAATTTTATTTATTTTTTCTTTCTTTTACTCATTACCGTTGTTAGTACAGGCTCAGCCATGCTGAGTGAGATCTCTGACTCAGGTGCGCAACCACCCACAGAACAGATAAAGCCTTCTCAGGATTTTTTTTTTTTCCATTCAGGCACAGATTAAAAAACAATAGGACAATTTCAATAACTAGAAATGGATCAAATACTTACAGTTCATCTTAGTTTAAACGTATATGGTGAAGACTATATCCAGTTCATCACTTCCTTAAAGTTTAGAGGAAGTGGATTAGCATAACAATGTCTCTCTTGTTGTGACATCGATGGGCAGTCTAGGACACAGTACACCTGGATCTGACAAGAAAAAAGAATTTGCAAGGTGTGAAAGGTAGTTTGTGGTTGTAGCATCTCCTACCCCTCATTCCACTTCACACAGGAGAAGCCTTAACAAAGTTCGTCTCTCTTCACTTTTGGTCATTCAGGTGAAATATACATTTATTCAATCAAGCCATTCTCCCCTTCACACAATCCCCACTTATCATTAACCTCACTTTTAATTGCCCAATCTAGTTCTCAATTAAACTGTTAACTTTAAGCATGAAAAGGGACATACATCTACATTATGTTATGCTTCCTAGTAAACTACATATGTTTTTAAATGAAATATAGCCTGACCACATTTATAAACTTTCCACTACAAAATTTCTATGGTATGCCAACTATTGTGTCCTTTACAGAATAAATTGAGCCCCCAAAGCAAATATATGCCCATTCTAGTCAGGACACATCTGAAGCCATTTGTAGCTCCGGGCAAGGAACCTATGTAGCCTGCCAGTTACAGTCAGTTATTATCTTGAAGAAATCTTACAAGTATTAATTTCCTGTTGATATTCTGTACATCTTTTATCACATTCGCAGCTTTATAATATGATAAATATGTAGTCATTCTCTGCAATGTTTCATAGCTTGAGCACCTCCCAGTCTATGTGAGATATACATATAACTACTTTTTTTTTTTTTTTTTTTTTTTTTTTTTTTTTTTTTTTTTTTTTTTTGAGACAGAGTCTCGCGCAGCCACCCAGGCTGGAGTACAGAGACATGATCTCAGCACACGGCAACCTCCGCCTCCCCTGTCTCAGCCTCCCAAGTAGCTGGGATTATCAGTGCCTGCCACCATGCCCAGCTAATTTTTGTATTTTTAGTAGAGATGGGGTTTTACCATGTTGGTGAGGCTAGTCTCAAACTCCTGACCTTGTGATCCACTCACCTTGGTCTCCCAAAGTGCTGGGATTACAGGCGTGAGCCACCGCACCCAGCCAGATGTAGCTACTTCTAAGATCCAAACAAAGGTACCAGCTTTTGCATCCTAGTCCCCTTGTGAACCAGCTGATTTTTTCTGTTTAGTAGGTACACGGCATCACTCTAGTTCTTTCTTGGAATTCCTACAGGATTTCCATAACTACATTCCCCACACAGATATATTCTTAATTGTGTGATCATCTAGGCCTCATTTGCCTGAACACATGGCAAAGCAGTGGCCACCGCCCATGAGTTCATAAAATGTAAAACAATTTTACGGAGGAATCGCCCAGTTCTCCTTGCACTGTCAGATATGTTGATCTCAATGCTGCCCATTCTGTAGCTTTACTCTTGCCTAAGGTCTTTATCAAACACAAGAGAGCTATTGGCATAATTCCAAAATAAATTGCATTCCTCAATTTAGGAAGACACCAGGAAGCTTGCTTTACTTTAGCAGGAGACAAATTTTAGGGTTCAGGAGCCAACAATTCTAGGGATTGTATCATTAGTTCCCAAAAAAGAGGCTGGAAGCTGCTCGTGGATACAATGCTCTCTGTAACCTTCTCCTGACAACCACTCCCAATTTGAGAACATATTCCTGTATGTTCCATTTTATCAGTAGACTCTGCTGAGTGGCTCTAGCTTTATGGGAGTACCTAACATTATCCATAGCATAATAGTTATTTGAGTTCTCAGAAGTATTTTTCTTCAGTGAGGGGAGATCACTGCAACAGATCCCAGAAGTAAGCCATCCATTATCCTCAAAGGGATGTATCTAGCTGTGCTGTTGGGTATATTGCAAACCTTCTATTACAGCATCACTTCTGTGGGACATCATTAGACTTTTTCCACTAGCATTGGTCCCTGTGAGTTTACAAAGAAGGTACTGGCAAACTACTGTGATAAAATTAATTAAGATTGTTGGCATCAGTGTTGAAAGAATATATTGAATTTAGTCAGTAGGGGGAGCTATATTTTCAAATTATCCTTGAAATGGGTGGGAAAATATTTAAGAAATTTATAACAGTATGAAAATGTTGACTTTATGCCAAAACATTTGCAAGACGCTTTAATGCAATTTAGTCATTCCCAACTTTCTACAGGTTAGCTCTTCCAGAATACAATACATACATGTTTTCACCCAATATGAAGCAACTAACAACCATCTTTTATCCCTCCCCCCAAAATATGCTGTCATGATCTATTCAAAGAGCAGAGATACAAAAATCTCTACAGGCATTGTATTCATATCTCAGCACCTCTAATTTAGTCACCTGAATGCACTCTAATTCAAACACCAAATTGTAATGTTGTTCATCACCACTTTACTATATAAGAGGAAAGAAGAAAATTAGTTATTACATATTTTATAAATGTGTATTATAATAGTCTGTGTGTAAGGGATTTTAGCCTCGAGCTTATTAATTAGGAAAAACCCATACTTTCTTTTCCCCTCCACTTTTCATCTTGAGGCAAAAAGAATTTCATCAGTCCTGGCCATTTCCTTCTAATGTTGAATGCACCAGAAGTTTAAAATGACCTTCATGTTTCTTCCTCTCCTACTAAAGAAGAGATAGGCACTTTATTTCCCACAAATAAAGTAGTTTTATCATTTTAAAAATATTTTTTCTATTTCTACATCATTTTGGTATTCAAGTGACTTTATCATTAAATCATGACAATGATTGTCACCAGCAACAGATCTAGACTTCTAAAGTCATAAGAAAAATATTTGAAAGCGTGTAAATTGTGTACACTCGTCCTATGAAAGAGATTGATGGGTTATAAAACTTTATTTTTTTTAATCCTTCTCAATGGTCTTTCAAAGATTTTCATTTGAAAAGAACTACTGGTGATGCTGATAGCTACAGCAGGCTGGGAAGGAGACTATTTAAAAATATTTGTGTTCTGACCACAGATTTTGGAGGAACTCCACGCTTTCTTTTTAAAACTCTAGGAATGCCTGTATGGGAATAAAAGAAAATATGGTCATCTGGGAAAAATCAGTGTTGGCCCAACCCAGAAAAGGGATAACTGAAACTAGGTCACTTGACTAATAGCTTGAGGGGCACCCTGTACTATTTTCTCCTCTTTTAGAGTAAAAAGGAATGAGGAATCACAACTAAAAATGTGCTTAATAAATAAAACAAATGGAATTTACCTCACTAGCTCTTAAAGTCATCTAATCTTTATCATGTGGGAAAAACAAACACTAATATTGTTGCTGTCCTTTTCCTATTTTAAGTGCTTGCAGTATAATTGAACAGCTGGACGCAGTATTACTCTGTTAAATCAGTTGGACCTCTGCAATCTTCTAGAAACTGTATACAATGTTTTTTAGATTTCTTTAGGTAGACTAAACTACATCATTACTGAGTCAATCGAATAAATATTTTAAGTTCCAAAATCTAATATGAAAACATACAAATCCTAAGAATATTTGTTATACTAACATTATTTTAATATTTCACTTTAATTTGCAATTCTCTTTGGTAAGAACATATAGTCTGTGCAAGAGCTGATAGGCTCTTTAAAAGGAAAACATTTGATGAAAACCATCTTTCTAATTCTACTTAGTGTGCTTAAGGAAGGCAGTTTGACACTATAATTCTAGAAAACACAGTGGAAATCAGTACAAAGTTTAAATCCAAAATAATTTAGCTAAAAGTAATACAATTACCAGCTTGAGAGTCTTTCTAGAAGAGAGAAATTAAGATCTAGGACTAAGTATTTCTCAACTCAAATACAGCTTTATATTTAAGAAGCAAATTCTTCCAAGTCAGACCATGATATGTTGAAAACAGTCTCCTTCTTTTTTTTTTTTTCTTAGTCCATGTTGGAGAGAATGTAAGTCATGTGCTAGCAAAAAGCCTCTGGAGAGATGATTGCTAGGGGTACTTAAACTGGCCAACTTATTTCAAAACACCAGCAGCTGCTATTTTATCTGATGACTTTCTTTTTTTTCACTAAAGATCATGCATACTTTACCATGTGATTAATATAACTCTTAATTTAATGAAAATCATGTGTTGACTAGGCAAAAAGTATAATGCATACCAAACTTATGCAAATTTTCATTATCTCTTATACTGCATCATTAATGAATGGAATTTTAAATCATTATTTTTTGCATGGCCATTGTAAGCTTTAAATATGATCATGGGCTATGTTTTCTATTAATTTTATAAAAAAAAACTAATTATGAAAAGGAAATTTAGACATTTTTTTTAATGTAGGCAAGATTTTTATTGACAGGAAGATTTAAAAAATAATTTTGAAATGCTTCTTGGACATGAAATGAGTATTACAAAATGTGCTGGGGTTATGAATTAAAGTGTATGGGGCTCTGTTTCTATCCTCAAGGGGTAAAATAAAATTTTAAGGAGAAGTATACATAAATAAAGGTATTCATCATGTATCGAAAACATCCCAAACCTGTCCTCCTCCATTCCATACCATGCATATTATATTTTCTATTTACATTTCTTGGAATATCTTTTTTTCTCATTAAGATTCCTGGTGACAAACTTTAAGACTTAGAATACAGAGGCGTGTTTGTAAACTGTGGTTGTGTTGTTTCTGTGATTTTTTTTTATGTATGTATTTAAATACGTGTTTGTAAGAGTGTGGCAGTTATAGATATGCAAGTAGCTTATATTTTTAAAACAACATGTTCTCCAGACAACTAAAATTACAAAAAAAAAGTCATGTTCATCAGTGTTATGATCAACACTAGTAAAAACATAGAGCTAAAGGAGAAGCACAGTATTATGTCTTTCATATCTTTCTTATGTGTGGCAATGCACATACACAAAACTACCACCCTGTAAACGTCTTCACATACACTACACCTTTCTTAACCAACCACTGGAATCAACTATATGTCTTCTATTATAACTTTAGAAAATCAAAGGGTTTTTCTGTGAAGTTTTTATACAGTTTTAGGTTGTAAAATCAGTACATAAAAAATATCAGACAATCAAAAGTCACCTTGTAAATGATATTAAACTTGGTTGTATGTATACAACCTTAAGTATAAATGCATAATGCACCCCTGTAACAAACATATAGTACATATTGTTCTTAACTTCATTCACCCTTCTCTGCTGTTGAACATTAGAATTTATTCCTTCAATTTAACTGTATGTTTGTACCCATTAATCAAACTCTTTTTATTCCCTCCTCCAACACATATGTCCTTCCCAGCCTCTGGAAAATACCATTCTACACTCTATATCCATGAGATCAACTTTTTTTTAGCTTCCACTTATGAGATAGAACATGCAATTTTTATTCAGCATAGTGATGGAAGTCTTAATCAGATCAATTAAGCAAGAGAAAGAAATAAAGGACATCAAAATTGAAAAGAAGGTTCAAATTGCCCTTGGTTGCAGACAGGATTGCAATTTAGAAAAACCTAGTCTCCCACCAAAAACTGTTATAACAAATAAATTGAGTAAAGTTCTAGGATACAAAATCAACAAACAAAAATTAGTAGCATTTCTACATAACAACAGCAAACATTCTGAAAGGAAATCAAGAAAGCAACCTCATTTACAATAGCTATATAAAATAAAATACTTAAGAATAAATTTAATCAAAGAAGTGAACAATCTTTACAATGAAACTTATAAAATTCTGATAAAAGAAATTGAGGGTCACATACAAAAAATGTAGATATTCCATGTTCATGGATTGGAAGAATATTGTTAAAATATCAATACTACCCAAAGTGACCTATAGTTATAATGAAATCAATGATTGAATTCTTCATAGAAATGGGAAAACAATCCTAAAATTTATATGGAACCACAAAGGATCCTGAATTGTCAAAGAAATTCTTAGCAAAAAGAACAAACTGGAGGCATCATATGAGCTGACTTCAAAGTATACTACAAAGCTACAACAACCAAAACAGCATGGTACTAGCATAAAATACATAGACCAAAGGAACAGAATCTAAAACATCGAAGTAAGTCCATACTTTTGCAACCCACTCATTTTCTACAAAGACATCAAGAACTTGTATTGGGGAAAGGACATTCTCTTAATAAATGGTGATGGGAAAGTGTTTATTCACATGTAGAAGAATGATACTTGATTCCTATCTTTGCACAAAAATCAAATAAAAATGGATTAAAGATTTAAGTGTAAGACCAGAGACTATCAAACTACTAGAAGGAAACATTGCAGAAATGGTTCAGGACATTGGTTTCACAAAAATTTTTTGGGTAAGACCTCAAAAGCGCAAGCAATTAAAACAAAACAGATAAATGGAATTACATCAAACTAAAAAGCTTCTGCCCAGCAAAGAGACAATCAACAGAGTTAAGAAACACAACACCAGGGAAAATATTTGTAAACTGTCCATCTGACAGATGTTAATAACCAGAATATATAAGGGACTCAACAGCAACAAAAACAATCTATTTTTTAAATGGGCAAAATATCTGACTAGACAGTTCTGAAAGGTAGACATGCAAATGGTCAATGGATATATGAAAAAATGTCTAACATCACTAATATTCGGTAAAATGTAAATTAAAATTACAATGAGATACCATCTCAGAATGGTTACTGAAAAGGCAAAAAGAAGATGCTACACAGGATATGGAGAAAGACTTCTTATATACTGTTGGTACAAATATAAGTTAGTACAGTTAGAAACTTGGAGAGAAAATCCAGGTTTCTTGTCACAATGGAATGTGAGGCAATAATGTAAAAGGTAAAAGAAGGCCCCAGGTAAGACAGGATTTGGAGAGAAAATAAACATGGTTTTAATTATCTAAACAATGATAGTGGCAGGTGGAACAAAGAACAGAAATCACATTCAAGAGGAATTCAGGAAGCAGAAGCCTCAGAATATAATAAGGATTATTGATAGTGTGGGGTCTATGATGTTACCCATTGTCCTTGCTGCAGTGAATGAAACTGGAAATACTTTCAAATGGTGTAGGAAAGGTGGGCTCATGGGGAAGATGGGCACTTCATTTTCTATAAATTGAGTATACAGTGTTTCTGGTGTACCCAAGGAAAAAGGTCAAACAGGCTGGTGCAGATATCAGCCTTAATCTCCATATTGATGTCAACGTGGTCATTCATATTTTCAGACAAATGCATTCTGCAGTTAATAACAGAAAACATAGCAGCTTTAGTCAAATAACATTCATTGTTAAAACATTCAGAGTTAGGCAGTCTTAGGTTTGATATATTTGTGTAATGGGTTAAATAGAGAACCACGTATTTCATAGCTTTCTCATCTGCCAATCGTCATATTGCAGCAATGTGATCTCTCCTGGTCACAACATGGACACTGCACCTTTAAGAATTAGATCCTTGCATAACATCTCAATTAAGGAGCATAGCAGGATTTAGGAGTGTGCTCTTTGCTTTACTCTGGTCTTTTATTTCTCCCAGAAGCACTTTTACAGGATACTTCCCTTTCTATTTTACTGGTGAGGAGTGTATCTAAGCCCCACTCTTACAGCAACTACTGCCAATGATAAGAAAATAACTGGCTTGGACTCTGGGGCTAGGCATATTGGTGTTCAAACAAAAGCAGGGTTCTGTTGAGAAGGTGAAAAAGGGAATGGTAGCTGTGTAGACAAAAAGAGTATCCGACAATTAATAAACGTAATTTGATTCAGACCAATAAGTATATGATAAGTCTTCTATGTTCCAGTGGCCAGGATATGAAGACATGACAAGCCATAGTGTGTGGGCCTAAGGAGCTCACAGTATTTTCATGAATTTAGACAAGCAAACAGAATTATTGTGATGGGAATGCAGTAGTGTATGGAAGTGAAGAGATCGAGAGCCCACACTCACAATGAGAAGGGAAACTACCATTTACTGTATGCCAGCTTAATACACGTATGTTAAATAAATTTGTTGACTGAAAAAGTAATTATAACACAGAGATGATATCTGCCTGGCAGACATAACTAATGGATCCAGGTTTAGAACTCATGACTCTAAACTCAAGGCCAGTAAATCTTTCATCAGATGTCAGTTCACATGATTAAAAAAACTCATAAAATCTCACCTTGTTGTCTAACTATATGCCTGTTTCCCCTATTTAAAACAGTGTGGACATTCTATTTTACATGTAAACATTTATAATATAATTACTCTGAAATCAGATCTAATTGGAATTTATCTAACTGGATTTTGGTCACATCTAGTAAACCCACCAATCAAATGTCACACTATTGTTCTTAGTTTTTCACTGGAATAATTAAGGAGGCTTTGCTTTTTCAGAGATGGGGCTTCATTTACACAGAGGAAGTAAAAGAAACACAGCCACAACAAAAAATGATTTTGAAGTTTTCTGCAATTTTCAAAAATTGAAGTAAATGTTATGTTAATTGGAGAAGCTGTTTTGTAATGCCAATTACATCAACACAGTGTGTTTATTCTTAGTGTATAATATTCACCAGACTTCCTAAGTCCTATGAAAAAGTTCTGAAGCAGGAAGAAAAGGTCCAATCCTAATTAGAAGCCGGTTGATCAGAGGAATTTCTTTAAGGGGGATTAACTATCCATACAGAAACAAAGGACCAAGTTCTTACTCTTTAGCTTCAAAAGGAGCTCCAGGCAAATAAGACAGTGGAATAAAGAGAAGGGAAATGGAATCTGGCTCCATTTCTCATCCTTCTGAAGTTTCAGAAAGGATGTGTGACTGCCTCAGGCAAGATAATTAGAGTGGCTGAGTTACAAACATGAGGCAATAACATTGGATATTATACTTTCAGTATATCTAAGAAGTTTAAATTGAAACATTTCTTTGGGGGTTAAAAAAACCCTTGAAAACAGCAAACATTTTTAAATATGCTTCCCATCATTAAAAAAAAATTTGTCTTTGTTTTGTTCTGGAATTCTTTGAAAATATTTGATGCTAAAGTATATTATATTGTCTTGCTATGTGTTACCCTATGTCAATGGAAGTATATCCATTATAAAATAAAAAGGTATTAATTTTAATCATTTTACATGTTTGAGATTTTTAGAATAGGTGGTTTATACTACTATAAAATTCATTGCTAAGTTAATATTGCATATTTAAAATATGTTTTCAGTTGAAAAATGTAAATATTTTTTATAATGGGAAGGCATGAGTAAGCAAAACGAATAGTTTTGGAAGGACTGATTTCATGTGCTAACATGTTGAATTCATTTATGAGGCTATCCTTTCTGCAGAAGAAATAATACATGGGGACTTTTGAAATAAACATGGATAACGTTTAAAACTGCTGTGATTATTTTTCTTTCTATTACATAAAGAAAAATCTAAATAACTGAGCAATTTAGGAAAAAGGGAAAATGTTATATTAGTTTTTCACATTTTCAAAAGATCTCAGATCTTTCTTTGAAGATGATACAAATTTTAGATTTCCTACAGGTGTTAGAAAAAATGTGTTTCAAATTAGCTTTTCATTTAAGAATTTTTCACCTTGAAGAAATTCCTATATTGAATACTATAAATAATAATTATAAATACCCATACTGTTTTCAGGCCATTGTGTGAATTCAGAATAGTACATTTACTTTTGTAAGAACATGGACTTCAGATTAAGCCCTTGCTAAATTTACTTGCTGCTGAAATGAA
>NW_016107391.1:12742402-12748070 GCF_001604975.1 Cebus imitator | reverse complement strand
TAAAAACAGAATATCATTTTTCAGTTTAATTTGACAGATGTTTTTGATTCTTTAAAAAACTACATAACTACTTTTGTGCATAAAAGTTAATACTACAAGTAGGTATTGCATAAATATTAAAAATTCTGTATCTTAATCTCCCACTACTCCCCATGGTCTTACTTTATATCCTTCCAGATCTACCAACATAATCATGCTACATATAATATTTAGAAACTTTCTATCTTCACCTAACAAATATTGTAAACTTTTCAGAGCTACAACATTTATTGTATTGGCAACAAACTATAAAATGGTTTAGATATAATATGATTTATTCAACTAGTTCTGTTTCTGGGACTATTTCCTTCTATTGCAGAAGTACTGCAAATTACCTATATGAATATTTGTCTTAGGCTATTTGTACGGAAAATTCTTAGAAATAAAATTCCTTGGGCAGAGTTTAGGGACATTCCAAATTTTGATATTTATTTAATTTTGCCCCTCAAAAAGTTGTCATATTTCATCAATGATATATAAAAAGGACTATTTTCTCATGTCCTGTCGAAGAGTATTTCACTACGTATTTTTTTTATGTTGGGTGTGGTGTGTGTGTGTGTGTGTGTGTGTGTGTGTGTGTGTGTATTTTCTATTTCACTAAAGCATATTTTATGATTTCCCAGACTGGTAGGAAAAGTTATCTTAGTGTAGGCTTTCTTTGAATGTCTTAAGAATATGTTTGACTATCATTTCATAAGTCAGTGGCCTTTGCTTTTCTCATTCTGTGAAGAACTTCTCATGAATAACACCTATGCCAATATTCCTGTTGGGTCCTTAAGACCTATTGGGCTAAAATAAAAAGCCCCTTGCTTATTATCTATGTAACAAAATATTTTTCCCAGTTGGCCATTTGTCTTTTCTAATTTATTTCTAGTATTTTTTCTAAGTTTATTGGTAATAAAATTTTAATTCTTATGGGATAAAATGCATCTATGTGTACAGTTTCTAGGTTTCTGTGATATTTGTGGAAAGGTATATACTATGCTTCAGGATGACCTCTTTTTTAAAAAAGAATTGTTCTATAATTCATAGTATTTGTAATGTGAACATTAAGAAAGGTAATATTAATAATATAGAATACTGAAAAATTAACATTGACAAGCTTGCAAAGTTAGCTGAGCTTTCAGCATTTAGCTTTCTTCAATGAGCCCAATAATATTCTTAAAAAAGCGAGTGTCATAGATTAAAATTCCTGTAAGATTTCTAGTGAGAAATCTTTTGTTTAATTTGCTATTGTTTAATTTGCCTTCAACACTGCCTTAATCATTTCCTGTAGGGAAATCCAGCAACTTTATTCCTAAATATAAAAAAAAAATCTGTCATAAGTTTTATTAATATATATAGTTTCTGCCTTTCTCTTTTCCTTTTCATGAAATAAAACAGCTAATTTAATAAATTTTTGAGTGCTTACCATGTGGCAGGTACTGTGATAAATAATGACCAAAGATGTAATATTTATCAAAAGGCAGAATATCTGCTTTCCTGGAGCCTGCAGCTATTGGTCCTTATACATGAATATGAAAGTTTTCACTTTATTTTAAAATATGATCTTTTCTTTAACATTTCTCCCTTGGAAAACTTGTCTATATTTTCAAGTAGAAAACTGAATTATTACTTCAAAAGTCAGGTCAAATTAATAACATTAACAACCTTTTACCACTTATTGGTATATTCAAGTGCCCGTACTTTACAAACATATACTATCATAATTAATATTGCCCACAACCTAATGAAGTTGGAACTAGATTCCTATTTTATAGATGTTAAACTTGGACTAAATTTGTTGCCCAAGGATACAAAACTAAGCCATGATGAGATGAATTAAGTCCAAGCCAATACAATTAAATGCTGCATGTTTTCAACAACAGTCAACAATTCTTTGTTGTAGAAATGTATAATCTTAATGCAGATTTTCAAAATTTGGTTGGAATTAATTTACATCTTAACTTGTTTAGTTTGGCATCCTTGGGCAAATTACTTAATCCTTCAATGCTGAACTTCTTAAAGTAGGAATAAAAGTTTCAACTTCACAGCCTAGTTGGCAGGATCATACCATACCAAAAAATTTAACTGGCCTTACATTTGATGTATCATCTAGAGACTTGACAAAAGTTTTGCCTATTTTAAATTTTTGTGATAGCTGGTAAAATAAAACATCAAGTATATTTGTATGCTTATATTTCTGGGAAGGTTGTGTATATTGTTCTAAAATGCAAGTATTTGTTACGTTGTATGAAAGTTTATATAAAGGTTTGAAAGGTAGTTTTGTAACACATTAATTTTCAATGGATTGTAGATATTGGAAATTTTTTTACCAGTTTTGATGAAGTTCTCTGTATTGGATGGTCATGATAGTGCTTTACTTTCCTTTGGGGAAAATATGAGAACAAAATATTCTCTTTTCATTTTAAGTAAACTTTTTTTTCAAGTTACATAAAGCTTGACTATTTCCAAATATGTACTTTTCAATACTTGGCTTACTCTTTTGTCAATTTCTCCACTTCTCTGATACTTAGTTCTTTTCTGTAAAATAAGGATAACACTATATGACCTCCATAAAACTTAATATCCACTTAAATATTTGCAAAACAGTGCCCTATTCTTACATTCTCAATAAATGGATGTGTCTACTTCTTCTTAGCAAGGAAAAGTTATATACACTAAATCTAAAAATGAAAAAAATGATGACACAAAAACGTGCTTTTCATTAACTGTCTCTCCCAGGGAGAGAATTAATGAACTAGGTTTCATTGTTTAAATTCTTTGAACTTTTATAAAATAAAATTATCTAAAACAGTACTTTTATTATTTATTTATGTATTTAATTTTTTTTAAAGACGGGGGGTTTCACCATGTTGATCAGGCTGGTCTTAAACTCCCGACCTCAGGTGATCCGCCCGCCTTAGCCTCCAAAGTGCTTGGATTACAGGCGTAAGCCACCAAGCCCAGCCTAAAACAGTACTTTTAAAACTGATCCTCTGAAAATAAGTAGTTCAGAAAGAAGACTACCTATGGATATTCCTTACAGTAGGAAGCATACATCGAAACTATCAAGTTACACATTTCCCTTTTTTCACTTTGCATTGTCACTTCTATCTGTATTGGGGATAGAAATTAAAATATTTAATTCAGCAGATATGTGCTCAGATATAAAAAGTGAAGTTGAAGTTGAAAATGAAGTAAATCAAGTTACAAGCAAATAAATGTCTGACTAGATAAATATTGCTCAATTGGCCATAATGTTAAAGTTATACAATTCTAGCTCAGAGTTTAAAATGCTCCAGTCCAAAAGAAATATTATTACATCAAAAAACTATGAATATAGTTAAATCTTATGCAAATCCACCATATTTCTGTCTTTGGGACCTCTGGTCACATCCTGAACTGTGCTGTTAAAATTTACATCCTATGAAATCTGTTCTTATCTCTGAGTTTCAAAGGAATCCTATCAATTCAGGCCTTTGTTAACCTGAACTACTTCTTGTTTCCTTCACATCTCCATGTCTGTTTTCTGGAAATCTTACCCTATACCTTGATCTAAGGCACTCAGTTATATTAGTTTCTGAAATTGCCAATTTATCCAATTTTGAGGACTGGTTCTCCAATTAGTGAGAAATAATAATGCTCTTCAACTCCCCTTCACAGGAGAATTGGTTAGTTTTCCTTGACCAATATCATTTACTAGAGCTGACCATTATGAATTAGGTCTAACCGGGCACCAGAGCCTGACCCTCAGCCCTTTCTGTTTCAAAGCCTATGATAGCTGTTTAGAATGTCAGTTATTTTCACCTCTGGGGTACTTGTAACTTTTATTTTGGGAGGTTTTAATCTCTTATCAGTCTTGCTCACTTATCATTTAGATATTCTATGAAAAAGAAAAAATTTTCTAAGACTGCATAACTGTCATTATTTTATAGTACTACTTTATGAATAAACTACAGCTGGGGATCGATCCAAGATGGCCATTTAGGAACAGCTCAGGATTGCAGCTCCCAGTAAAAGCACAGAGGGTGAGTGAATGCCGCATTTTTATTGCCCACAGACTAGGAAATTCCCAGGCAGAGGAGCCCAACGGGTCGCCAGCGCGGCTGTGTCGGTCGGCGCGGCTGCTCTGCCCCACACGGCTACTTTATCAGCGCCCCGGCGCAGTGGTTCTCTGTAAAAAATACATTGGTCCAGGTGCCCTTTTGACTGGCAATTGGAGCCACGGGAAGTCACCCATTCATCTGTTAAAAAAGGGGACTGAACAGGGAACCAGGACAGTAGATTCCAGGGCAAAAAAAAGTGCCATGAATCTCAGTGCCGCAGTTTAGGCCAGCACAGCGAGTCGCCACACGGGAAATCACACAGATCCTGGAACCTCTTCAACAGGTGACTGGAATATCAGCTTAAAAAAAAAAAATGCTCTGAGGCAGGGAGCCAGGCGATCAGGCTCAGCTGGTTCCATCCCCACAAAAGAACAGCAATCAGAAACTCTCTAGATTGAGAGTTTCACAGCAAGCACAGCTGAACCCGGGACAGTCCAGCTCTATGGGGTAGGGGCATCCACCATTACTGAGGCACTCCAACACTACAGAGGTAGTCAGCCAATGCTGAGGCAGCCCACCGTTGCCAAGGCAACCCGCCATTGCTGAGGCAGCCCGCTGTTGCTGAGGCAACCCGCCACTACAGAGAGAGTCCACCAATACAGAGGTGGGCCACCATTGCTGAGGCAATTCTAACTACACCCTTATAAACAGGGCTGTAGGGAAGCTCACTCAGCAGCTGGGCAGAGGCCACAGCACCTCAGCAAAGCCTCTACAGGCAGACAGTGACTAGGCTGCCTCCTTGCTGGGCAGGGCAGCTCTGAAGGAAAAAAAAAGGCAGCAGCACAACGGAAACTCATAAAGAAAGCCCTAAATCCCTGGGACAGAGCACCTGGGAACAAAAAGCGGTTTATGAGTTCTGCTGCAGCAGATATAAACATACCTACCCAGCAGCTCTGAATGAACAATGGGGCTCACAGCTCAGCATTTGAGCTCCTATAAAGAACAGACTGTCTCCTCAAGCAGCTCTCTGACCCCTGTATATCCAAAGAGTCACCTCATAAAGGAGAGATCAGACTGACACTTGGCGGGTATCCTTCTGGGACAAAGACAGCAGAAGAAGAAAACTGGTAGCAACCCTTACTGTACTGCAACTGCTGCAAGTGATCCCCAGGCAAGCAGGGCAAGGAGTGGACCTCAGCAGACTGTTAGAAGGAAAAATAAAAAACAGAAATAACCTCATAATCAACAAACAGAACGTTCACTCAGAGACCCAATCTGAAAGATGACAGGTGGATAAATCCATAAAGATGGGAAGAAACCAGTGCAAAAAGGATGAAAACACCCGAAACCAGAACACCTCTCCTCCTACCAAAGATCACAACTCCTCACCAGCAGGGGAACAAGGTTGGATGGAGAACAAGTGCGAGGAAATGACAGAATCAGGCTTCAGAAGGTAGGTAGTAAGAAACTTCTGTGAACTAAAAGAACATGTTCTAACCCAATGCAAAGAAACTAAGAACCTTGCAAAAAGATTTGATGAAATGCTAACGAGAATGGACAAAATAGAAAGGAATATAAGTGAATTGATGGAGCTGAAAAAC
>NW_016107391.1:12724816-12740958 GCF_001604975.1 Cebus imitator | reverse complement strand
TGACCACATAATTGGGAGTAAATCACTCCTCAGCAAATGCAAAAGAAGAGAAATCATAACAAACAGTCTCTCAGACCACAGTGCAATCAAGTTAGAACTCAGAATTCAAAAACTAACCCAGAACCACATGGCTTCATGGAAACTGAACAACTTACTCTTGAATGTTGACTGGATAAACAAGGAAATGAAGGCAGAAATAAAGATGTTCTTTGAAACCAACGAGAATGAAGACACAGCATACCAGAATATCAGGGACACATCTAAAGCAGTCTCTAGAGGAAAATATATAGCAATAAGTGCCCATATGAGAAGCAAGGAGAGATTGAAAATTGACACCCTAGCATCAAAATTGAAAGAGCTAGAGGAGCAAGATAAAAAAAAAAACTCAAAACCTAGCAGAAGGCAAGAAATAACTAAGATCAGAGCAGAACTGAAGGAGATAGAGACACAAAAAACCCTTTAAAAATTTGATAAATCCAGGAGCTGGTTTTTCAAAAAAAATAACAAAATAGACAGACCACTAGCCAGATTAAAAAAGGAAAAGAGAGAATAATCAAATTGATGCAATAAAAAATGATAAAGCGGATATTACCACAGATTCCACAGAAATTCAAACCATAATCAGAGATTACAAACAACTCTATGCACATAAACCAGTAAACCTGGAAGAAATGGATATATTCCTGGACACTTGCCTCCTCCCAAGCCTAAACCAGGAAGAAGTCAAAACCCTGAACAGACCCATAACAAGGTCTCAAGTTGAGGCAGCAATTAAGAGCTTAACACCCCAAAAAAGCCCAGGTCCAGATGGGTTCACAGCTGAATTCTACCAGACATACAAAGAGGAGCTGGTACCATTCCTTCTGAAACTATTCCAAACAATCCAAAAAGAGGGAATCCTTCCCAAATCATTTTATGAGGCCAACATCATCCTGATACCAAAACCCAGCAGAGACTGAACAAAAGAAAACTTCATGCCAATATCCATGATGAACATAGACGCAAAAATCTTCAATAAAATACTGGCAAGCCGATTGCAACAGCACATCAAAAAGTTTATCCACCATGATCAAGTAGGCTTCATCCCAGGGATGCAAGGCTGGTTCAACACACGCAAGTCTATAAACGTAATTCACCACATAAACAGAACCAAAGACAAAAACCACATGATTATCTCAATTGATGCAGAGAAGGCCTTTGACAAAATTCAACAGCCCTTTATGCTAAAAACTCTCAATAAGCTAGGTATTGACAGAACGTATCTCAAAATAATAAATGCTGTTTACGACAAACCAACAGCCAATATCATACTGAATGGGCAAAAACTGGAAGCATTCCCCTTGAAAACTGGCACTAGACAAGGATGCCCTCTCTCACCACTCCTATTCAATATAGTACTGGAAGTTCTAGCCAGAGCAATCAGGCAAGAAAAAGAAATAAAGCGTATTCAAATAGAAAAGGAGGAAGTCAAATTGTCTCTATTTGCACACAACATGATTGTATATCTAGAAGACCCTGTCGTCTCAGCCCAAAATCTCCTGAAACTGATAAGCAACTTCAGCAGTCTCAGGATACAAAATCAATGTGCAAAAATCGCATGCATTCCTATACACCTATAACAGACTTAAAGAGAGCCAAATCAAGAACGAACTGCCATTCACAATTGCCACAAAGAGAATAAAATACCTAGGAATACAACTAACAAGGTAAAGGATGTCTTCAAGGAGAACCACAAGCCACTGCTCAACAAAATAACAGAGGACACAAACAGATAGAGAAGCATTCCATGTTCATGGTTAGGAAGAATCAATATTGTGAAAATGGCCATACTGCCCAAAGTAATTACAGATTCAATGCTATCCCCATCAAGCTACCAATGACCTTCTTCAAAGAACTGGAAAAAAACACCTTAAACTTCATATGGAACCAAAGGAGAGCCTGCATAGCCAAGTCAATTCTAAGCAAAAAGAACAAAGTGGGAGGCATCACACTACCTGACTTCAAACTATACTATAAGGCTACAGTAATCAAAACAGCATGGTACTGGTACCAAAACAGAGATATAGACCAATGGAACAGAACAGAGGTCTCCCAGGCAACACAACATATCTACAACCATCTGACCTTTGACAAACCAGACAAAAACAAGCAATGGGGAAAGGATTCCCTGTTTAATAAATGGTGTTGGGAAAGCTGGCTAGCCATGTGCAGAAAGCAGAAACTGGACCTTTTCCCAACACCTTACACTAAAATTAACTCCAGATGGATTAAAGACTTAAACATAAGACCTAACACCATAAAAACCCTAGAAGAAAATCTAGGCAAAACCATTCAGGACATAGGTGTAGGCAAGGACTTCATGACCAAAACACCAAAAGCATTGACAACAAAAGCCAAAATAGACAAATGGGACCTAATCAAACTCCACAGCTTCTGCACGGCAAAAAAAACAGTCATTAGAGTGAATCGGCAACCAACAGAATGGGAAAAAATTTTTGCAGTTTACCCATCTGACAAAGGGCTGATATCCAGAATTTACAAAGAACTAAAACAGATTTACAAGAAAAATCAAACAAGCCCATTCAAAAGTGGGCAAAGGATATGAACAGATACTTTACAAAAGAAGACATACATGAGGCCAACAAACATATGAAAAAATGCTCATCATCACTGGTCATTAGAGAAATGCAAATCAAAACTACATTGAGATATCATCTCACGCCAGTTAGAATGGCAATCATTAAAAAATCTGGAGACAACAGATGCTGGAGAGGATGTGGAGAAATAGGAACACTTTTACACTGTTGGTGGGAGTGTAAATTAGTTCAACCATTGTGGAAGACAGTGTGGCGATTCCTCAAGGACCCAGAAATAGAAATTCCATTTGACCCAGTAATCCCGTTACTGGGTATATATCCAAAGGATTATAAATCGTTCTACTATAAGGACACGTGCACACGATTGTTCATTGCAGCACTGTTTACAATAGCAAAGACCTGGAACCAACCCAAATGCCCATCAATGGTAGACTGGACAGGGAAAATGTGGCACATATACACCATGGAATATTATGCAGCCATCAAAAATGATGAGTTTGTGTCCTTTGTAGGGACATGGATGAACCTCGATACCATCATTCTCAGCAAACTGACAGAAGGGCAGATCAAACACCGCCTGTTCTCACTCATAGGCGGATGTTGAACAATGAGAACACATGGACACAGGGAGGGGTGCACTACATACTGGGGTCAGTTGTGGGGAAATAGGGGAGGGACGGTGGGGGGTGGGGAGTTGGGGAGAGATGCCAGATGTAGGTGATGGGGAGGAATGCAGCAAATCACAGTGCCACATGTGTACCTATGCAACAATCTAGCATGTTCTTCACATGTACCCCAAAACCTAAAATGCAATAAAATAAATTGAAAAAAAAATAATGAATAAACTACTGCTGTTTCGACCTCTGTAATTGTTCTAGTTTTGCTCTTCAGCCATTACTTCCTTGAAAATGAAGAGCCAGAAAATTTATATTCATAATTGAGGCCATTGCAGATACTTCATGTTCATAGAATCTCACCATAAATCATCCTTTTAGGGGTAGATAGCCATTATTTGTGTCACTTAGTTTCTTTTCTTCTCCTTAAGATTGTGCTTAAGTGTATAGGTTTTATGGTCTGTGCTGTCCTCTGAATCATTATGAGTTTCTGTGGCAGTTTCCTCTCTGCCTCCTCACTGGACATGCCAATGACACCTGCCACTGCTGTGTGGTGTGGTAAGCTCAAGACTTGTTCACTTGTCTTGGCTGGCTTCCAGTAATTCTTCATGCACACCTGGTTCTATCTTTGTTCTTTCTTTTACTACAGACCAGTATCTTTCATGAACAACTCAAGTAGAATTCTCTCATCAATCATCCCTCACCCTGGCAGCCTCAAGGCAGAACCACTGGCCTAGTCCATAGCTGTTTTCCACATCCCCACTGAGAGTACAGCAGAACTTTTGAGATTTTGTAGAAAGCTCCTCACTCAGCTACTTGCAGCCCACTCTGGTGGTACACATTGTATACAGACTTTTTAAAATGGATTTAAATTTTTCAATCTGTTTTGGGGACAGTGAAAAATGGGACTTGCTGCTATGAGATTCTCTTAGGCTTTTCCAACCATTATCCATGCCCACACTGGGTTTTCAGTATTGGGCAATAAAAGTCCATCTGAGCCCATATCACTCTCTCTCTCTCTCAATATTGTCTCCCCTGTTGTCCTTAGAAATATTTCCATCTATCTCCTGTGTAGGTGAGACTTTTCTATTTGAGGTACTGACTTTTCTTTGCCTATGTCTTGAGTTAAATGCAATGTTTTCAAAATAGTATCCTAATTACATCAATCTTTTCTGCTAATATAAATAATTCACAGGAATTTTAAAATAGAAAAACTGAAAAAACATTCTGAAATCTCCCCAAGGTATAATTACATTAATAGTGTATTTCATACAGTTCTCAGTCTTTCTCTATGAAAATATTCTCGTTTGGCTGTATTCTATGCAAATGACTTTATACAGATCAGTACCTATGTTTTCACAAATTGTTTCTTGCAACACACAATCAGTCTTCGAGATCTTGTGGTTGATTAATGTAAATTATATTACTTTTAAAATGTGTACTACATTCCAGTGCATAAAAAAGCCAAAATTCATTTTATTAACCATCTATTGGTGTTATAAATATGTATTTTACATAAAGATATAAGTTATATATTAGAATCTGTTTACTTTTAATACATTATATTTTTCTTAGTCTCTTGACTGTATTGAACTGCTATTGTGAAACTTTCACTTTCTAAAAAAATTATATTACAAATTATATTAAAAATTATTAAAAATTGTAAAAAATATAAATATATAATTATATATTTTAAAATAAATTTTAAAAATATAAAAATTATAAAAAATGTAATATAAAAAATATATAAGATGTAAATAAAATTTCAGAGCTATACAATAAAAACCATGGAACCATTAAACATTTCCTAGCCTGGAGTTTACCTTAAGAGTCTAGGATTATGGGAATAAGTAAAATATAATTGTAGATTGATATTCTGAATGTCTATTATCTATTTTTTCATATCCAGGACATTGAAAAATTTAAAGCGCATTCATTATTTAAGATGTAAGAGGGTATCCAGTTTAAAAAAAAAAACTTCTGAAATAAAGACATCTGTGTCCTGACATTCTTCCTAAAACAAATACAAATTTAAAAATGAAAGAAATTGAAGAATATATAGTGGTTAACAGCAGAGTCTCTGGAAGTCAAACTGCCAGAGTTCAGGTTCTGAATGTATCCTTTATTAGCTGTGTGATGTGGGCCAAGTACCTTAATCTCTTTGTGCTTCATTTTCCCATTTGTAAAATGAGATTTATTATGTCATTACAACAGAGGGTAAGAGTTCAGGACATTGCCAGGCACTATGTAACCATTCAATATATGCTAGTTATTGTTTCTGATGAACCTAGAAAGTAGGTGCAACTAATCAAGGAGGGGATAAAAACGTAGTGAAAAATGAGGTTGATGGTAATATAAATTCAAAGGCAGATACAGACCCTAAACATCTTGCAAAGCCCTTCAACATGTATTCCATAATCTTAGGGTCCAGTCCAATGAACCCTTGCTTCAAATGATAGTTGAAGGAAGACTTCCTGACTCATATTTGACATAAGAGAAGAAGATGGGATAAGGATGACTGTGGCAGTGCGCAAGTTGCTTTTGTGTCAAAAGAGTCCAAGGGAAGCACACACCAAGCAGCTCTACAGCTTCTGGTTTTGACTAGAGGAAGACAAGTTACTGCCAAATCACCACACCAAACATGACCATCTTCCTTGGGGCTCAGTGTTTTCCTGCCAGCCTGGAACGGACTAAGCCTATACACAGATGCTGGGTAAATGTTTGATAGAAAAGTGATGGGAAACTACAGATGGAAACGAGCTATCTGCTGACCTAGCTCCTTCCTCTGCCTGACCTATTTCTCACACCATCTTTCAATAAACTGGCAAGAAAAAAGGCCTCTTTTTCAAAGATGAGTAGTAACCAGAAAGAAATTAGCATGTGGTCTATAAAAAGGTAAGAAAGGAAAAACACAATGCTAGACTCCTTAAACCCATGGATGTTGTGTGGATCAAGAGAAGACTTTTTTTTTTAATTTGTTAGATGCCTAATGTATTAAACAAATGAAGTTATTGAAGTTAATAGTCCTTCAATCATGCAAATCAGCTTTCTTCTAAATACTTATTCCTTGCATGAGTGATGTATCAATGTCTTTTATTAATATTTGTAAAGTAATTCAACTACATATTTTGAAAATAAAGGATACCTAAGTTAACAAGGTAAAGTAATATCTGAAAAAAGATTCAGATATACATTTGAAAGAAAGGAAATTACAATAGATCAGAAGAACAAAAGAGGCTATGCCTTTAAATAAATAAAACATGAAGGCTATTCTTAAGTGATTTGAGTTTTCTACATTTAGAATGTAGAGCATGGCATACAATTATTTTAATCATGAAAAATCTTCTATTTCTCATTATTTGCCCCTTGCCAATAAAATAAAATGCATACATTAATGGTCATCTATGGATGAGCTCATGTTGTTATTCATTAGCCTATAATTTAAAAATGATGCCTAAAGAAAGTGGATGTGATGAAAAGAAAAAAAAAAATAGCTGTAAAAATGTATATTCTATAAAATTGTTTTTAAAAGACAGAAAATTTCAACACATTAAATATTGCTGTGTCTGAGAATACGACTAGAACCAATTTAAAAAAAAAAAACTTATTTGAAATATGATATAAGAAATTTCCCTAAAATAAAGGTATATTTGAATATGCAGACTAAATGATGTTGAGTGCCTCAGGAAAAAAAACAAAAAATAACTTTGGGACAAAAATGGTACATACTTATGGGAAAAATAAGGTGAGGTTCAAGTTTTCCACATTCAATATTCCATGTCTATTATACTAGTCCCTCTAGTTTTTGAATGATTTTAAAATTTTACAATAAAGAGTTGAAAATATATGGATATGATAGATCAAAGTATTCTTTCGGTGTGAAACCACATTTTAAATTTTAAACCAGTTCTCATTCATTATAGACAACAATCTTACATTTTAAAAATATACAAGAACAACCTGGTAATATAACATTCAATAACTCTTATTGAAAGTCTTCATGAGAGTAAACTGTGGCCTGCCTAAAGTTAAATAAAGAAACACAGTATGAGGATTGATATTAACAGTGAATTCATTTAAATATAGAACTAAGGCTAAGAAATAATATTATATTTAAAGAAGAAAATAGAACCTTCATAAACATTGACATGTTAGAAAATATAAAATAACTAATAAAAATCAGGAAGTAAAAAGAAACAATATGAGTGTTGTATTTGGATTTCCTCAATATTCTAGTGAAGCAGATTGGTTAAGCTGCAGAAGAACTACAGAATAGAAAACAGTACACCAAAACTCAAACAAGAACACAGCCATCTATCAAAATGTATTTTAGCATTGATAGCATTTCTTCAAATATGATGCAAAACTAATAGCAAGTATATCTATCATATAAATAAATGGGGAGAGAATAAGTGTACTCTTTAATGAGGACACAGAAAGTTATTAGATTTGAGGTTTTAATCACAAAGCAACCCTGCTATTTTCTATGAACAAGAAATTCATCTGAAACAAAATGATTAAGGAGGATAGAAAGTTAAATGATGAACAAATCTAGACAGATAAGTATAAAAGCAAAAGTTAAAAATATCAGAAATATTTAATTCATGGAAAAATATTAGAAAAATGATAAAGAAAACTTTATAATGAAAAATAATTTACTTTGTAGTATGTCATGAAGATTTGTTTACAAATTACAAAGCATAATTTGTCATAAAGCTATGAGGAGGAGAAACATAAAAGTAGAGGAGATTTTATTTCCCCTTTATCAGGATATAACAAATAAAGGTAGAGAGGATTTTGTTAATAAATAGAAAATGTAAAAGACTGTATAGCATATACTATGTCATGTGTTTCTATATGTTTTACATGTCTTAATACATGTCAACATTTTTCCAGTGCTCACGAAACATGTACAGATAACAAAATAGGATCATCATAATCCACATTTCTTGATCAATCGATAACAAAAGTAGAAGATCAAAACAAAAAGTACTATGTTCAAATTTATTTTTAGTAATTATAGTCCTATTCATAGTAATATTGTGGATTCCTTATAAAATATATTTGTAAAACTTTATGTAACATTGAAAGGAGAATATAATAGCACTTCGTGGAATGTAAGCCAGCTTTTGATGAAATAAGTATTTTTCAGTAAGCAGTGAAATGTGTTCTGTCAGGGGATCATTAGATGCATGGGAGACCCTAAAATTATGTCAGCAGAAGACTTTATATGTTTTGCAGGAGCCTCTACAGCCTTGAAGAGAGATGGGTTAGCTCGTCTCAAGAGACTAATTAGCTGTAAGGTTGACTGGCTGGTTTACTCAGAGAGAAACCTTTATGCAGTTAAGCAAACTTACTGCCAGGAGCTGACGTGAGTTTGCAAAATGCAGTCTCATGTTGTAAACATAAATAGGTAATAGATTTCAGAGAGGCAGAAATTCAACATCTTGCAGAAGCTGATGAGAACTGGAATTGTATGGAGTTGTCTTTTAGTTACCTGCCTAGGGAACTTTTCCACGACGTATAGTCATCTAGAGGTAAGAGACTTATCTCCACAAGGCATATCATGACACAAGTAAGGTGAAAAACAAGTGTTATTTTCTTGATACTTTATGGGGAGGAGGTAGGTTTTGGGGAGAAAGTATGTTTGGGGCTTGCTTTATCTTCAGAGTTTTCCAATAAATAATCCACATATTGGATGAGCGTACCATTACTGGAGAACTTGAGGTCCTTGAGATCCTTATTAAAAACATGACAAATAATAAGACAGAGCCTCATTCAATACCTGAGGTATGAGAATCTGTGTGTGTGTGTATATATGTATATATAAGAATATATGTACATGTATATTATATATATATACTTATATATAAGTATATATAATATATGTACATTTATATATATATATATCAAAATATATATAAAGAGAATATATATATATATATTCTCTCAAGTTAAAGTAAACAAGTATTGACTGTTCAAATGTAAATAGATTCCAAAGAAAGCAGAACCTCAATCCAAAGCTGTAAAATAGGTTTCAGGTGGAGTTGAAAAGAGAAGAGTATTTAGATTTAGTACCAATGGAAAGCAGAGTATATCTTATTGATAGCCCTACGATTGTGAATGAACTTCTGATGGCATCTTAAAAAACAGGTTAGACTATTAGAAAAGCTACTTCAAAGTATAGGTCCTTTTTCTGTTAGTCTTTCCAGAAAGGTCTTATTTCTTTCTGTTCTTATGATTTCAAGTGGTGTTGTGCAGCTTTTGGTAAATGTTTGGATGAGTCACTCTGAACTTAATGGGTTTATCTTCAATAATCCTGCCAATATGAATAGAATTCTTGACCCATGGGAATATTGTATCTTACAGAGATCTTAAGGTTATGTTTGATTTAAACACAAAGAAAACCTATGTCCAAATTAACTGTAAGTGGATTGTGAGTAGTGGAGACTGAGAAACACTTTCTGAGGATCTCTTAAGCTGGCAATTCCATTTATGTATTAAACCTATTATGATTAATTGTTTGGCATGGTACCATAGAGGAGGAAAACTTTTTTTTTTTTCCTTTTAAGTAAAAGGACGGGAAATGCAGTCATCCCTCAGTATCCTGGAGGGATTGGTTCCAGGGCCTCCTACAGATGGCAAAATCTGCAGATTCTCAAGTCCCTGATATAAAATAGTGCAGTATTTGCAAATAATCTATGCACATCCTCGCATATACTTTGACTTATCTCTAGATTACTTGAAATACCTAATACAATGTAAATGCTATGTAAGTAGTTGTTATACTTTATTTTTGGGGGAATGACAGTTCTATCCATGCTCACTACAGATGCAATATTTTTCCAAGTATTTTCAGTTAGCAATTGGCTGAATCCATGAATTCAGAACTTACAGATACAAAGGGACAACTGTATTTAAATAACAACACATGTGTTAGTATTTTAAAAACCAATAGGCTGGGTATGGTGGCTCATGCCTGTAATCCTAGCACTTTTGGAGGCTGAAGCAGGTGGACAACTTGAAGTCAGGAGTTTGAGACCAGCCTGGCCAACATGGTGAAACCTGTCTCTACTAAAAACACAAAAATTAGCCGGGTGTGGTGTTATGCACTTGTAGTCCCAGCTACCTGGGAGGTTGAGACAGGAGAATTGCTTGAGCCTTGGAGGTGGAGGTTGTAATGAGCCGAGATTATGACACTGCGCTCTAGCCTAGGCAACAGAGCAAGACTCCATCTCAAAAAATAATAATAATTAATTAAAAAATAAAAACCAATAGATTCCAGCTGAATTCCCCTGGATATATTAACTTTATGTATCTTTAAAAATCATAGACTCATAAATTTTAAAACTACAATAAGTATTATAAACGTAATTTCATCCCATAAAACAAATGATTAATGATCTGTTGATGTTGTCTTAAAAAAGACTAATGTCATTCTCTAATTTATCTTCCACATTTTGCATTGTGTACAGAATAGTTTCCAAACCACATAGCTTGTATTACATGGCCATTTACAATATGGCTCCGAACTACTTCTTTTGTCCCTCCACTGCAGCTATTCTACACTCGTATCACAATGCAATGTGATTCACCCAACAAGCTCTTGCTTGGTGAATATTCATCCTATTTATAAGGTGAGCTAAGAAAGGAAACTTTGCAACTATTATTGGCAACTACACACATTACTAGCTTTTGTAGTTTTATAATTTTATATCTGTTTAAATATGTCTTATGGATATTTAAATATGTCTTGTGTGACCCTTCACTAATTAAAACATATGATCCAAAATCTATACTCATATAATTTACTTGAAGATATGCACTTAGGTATCCTTGGAACTTTTCTTCTTAAAACTATTTCAATCTTATATCATTTATCAGCCTTTTTAGCCCTTCAAATCATTATTATGGTTTTCTCTGTACGCTTTCCAAGTTCCCCTGACACAGAAAATGGGGATGTATGAAGATGTTTATAACATTTGTCAAGGCTTCATTATAAAATGTAGTCTAACAAGGCAATGATGTAGTCTACCCTCCTGTTTATGCATGAATATGTATTATGTTTGCATTTTAACAGTGGCAGTCCATGACAGATTTGTGGCCACTGATGAGTCATTTTCTTGACTATGTTACGTTTGTTTATGATATGAACAATAAAACTACGATGGATAGCTGAATTCTACAGTTTAAGTGCAGATGTTAAGAGTTTGCATTCAGCCTATTGAAAGAGGTAACCAGATAATTTCACTATGCTGTCTTTTTATACTATTGCCTTATAAATGTTCAGATGCACTGAAAAATTGCTTTTTGTATGATCAGTTTAAATTTCAATCAGATTTTCTATCAAATGAAAATTAAAGGCTCTCTTTCCAGAGACTTCCATTTTACACAATGAAAATGTAACGGGTCATAATGTTGTCCTGTTATTTTCTGTTTGAGTAGCTCTTCCCATCTCTGGCACCACTAGTCAGTGCCTATACCATCTACATACATATTCCAGATGATTGTTGAGACTGGGAGTCACGTGGCCCAAGTAGGTCAAACCTGTCCTGTTATGTAGCCCCAGGCCTGTCAACAGAGAGGGCTCAATTTTCTCTTAATGAGCCTCAGCTTTCATGATGATGATGTTTCTCTTTAGTGCCCATGAATTTAGGTGCCTTGGCTTTGAGTTTCATTTTCTGAGAGAAAATGATTCAGGTTCATTATTATCACTGGTAAGAATCGTACAGTTGGAAGATCTACACTGAGAAACCAACTATACCATGAATGTCTTTGATGCCATTATTATACAAGTTACTTACAATTCTACAGTAAACTTTTTCTTATCAATGTAATAAGTATAAAGATACCCCTTTGTATAACAGAAGTGTTATGTGTTTTTTAAAATAATATACATAACTTCTTTGTTTTTAGTTTAAAATTTTATGTAAATATAAAATGGTGCTGGGATTTCACTCCTTCTTCAATAAGTGCCCTCTGCTGGTTATTCTTTTCCAGAAACCAATTTCAGAAATCTTCATAAAGTCTGAAGCCAGGCACATGGATCATGTCTGTAATCCTAGCACTTTGGGAGGCTGCTGGATCACCTGAGGTTAGAAGTTCAAGACCAGCCTGACCAATATGGTAAAACCCCATCTCTACTAAAAATACAAAAATTAGCCAGTCATGGTGGTGTGCATCTGTAGTCCCAGCTACTTGGGAGGCTGAGACAGGAGAAGTGCTTGAACCCGGGAGGTGGAGGTTACAGTGAGCAGAGATCCTGCCACTGCACTCCTGAGCCTGGGTGACCCAAGACTCAGTCTTAAAAATAAAAATAAAAAAAATAATATTCATTAAAGTCTGGAAGAATAGTAGATTGAAAAAAAAAAAAAAAAAAAAAAAAAAAAAAAAAAAAAAAAAAAAAAAAAAAAAAAAAAAAAAAAAAAAAAAAAAAGTGACTGTTGTTAACAACCAAGTAGCCAGGCTCATTTGAGCAGCTTGGACACCTTTGCAAATCAGAAACTTATATAACATCATATTAAAATAAATAAGCCATACCAAGGCTGTTTCTTCATAATAGATTTGAATTTTAAGAGGTTTGCTATTTTATTGTTTTTATAATTTACAATTAACCACAACATTTAAGTGCATGGAGTTTTATTTGAAGTCATGGCCATCAAGCATCTATTATAGATGGTGCCATCTAAAGAATATTAGTACTCACCCTCCCTAACTCCCGATGAGGTGATGTAAAATCAGACTCTACTCTCACCCAATCCCAGTTTGTTCCCTCCAGCCCTCATGGCCTAGAGATACCTACTTAATTTACCTATTCTCTGCTTCCTGATTCTTTTCAGGATTTCCATATTTTTGGATACAGCAATGTGCCCATCCAAAATACTGCATTTTTCTAGCTGCCCATGCTTATGAATATGGCCATTGATGTGTTAAAAGAAGCTATTGTGTGAACTTCAGCGAAAACTCTTGAAGAAATGTGGAACTGGTAGTAGATCTTTCATTTTTCATCATGTTCTTATCCGGACTTCAGTAATGATAGTGAAAGTCCAATAACCATCTTGTGGGCATGGGGTAAATTTGAGGATGGAAGTCACACATTAAAGATGATAGAGCAAAAACAATGTTAGCAACCTGTGTCCTGATAACTTTATGGAATCACCATAGCAGCTTATATGAAATTAGAAAAAAAAAAAGATGTTCTGAAATCAAGTTTAAGCCACTATTATATTTCAAGTATCTGCAACAAGTAGCTCAATACAATTCCTAGAATTCATTACCCTTCCTAAAATAGGCATATAAAATTGTATCCTTCTTTCCCATTATAAAATGGGATATAACAGCAATAACACACATATATATACACAAAACAGCAATAACACACATATATATACACATGCATATAAAAGTATGTGTATTTAAAAATGTTTGGTAGAAAAGGTACCATAATCACCAAATTATAGACATCATATCCTGTTTCTATTTTCCTGTACTTTTCAAGTAGGCTCTTTTTTTTTTTCTTTGAGATGAAGTCTTGCTCTTGTTGCCCAGGCTGGAGTGCAATGGCGCAATCTCAGCTCACTGCAACCTCCATCCTCCATGTTCAAGCAATTATCCTGCCTCAGTCTCCCTAGTAGCTGGGATTACAGGCATATGCCACCCCACAGGGCTAATTTTGTATTTTTCTTATACTTTTCTATATAATAAACATGAATCTCTTGTAAAAAGAAAAAAAAATATTGAAGGAACTTACACCTGGCACTTTGGATTTATAATTATTACACTGTAATAACATCATTCTCTTATTTTATCCTCTATACCACTGTATATATGTATCGGCTAGTCACATGCAAACAAATGAATCCATGATAACAATATTGAGAAGTTGGGCAATCTATGTAGTTTTACTATGACTATTATTTAAACATCCACAAATCTTGATAATATTTGCTATAAAATAATTTTCTTTCAAACCTTGAAATGGATTTATCTAAGTGCCAAGAAAAAAATAAATCTTTAAAAATGTCTTCTCTGGAGATTGATGCTGGGAAGTGTCCGAACAATGGGCAAAGTACAACTGAAAGGCCTCAGTCACTGCCAGGCCCCAAGTGTTCCAGAAGATTAACACTATTGTAAGTTATTTATGATAGATGATGATTTGGTGTTATCTTTGGTTTTTCTAGCTTTCTTTGACATGTTTGTCTTAATCAAACCCAACTGGAATGAAAAATAAGAAAACCTGCCATTTAACCTACTGTATAAAAAGCCAAACTTACAAATCAGCCCATAGTTATCTTTAACAAGAAAAGCAATACCACTGGAGATTAATCAAGTTTTTTTTTTTTTTAACTCTTGTGCCTTTTAGATTTATGTTTAATAGAAGCCATTGTCTTATCCAGAGACGATGAAGCCATGGATGTGAAAGCATGTAAAATTATAAAGCTTTGGGAAGAGAGACTGAGAATAGAAGTATGGATTGGGGGAGGGTAACACTTCCTAACACGCATATAAAAAACATGTGGTAGAAAAGGTACCGAAATGATCAAAATGTAGATGTCATGTTTCTGTTTCTATGTTCTTGTGCTTTTCAATATAATAAACATGAATCTCTTTTGTAATAAGAAAATAAAATTTTTGAAGGAACATATTGAATAAAATGGTAGTAGCTGGTACTTTGGATTTATAATTTATATAATTTATAATTCTTACACTGTAGTAACTACACTATCTTATCTTATCCTCAGTTAATAAAACCCAGAATACTAGTCATCATCATCATGGTCCTTTATGTACATTGTGTTACTATTAAAACCATGTCAACACATTTTTTAATATTCCTGGCTTCAAGAGGGAGCACTTAATTCCTCTAGCCTGGAGTATGTGTTAGACCTACTGACTTACTTATAGCAAATAGAATATGTCAGAAATGGTGTGTTCCATCTGAGTTTCGATTATTTCTGTCTGTTTCTCATCATTTACCACAGGAGAAACAATCTGCCATGTTGTTAGCTCCCCCGTGAGGAGACCCATGTGATGAGGAACACAGACCTGGCAACAGCCAGAAGAGTGAGCTTGGAAGTGGATCCTTAAGCTCCAGACAAACCTTGAGATGATCCCATTTCTGACCAACATCTTGACAGCAAGCTAATGGATACCCTGAGCCAGAATCACCCAGTTTAGCTGTACCCTGATCCTTGACTCTGGGAAATTGTGAGATAAAAGTTTTCTCTCTTTAGTGTCTAAATTATGGGTAATTTATTACACAACACTGATAAATTTAATATATGTATATATGTTATATATATATATATATATATATATAGACAACATATATGTGCTGCTATTTTATATGTATATGTGTGTTACCCATTGTTGTGTAATAAATATACACACATACACCTCCACACACAATAATTATCCCAAACCAAACATGGAACTCTGGGGTAGAATGAAGGAAAGCTCAAAGTTTCCCCAATCTCCACTACCTCCAGAATCTACAAATTTATCCCAAATGAGTAAATACTAAAAACTAAGCCAAACAAATCAGCTATTGAGTGAAGGAGGAGGTTCATCATCAGTTGATAGTGTACTGCAAGAAGAAGAGATAAAAGAATTCAGAAACTAACCATGACCTTTACTCCAGGATTTCCATTGTCCTCAAATCAGCAGGTAGGAATACCGGGATAAAGTGAATGGACACAATTCTGAGAAAAACACTGTAACTCTCACCATTTGGATATGAGCCATAAGTGCCACTTCAAACTTGGAAACAATGAGCAGCATTGAAAAGAAAAGTTTAAAGGCCTATGGCTTACGCTTATATATTTGAATATATTATTGTTTATCATGGTTTTTGTTTTCTATTCATCTTGCTTAATCTATATTTTGTCATACAAGGAAATAATACAGTTAAGAGCAGAAATCAATCACTTTT
>NW_016107391.1:12700782-12724801 GCF_001604975.1 Cebus imitator | reverse complement strand
TTTTTTAGATGGAGTCTCACTCTGTCACACCCAGGCTGGAGTGTGGTGGTGCTATATTGGCTCACTGCAACCTCACCTCCCAGGTTCAAGCGGTTCTCCTGCCTTAGCCGCCCTAGTAGCTCAGATTACAGGCACATGCCACCAGACCCATCTAATCTTTGTATCGTTAAGACACAGTGTTTCAACATGTTGGCCAGGCTGGTCTTGAACTCCCGACCTCAGGTGATCCACCTGCCTCAGCCTCCCAAAGTGCTGGAATGACAGGTTAAAGCCACTGCGCCCAGCCATTCCTTGCCTTTTAAATTATTATTTTCATTTTCCTCCCTCTATTTTGAAAATTAAGATATATTTAATTCATAAATTGACTTTAACTACATTAATAATTTCTACAAGCATTCTTTAAAGTGTATATTAGCAATACTGCTATCCTTTTCCAGAGTTTAGACCAATGATTCTCAAATTTAATATCCGTACAAAACACTGAAAGTGTTTATTAGACGGCAGACTCTGATTTAGTCGGTCTGGTGTAGACCTGAAAGACTGCATTCTAGTTACTGCCAAGGTGAATCTGACACTCCTGTTATGTGGAATACAGTTTAAGGAACAAGGCCTTAGACCACCATAATTCCTTTCATCCCTCATTCTAACTAATATTTCCAATTTATTATTGTATTTTAATTCTGACTTTCATCTTTCTAATCAGTCTATCCATTACCCTTATTATTTTATAAGTGAAGGTTTATTTGTAGCTTTTCTCTAACTTCCATTCTTCACTTTTTTTTACCTCATACAGTTCTTTAGGGGTCATTTTTTCTGCTTTCTAATTATGATCTGCTAGGAACAAGCTTTAATTTTAGTATATCAGAAAATACCTTTATTTTCCTTTTCTTCTTAACTGTTGTATGCATTTTTTAAAAAAAAAATAAGAGAATTACTATTATATGCATTTTTTAAAAAATAAGAGTATTTTCTGGGAGGCTGGCGTAATAGCCTCCTGTTTGAGCCCAGGAGTTCAAAGCTTCAGTGAGCATTATGCCACTTGCTCCAACCTGGGTGACAGACGACCCCATCTCTTTAAAAAAAAAATATATATATATATATATATATATATATATATATATATATATTTCCTATATAGACAAAATATTTTCATCTCACTTAATAATTTTAATATATTATTCCTTATTCAATTTTTCCTAATAGTCTCAAAAAGTCCAAATCAAGAGAGATAAACACCATCATAAATTTAATTTGCTAATTCTTTATGTTAAGGACCATTGTACAGTCAGGTTTTTTCTCATGCAAGTAAAATGATAGATTTCTGTGTTATGACAATGATGCCATACAAATGTCCAATTTTTCATTAAACTTTTCATCTTATGATTTCAACACCAATTGATAATTGTTACTATAATCTATAGTCATCAAGGCTTGTAAAAATTGATTATTCCTACTTGTTTTATGGAATTATCTAGCTTTCTCTTATTAAACAAAGTTATTTAGTACCTTAAAATATAGTTGTTATTTAATTGAAGAATACATTTTTTATTCCTTCTCTTAAATTACCAAATTTCAAAGGAAAGCTGATTTAGTAGTTTGGTTGAATAGAGATGATTCTTTTTTCATTGAATATCATCATGAACCCAAGCATTTCATAGGTTATACTGTAATCATTTACTGTCACTACTCTTTGTTGAAGCCCAAATGGCTACAAATATTACCAGAAAGAATCTCTTTAAGGTGGCACCTATCCCAGTCCAAAGTGAATGATCTCATGCTCACCCTCAAGCAATAAATTAAATACAAACCAGCAATATCTAGCCCTCAAAGTGAAGCTCTTAGGGAAAGATAAGATGTTTCAAACAAGCTGCTAGAAAGTATAAAAATAGCTTCAAAATGTATAATGAAGAGAACAGTACAAGGTTCAAAATAGTATTATCCATGTCCTCTGTTTTCTGTTAAAGGGATTTTTACTCATTCGTTTATTCATGTAATGAAGATGCATTAAATTCTTGCTAAATTCAGGGAAGATACTCACAACTTGTTAAGAAAACAACTTAGCTCAAAGAATATATACATTGTCCTCCTCTATGCTGCTGTGGTAAAGGATTCTTAATCAAATAACTTCATTAACAAATCTAAGCTTATCATCGTTTTAAAGAAAAGAATGAATGGTTTTGAGAATGTGATCCTCTATGTGGGAATGGAAAGATGAGTAGGACTTGAGTAGATAAAATTAGGGAAAGAGCGGGTTAACATTATAGCAAAAATAAAATAACCTCAGTAATGGAAGATGAAGATATTTCAAATAAATAAAATTCTGCAAAGGTCCATGCTATTGAAAAAAAAAAAAAAAGTGAAAGGATACTGAAAACGTCCATCGAATTTAGGAAAATATAGGCCATTCGTAAACAATGTGAAACCTCATGAATGTTATTTTGGTATGGGATAAAGCCATTATTTATATATAAATCAAAATCTCTGGAACTACACACTATAACTCATAATAAAAGCTTACAGTAGAGAATCATGTTCAGAGTTGGGGAAGAGAAAAAGTACATTGTTTATTATTTTCCATAGTGTTACAATTATTTTCATGTAATATAAATTTTTTTAATTCAAAGAAGGAATTTCCCTAAAACCCTTTTTTAGGATTAAATTCTTAAATTTTGTTGTTTTAAGACAATTATGTGAGAAAAGCATTTGTATAATCTAAGTTTCCTAATTTCATGATGCTATCCATGTGTAGAGAAAGATATATGATCACTGTGCTAGTAAACTAAGATATCTTGAGTAAATATTAATATTTTAAAAGACTCCTTTAAAGGAGGATCCAAGACGGCCAAATAGGAACAGCTCTGGAGTGCAGTTCCCAGAAAGAACAACGCAGAGGGTGAGTGATCACCACATTTCCAAATGAGTTTTCACTGCCCACAGACCAGGAGATTCCCGGGCTGAAAAGCACCAAGAGTTTCCAGCATGGCTGCTTCAGCTGCTGCCTCGGGTTGGCACACAGAAACTTACACAAATCTGGGTGGCCATTTCAAGTGGTCCCTGGAAGGCCTGAGAAACAGAGCCACCCATTCAACTGAAAGAGAGGGGGCTGAGACAGGGAGCCAGGTGATCTGGCTTGGTGGATATCACCCCCACAAAACAAGTAATCTGAACATTCTGAATTGAGAGTTTGGCAGCAAGCACAGCTGGACCTGGGACGGTTCGGCTTGGTGGGGGGAAGGGTGTCTGCCACTACCGAAGCAGTTCTAACTGCCTCAAGGAAGTTCACACAGCAGCAGGGCATACCCTGGGGCAGCTCAGCAAAGCCTCTGCTGGCAGCCTGTAACAAGACTATCTCCATGTGGGGGAGGGCATCTATGAAAAAAGGCAGCAACACATCAGGAAATTATAAATAACGCCAAACCTTCCTAGGACAGAGCACCTGGGAAAAGAGGTGGTTATGAGTTCCGCTGCAGCAGACTTAAATATACCTGCCCAGCAGCTCTGCACAGAACAACGGAGCTCCCAGCACAGCACTTGAGCTCCAATAAGGGACAGTCTCCCTCCTCAAACAGCTCCCTGACCCCTATATACCCAAAGACACACCTCATAAAGGAGAGCTCAGGCCAACATCTGGCGTGTAGCCTTCTGGGACGAAGATAACAGAAGAAACCAGCAGCAACCCTTACTGTTCTGCAGCCACCATAGCTGATCCCCAGGAAAGCAGGGTCTGGAGTGGACCTCCAGAAATCCTGCAGCAGAAGAGTCTGTTAGAAGGAAAACTAAGAAACAGAAAGAAATAGCTTCAACATCAATAAAACGGACATCCACTCAGACCCCATCAGAAAGTCACCAACTAAAAAGACTACAGGTAGATAAAGCCACAAAGATGGGAAGAAACCAGTGCAAAAAGAATGAAAACACCAAAAACCAGAATGCCACTCCTCCTCCAAGGGATCATAACTCCTCACCAGCTAGGGAGCAAAGCTGGATGGAGAATGAATCTGATGAATTGACAGAAACAGGCTTCAGAAAATGGGTAATAACAAACTTCTCAGAGCTGAAAGAACACATGCTAACCCAATGCAAAGAAACCAAGAACCTTGAAAAAAGGTTAGATGAAATGCTAATTACAATAAACAGCTTAGAGAAGAATATAAATGACCTGATGGAGCTGAAAAACACAGCATGAGAACTTTGCAAAACACACACAGGTTTCAATAGCCGAAACGATCACACAGAAGAAAGGGTATCAGAGATTGAAGATCAACTCAATCAAATAAATAGAGAAGGCAAGATTAGAGAAAAAAGAGTGAAAAGAAATGAATAAAGCCTCCAAGAAATATGGGATTATGTAATAAAAAGATCTAATCTACGTTTGTTTGGTGGACCTTAAGGGGATGGGGAAAAGGCGTCCAAGCTGGAAAGCACTCTTCAGGATGTTATCCAGGAGAGCTTCCCAACCTAGCAAGGCAGGCCACCATTCAAGTACAGGAAATACAGAAAACACCACAAAGATATTCCTCAAGAAGAACAACCACAAGGAACATAATCGTCAGATTCACCAGGGATGAAATGAAGGAAAAAATGCTATGGGCAGCCAGAGAGAAAGGTGAAGTTACCTAAAAAGGGAAGCCCGTCAGACTCACAGCGGATCTCTTGGCAGAAACCCTACAAGCCAGAAGAGAGTGGCGGCCAGTATTCAACATCTTTAAAGAAAAGAACTTTCAGCCTAGAATTTAATATCCAGCCAAACTAGCTTCATAAGTGAAGGAGCAATATCTTATGGACAAGCAATTGCTGAGAGATGTCATCACCACCAGGCCTGCCTTACAAGAGCTCCTGAAAGAAGCACTAAACAAGGAAAGGAACAACCAGTACCAGCCACTCCGAAAATGTACCAAATGGTAAAGACCATTGACACAATGAAGAAAATGTGTCAACTAACAGGCAAAACATCCCTGCCAGCATCAAAATGGCAGACTCAAATTCACATACAACAGTATTATCCTTAAATGTAAATGGGCTAAATGTCCCAATTATCCTTAAATGTAAATGGGCTAAATGTCCCAATCAAAGGACACAGATTGGCAAATTGGATAAAAAGTCAAGACCCATCAGTGTGCTGTATTCAGGAAACCCATCTCATGTGCTAGGACACACATAAGCTAAAAATAAAGGGTTGGAGGAAGATTTTTCAAACAAATGGAGAGCAAAAAAAAGGAGGAGTTGCAATCCTAGTCTCTGATAAAATGGACTTTAAACCAACAAAGATCAAAAGAGACAAAGAAGGACATTACATAATGGTAAAAGGATCAATGCAACAAGAAGTGCTAATGATCCTAAATATATAGGCACTCAATACAGTAGCACCTAGATACATACAGCAAGTTCTTAATGACCTACAAAGAGACTCCCACACAATAATAGTGGGAGACTTGAACACTCCACTGTCAATATTAAATCAACAAGACAGAAAATTAACAAGGATATCCAGGACTTGAACTCAGACCTGGACCAAGCAAACCTAATAGACATCTACAGAAATCTCCACCCAAAAATCACAGAATATACATTCTTCTCAGCACCATATTGCACTTACTACAAAATTGACCACATAACTGGAAGTAAATCACTTCTCAGCAAATGCAAAAGAATGGAAATCATAATAAACAGTCTTTCAGACTACAGGGCAATCAAATTAGAACTCAGGATTAAGAAACTAACTCAGAACCTCAAAACTTCATGTAAACTGAACAACTGGCTCCTGAACATTGACTGGATAAACAGTGAAATAAAGGCAGAAAAATAAAGATGTTCTTTGAAACCATCAAGAACAAAGACACAACATACCAGAATCTCTGGGACATATTTAAAGCAGTGTCTAGAGGGAAATTTATAGCAATAAATGGCCACCAGAGAAGCAAGGAAAGATCTAAAATTGACACCCTATCTTCAAAATTGAAAGAGCTAGAGGAGCAAGATCAAAAAAACTCAAAAGCTAGCAGAAGACAAGAAATAACTAAGATCAGAGCAGAACTGAAGGAGATAGACACACAAAAAACCCTTCAAAAATCAATAAACCCAGGAGCTGGTTTTTTTAAAAAGATCAGCACAATAGACAGCTAGCCAAATTAATAAAAAAGAAAAGGGAGAAGAATCAAATAGATGCAATAAAAAATGATAAAGGGGACATCACCACCGATTCCACAGAAATACAAATTACCACAAGAGATTACTACTAACACCACTATGCACACAAACCATTAAACCTGGAATAAATGGATAAATTACTAGACACTTGCACCCTCCCATGCTTAAACCAGGAGGAAGCTGAAACCTTGAACAGATCAATAACAAGGGCTGAAGATAAGGCAGCCAGTAGTAGACTACCAACCAAAAAAAGTCCAGGTCCAGACAGGTTCACAGCCAAATTCTGCCAGACATAAAAAGAGGAGCTGGTACCATTCCTTCTGAAACTATTCCAAACAATACAAAAAGAAGGAATCCTTCCCAAATAATTTTATGAGACCAACATCATCTGATACCAAAACCCTGTAGAGACTCAACAAAAAAAGAAAACTTCAGGCCAATATCCATGGTGAACATAGATGCAAAAATCTTCAATAAAATACTGGCAAACTGACTGCAACAGCACATCAAAAAGGTTATCCATCACGATCAAGTAGGCTTCATCCCGGGGATGCAAGGCTGGTTCAACATATGCAAGTCTATAAACATAATCCACCACAGAAACAGAATCAGAGACAAAAACCACATGATTATCTCAATAGATGCAGAGAAGGCCTTTGACAAAATTCAACAGCACTTTATGCTAAAAACTCTCAATAAACTAGGTATCAAAGGAACATATCTCAAAATAATGAAAGCTATTTATGACAAACCTACAGCCAATATCATACTGAATGGGCAAAACCTGGAAGCATTCCCTTTGAAATCTGGCACTAGGCAACTGTGCCCTCTCACACCATTCATATTCAATATAGTGTTCAAGTTCTAGCCAGAGCAATTAGGCAAGAAAAAAAATAAAGGGTATGCAATTAGGAAAAGAGGAAGTCAAATTGTCCTTGTTTGCAGATGACATGATTGTATATTTAGAAGACCCTATCATCTCAGCCCAAAATCTACTTAAGCTGATAAGCAAGTTCAGCAAAGTCTCAGGATACAAAATCAATGTGCAGAAATTACAAGCATTCCTATACACCAAAAACAGACTAACAGCCAAATCATGAGCAAACTCTCATTCACAATTGCTACAAAGAGAATAAAATAACCTAGGAATACAACTAACAAAGGAGGTAAAGGAACTCTTCAAGAATAACTACAAACCACTGCTCATGGAAACAAGAGAGGACACAAACAGATGGGGAAACATTCCATGCTTATGGTTAGGAAGAATCAATATTGGGAAAATGGCCATACTGCCCAAAGTAATTTATAGATTCAATGCTATCCCCATCAAGCTACCAATAACCTTCTTCACAGAACTGGAAAAAAAACCACCTTAATCTTCATCTGGAACCAAAAAAGAGCCTGCATAGCCAAGACAATCCTAAGCAAAAAGAACAAAGCCTAAGGTATCATGCTACCTGACTTCAAACTATACTACAAGGCTACAGTAATCAAAACAGCATGGTACTGGTACCAAAACAGATACAGACCAATGGAACAAAACAGAGGCCTCGGAAGCAATGCCAGACATCTACAACCATCTGATCTTTGACAAATGGGACAAAAGCAATGGGAAAAGGATTCCCTGCTTAGTAAATGGCGTTGGGATAACTGGCTAGCCATGTGCAGAAAACGGAACTGGACCCCTTCCTGACACCTTACAATAAAATTAACTCCAGATGGATTAAAGACTTAAACATAAGGCCTAACACCATAAAAACCCAAGAAGAAAACCTAGGCAAAACCATTCAGGACAGAGGCATAGGCAAGGACTTCATGACTAAAACACCAAAGGCACTGGCAACAAAAGCCAAAATAGACAAATGGAACCTAATTAAACTCCAGAGCTTCTACACAGCAAAAGAAACAATCCTTAGAGTGAACCGGCAATCAACAGAATGGGAAAATATTTTTGCAATCTGACAAATGGCTAATATCCAGAATCTACAAAGAACTAAAACAGATTTACAATTAAAAAAAAAAAAAAACCATTAAAAAGTGGGCAAAGGGTATGAGCAGACACTTTTCAAAATAAGACATTTATGCAGCCAACAAACATATGAAAAATGCTCATCATTACTGGTCATTAGAGAAATGCAAGTCAAAGCCACATTGAGATACCATCTCATACCAGTTAGACTGGCAATCATTAAAAAGTCTGGAGACAACAGATGCTGGAGAGGATGTGGAGAAATAGGAACACTTTTACACTGTTGATGGCAGTATAAATTACATCAGCCATTGTGGAAGACAGTGTGGCAATTCTTCAGGGACCTAGAAAGAGAAATTCCATTTGACCCAGCAATCCCGTTACTGGGTATATACCCAAAGGATTATAAATTGTTCTTACACACGTATATTCACTGTAGCACTGTTTACAGTAGCAAAGACCTGGAGCCAATACAAATGCCCATTGATAATAGATTGGACAAAGAAAATGTGGCACATATACACCATGGAATACTATGCAGCCATAAAAAAGGATGATTTCATATCCTTTGTAGGGACATGGATGAATCTGGAAACCATCATTTTCAGCAAACTGACACAAGAACAGAAAATCAAACACTGCATGTTCTCACTCATTGGTGGGTGTTGAACAATGAGAACACATGGACACAGGGAGGGGAGCATCACACACAGGGGTCTGTTGTGGGTGGTCCAGGGGAAACGTAGCGGGGGGATGAGGAGGTTGGGGGGAGATAACATCACATTGCCATGTATGTACCTGTGCAACAATCCTGTATGATCTGCACATTTACCCCAGAACGTAAAGTACAAAAATAAATAAATAAATAAAAGACTCCTTTAAACAATTAATAGGAACTCTGAACTCCTGAGTCTTGGAGTTTTGATTTTTGTCACTGGAATTTGCTTTCTTAAAAGGCAGTATGGCAAGTATAAGAATGTTACACTTTCGTTGCACCAAGTCTTTTTTTATCCTATTGTGAAGAAGGTCCTGTAATTCCAGATGAAGCTTGGTTTTTATATCAGCCAGTTTTTTTAGAAAGAGAACTATATTCTGTATCCTCAAGTGAAAGTCTTAAGCATAAGTAATTTAGTCTTTTTCTCCTAAATGTGCTTGCTTCATTACGTTTCAGAAGAAAGAAAAGGAAAAGACATGAAAAACTCCAGAGTTCTTCAGAAAGGTTTGCTTTGCATAGAATCGTTCATCAATTTCAACAGTAACAGAAAGTAATGGAAACATGATCTGAATGGGTAACTGAAAATTGAGTAGTAACTAAAAACTCTATTGACATTTTCATCAGATATGGGGCACAGCTTGACCCTTGTATTATAAATATTTAAATATTGTGGATATTTTGCCAAAGTTTAAGCATTTCTTCCCAACAGAACACTGGTGATATAATGGGAATCATGTTCAAGTACTTAACCTTCAGTAGGCAGATTTGTGGCTAGAATTTTTATAATCTTTTTAAGTAAGACCCAGTATATTCACAAATATGCAAAACTTTATTTGGAACTGGATGGGAGGCTATTCTATCTAAAACCTCATTCTTATTAAAAGTAATTTTTTCAGGAAATAAAATGATGTTAAAACTGGAAGTCTCTAGCATAGAGATTTTTTTTTTAGGTACTCTCTACTCAATATTAGTAAATTTTGCTTTCCCATTTTCTTAATTTTGTACATATGCCATTGATTTCTAGCTTATACATTTGTATTACATTTACAGCTTTTTACAACCATTGAACCAAAAGTTCTATACCTGTTGAACATCTAAAAGGAGAGAAAATACTTTAAGTCTGGAATTTGTTTTTTAATTGAAACACAATAGGTTAAGAATCAACCTGTGGTCCCAAGAAAAAGAAGTACCATCCTATAAAATTTTTAAAGCATTTCCTCTATAAATATTTGAAAGTTATTTAATCTTTTGGTCTTTATACTGCCTGGATTGATATTCTGCATTAACTATGGAATTATTATTCTAAGGACTATTTTGTGATTTTTATAAGAAAAATATTTCTCAATGGCATTGGAAGAGAAATATTTTTCTAACTCTTAGAAGAAAGACAGAGGGAAGAGAAGAGGGAAGGAAATAAGTAATAGAACCAGTGCTACTTCATGTCTTAGAGATAATACAAGGATATCAGACTATAGTGTTTTCAGACAAAAATTATAGACAGGCTAATCCACAAAATAAGATGAAGACATAAAAGGTAGCAATGATCTTATATACTATAGTCTGTAGCAGTTGTTTTCAAACTGCTTTTTCAACATGAGAGCAATTTTAAATCCACAATTTTAGCACATCCTGGTCTTCTTAGTAATAGTAATTATATGGCTATATTTTTCCAATGTGACACATTTAAAATACATATCATTAAAAGTCTGATTAAACATGGAAATAAAGCATGAAATTTCTAGCTATTGAAGTACATTTAAAGTAAATATTTAGAAGAAAAACATATAAATATTTCAGTGAATAATATAAAGCATATGGGGGCTTATGTGTATGTACCTATATGCATGTATGTGTGGATGCATAGAAATGCAAACATATCTATATAAAGGTATATACTGCTCTAAATTTTTAACACACAGAAGAAAAGAAATACAATGTATTCTTATGACTTTTTCTTCAACTATAGGGAATTCTTCAATTGTGCAGAACTTGTTTCTCTTTTTATGGCCAAAGGATCATTACCTTCCTTTGTCCACAATGACAAAGAAAATCAACTTAATCTATACATGATTATTAAATTGATTTCCTTTTAAAGCAGACATCTCTTTAAGCTCATCCCAAAGGGCTGAAAGAATTGTAAGCCAAAAATAAAACCCAAGTCCCTTCAAGTGACTGAATAGACACCTTCTGGGCCAGGAAAACCCCAGAGAAAGCTGGAAAACTGAATTCTTACTCATGCCTAGAAGGGACATCAGACATGCCTCATTATACTCCCACTCTTTGGAGTTAGTGCACACTTGACCAACATTAACATTAAAACAGAGATCATAAGATTGACCAAACTCTAGCTTGATGCTGGTATAGCATCACATGACAAATAGCAAACTCTGAATATATTTAAAATCTTTTACCCCAAAATATATTTCTTTGATATATTTTTAAATGGCCCGTCTTATGCGGGAGAAATTTTTATCTGTACAGAATCACCATTCATTCAGCCAGGTCGATCATGGATCTAGGAGAGATTAAGATTGTGATACTGGCCAGATGTGGTGGCTCAAAATTCAGGAGGTCAGGAGTTCGAGAGGAACCTGGCCAACATGGTGAAACCCCCTCTCTACTTACAATACAAAAAAATTAGCTGAGTATGATGGCAGGTGCCTGTAATCCCAGCTACTCAGGAGGCTGTGGCAGGAGAATTGCTTAAACCTGGGAGGCAGAGGTTGCAGTGAGCCAAGATCATGCCACTGCATCCAGTCCAGGTGAGACTCCATTTCAAAAAAATAAAATAAAAAATAAGCATGTGATACCTTTTAAAGTGTGAAAATAGACATTTGCCATCTATTATCTCTAAAGGCTCTGTCTTCTCTCTAAAGGTTGCTACCTAGAGGCTTCATCTACATAACAAGGATCTTAGTTTCCAGAACCCCCCTTATCTTAGCTCAGGCATTTCTTTCTACTGTCTTCAAGTCTTCAGACAAAACTTAACTCAACCAATTGCCAATGAGAAAATCTTTGAATCCACCTACGACCTGTAAGGCCCCACTTTGAGATGTCCTGCTTTTCTGGGCTCTACTAACGCATATCTTACACATATTGATTAATATCTTTGCCTATCATTCCTGTCTCCCTAAAATGTATAGAATCAAACTGTAATCCAACTGCCTCAGGCACACTTTCTCAGGACCTCTTGAGGTCACTCATATTGGCTCAGAATAAACATCTTTAAATATTTTAGAGTTTGTCAACAAAATTAAAAGAGCAAAGAACTGTATGTGTGGTAAGAAACCTCTTCCCTATTTTTCTACATTTTTGAATTGACTTCTCAAAAGTATGTAGCAGAGTACCTGTTTAATATGTAAAGACACCAGGGTTAGCAGTAGCTCTAACCTGCTGCTATGATCAAGGGTCATCCAAGTGTCTCAATTTTTATTTTGTTAGCTTTTTTTATATTGTTACCTACTGCATTCCAGAGTGTTCTTAGCGTTAACTTACAGAAATAAGCATTTAAAAATTTCCCACACGTTATCCTGACTCAAGATATTATCATAAGTCTTTTTGCTTTATTATTGTTTTACATATTCTTACTTCCCTATTTACTCCTGGAGTTTAAAGTATTTTCTCTTCTGGTGTCAAGATTATTATCCCTCTGCTGCCACAAAACCAGAGGGTTCAATTTTAGTTGCTGTAACTTGACCTATTTTCCAAATATCCTATCACCACAAACAGATCTTCTGTCCAGAAGGAATAGGTATAGAGAAACAGAGGCACTTCTATAAAATGCATAACCGTATTATCCCATTTGTCACAGATCAGGCACATGCAGCCACTTGGTGTGCAGCAGACTCAACTAAGTTGTCATTATGCTTATGATCTAGAATCATGTCAGTCCAACATGAGAAGCCAGGTAACCAAACCAGAATTAAATTTAAATTCCTTAGGTAATCTTTTGGCAAGACTACCAACTGGAGATTGTACCAACCAACTGGGCCTGCAGTTGCCGTTAGGGAAAAGAGAAAAGCATCATATCTAGAAATAGATTAGAATCCTGAACATCCCAAATAAATCAATAAAACCCTCTATTCATTTCTTCCTGATTTTTTTAATCCAGGAAGTGGCCAGAGGAGATTATCTCCTTTTGAAAACAGCCACATTAAGTGAAAAAACTGCTTTATGAAAGTATGAGAATCCATAGAAGGTGAGTGAGGTAGTCAGAAATCTTTTTGAGTTGATATTTAAGGAACGTGTTCTAATGCTCAAGAATCCCAGATACCAGTGGGTGGTAGAGGAGAACGGGGAATCCATTGAATAATTTGACCACCAAGCCATTGTTGAGCTGCCTTTGCAGTATAACACACATCATTTTTAGAAAGCAAAAGTTCAAGACAGCCAAAAATATGACACAAGGTTAGTTTCAAGAACCTCAATGGTGTGTCTTCAGTTGGCTGACTAGACAGCAACAGCCACGCTGTTGTGTAAAAGGGGGGTCGACACTGGTGAGACAACACAGCAAACCTCTATCCAGTAAGGTTCTGAGGATTCATCTGGTTTCTGCCCATAGTGGTTGTGAGTTTACCTCCTTTATCATTGTGAAGAGGAGAAGGTAAATACACAACCACTCGGGGCAAAAACCAGTGCCTCTCTATTAGAGTTGTCTGTTAATTCTTATCAGGGTGAACTAGAAGAGATGACAATATTCATTTGTTTATCTCTTCTTCATATTGTCATGGTGCCTTTGACATTATTCAGTGTCAAACTAGAGAATGTCTAATGCTGAAATTTTAAGTAGGGCAGAAAATCTACCTATTTAGGCTACTGTATTAGTCTGTTCTCACACTGCTATAAAGAACTGCTTGCACCTGAGTAATTTATAAAGAAAAGTTTGTCTCACAGTTCCACATGGCTATGGAGGCCTCAGGAAGCTTGCAATCATGCCAGAAGAGAAAGCAGGTAGGTCTTACAGGGCAGCAGGTAAGACAGCATGTGAAGGAAGCAAAGGGGGAAGAGCCCTTTATAAAACCATCATATCTTGTGAGAACTTATTATCATGAGAACAGCATAGGGGAAAGTGACCCCTGCCCCCATGACCCAATGATCCAATAACCTCCCACCACGTTCCTCTCGCAACACCTGCAGATTACAATTAGAGATGAGATTTGGGTAGGGACACAAAGCCAAACGATATCACCACAGTACTGTCAAATCATGAAAAATTTGCAGCTGTTTCTACGTGGGGCCGATTATGATGGAAGATGTTACTGTTTTTGCTGGTTTACCTGATGAGCATAAGCAATAGTATCAGCATTTGTCATAACACACAGACTGAACATTTGTAAGATACTTCACATTTTACAAAGTAACTTTCATGTTATTATTTCATCCACCTTCTTAAACACCCCTTTCATTTGTTAGAAGAAAAGTAATATTTCTTCTAACAAATGAAAATATGTGGCTTATTCATTATTATGCAACCCCAAAGAAGCAGAACTAATATAGAAACCAGGGTCTTTGATACAGAAATCTGGTGTTTGTCCAGAGCTGTCATTAAAACTTTCCTCCTAGAAGGAAAGTATGACTAAGGTCTTTTGTTGTGTATATGTTGAGATCTTGCCATGCAGCTTGTAAATGTTCACAAAAAGCATGGGGAGTTTTGATACTTAATTACAAGATTGGGTCAACTAATATAATGCCCTGGATTCTCAAGTTCTCACTAGATACTTTTGATGTTGGAGATTATTGTGTGTGCCAGTGGATGTAGACGGTTGATTTGGCCCAGCCTGTCATTCCTCCCTCAAGCCCCCCAATTACCTGGATGATGTATTGGTAGAATGGGCAATGCTACTGAAGAATTCTTTCATCTACTGAAGAATTCTTTCATCTGAGAGTGAAGATGAAAACAAACCAATATGTTCTCCCTACATTGTTCACTAGCTTTTTGTTTTATCCTCCTAAGGTTCGATGTTTGATAATGAATAAATTAGGATAAAACATGAATGCACCCTCTCTAAAGACCCAGCAGGAAACATTGGCTGTTGAGCCAGATCTCAATCAGCAAATGAAAGGGGTTCATTTTGGCATCAAGACCAGGCCTGTGATGTCTGCATATTAAAAGAAATTCAAGAGGAAAAAGGAAGTATGTGTACACGATGTTTATGTGTATGCAAGGGAGAGAAATCGACTTAGAAAAGTTTCAACTTTATGGAAACATCACAAACTTTATATAAGCAACTTAATTTCCTTATTGTATAATTTATCTTTAAAAAATATTAATTCATTATTTCACTATCGTTGATTAAATTGGCATAGATGTCTTATTAGCACACATAACGTTTTACCATTTGCAGGCTGAACAGCTTTTGAAACTCATACATATATAAACTACCTACATTGTTGGTGTAAATTTTTCTCCCCTTCATGGAGACAACTTGAGCCATGGTTTAAAAAAATTGTGTGGAGGCTGGGCATGGTGGCTCACACCTGTAATCCCAGCACTTTGGGAGGCCGAGGTCGGCAGATCACCTGAGGTTGGGAGTTCGGGACCAGCCTGACCAACATGGAGAAATCCCATCTCTACTAAAAATACAAAATTAGCTGGGTGTGGTGGTGCAAGCTTGTAATCCCAGCTACTTGGGAGGCTGAGGCAGGAGAATTGCTTGAACCCGAAGGCAGAGGTTGCAGTGAGCCATTGCACTGCAGCCTGGGCAACAAGAATGAAACCCTGGCTCAAAAAAAAAAATTATGTGGAAACTTGCTTTATATGGAATAACATGAACAGTCATGAACTTGGTGTTAATACTTCTTTTTCTTTAGTATCATATGTAGATCTGCTTCTCTCTTCCTGTTCTCCTATATGCATTTCTTCTTTTAAAGATTGTGATATATTGTTATTCTAAGGATAATGCCCTAAGGAAGTTAATTACATTGAAGCCAGGATATGGGACTAACAGCACTCATACCTAAGATAGTATGCGGTCCCATGCTGTTGCCTTTCTCCTCATACCTACCCTCCACCAAGAGCTATCACATGACTTTGGCACCTCCCAACTCTCCTCCCTGTCACTCAGATTTTAGAGAGCAGCTGGCTTTGTCCTGTAATCCTTTCTTAACTTAGGGCATGCCTGAAGGCAGGAAACTTTGCTACAGGCTAAGTTCTTAACTATGTAAGAGGTTATAGCCAGTTGAGGAAAAAACCAAACAGGCAAATATGTTTTTCTGGCATGTTCTCCCTTTTCCCATTTTATTTCAGACTCTAGGACCTACTATGAAACTTGAGGAAAGGATGTAATACTGGTGGGCAGGCACTCATTTTTTAATATGTATCCATTATCTGTTTCTTCTTCTGGGCTCATTTAAACATTAAACTCTCTTTTTAATGTATAGCTTGAAACTTAATTTCTAAAGGAAAAAAATCTGAAAGTCTAACTAGAATGTTATATGGATATTTTGGGTGGCAAAGACACTTTCCTAATAACGTATCACAGATGGTGTCTCATGCATCACTTGTATGTAACAATGCAATGAAGACCTTGTTCCTTTGGAAAGTAACTCAAGATCTTGTACCCTGAGGCTGCTACTGTAGTTTTGTTTTAGATCTTGAATACACAGCAGTAACTCTGTCCTTATTTATTTTATGTGATAAATGACCTGGCTCGATGCAGGATCAACTCATTTTTAAATAGAGGCAAAATGGAACATATAGAGAAATATATGTCACAAGTTCATTATATTATAGGGACATCAGAACAATAGCATTTTTTTTCTTTCAATCTGTAATTAGATAAATGGTCTCTTTTGATAACATGAAATTGGAAGATGTAGATAAGGCAGCTAACTTTTGAAATAGCCTGGTCAAATCATATTTTAAAAGGAAATTAAGGTTTTTCTATTCATTTGAGAACATTTGTATACCGAAGAATTTTAATAATTAAGATTTCTTAAAGGGGCAGGAAGTGTAGCACAAGATATAGCACTATGTATTATACATTCAGTGAGATTAAAAATACATGGAATTAAAAGTAATTTTCTTTTGTTTGATACTTGACTGTGATTGACATTCAATATATTTACTTAATTTTTTTCTCTTGACTTCTTTTCTTCTCATTTCCTTTTTCTTTATGACTATAATGCCAAGATTTTTATCTGTTAATTAGTAGCTCAAACTTCTGATGTTAGGGTTGCCTGGGGCAAGCACTCATAAATGGTTAAGTACTACATTCCTACCATATAATTAACTGACTTTTGATATGTAAAAAAAAAAAAAAAAAAGAGAAAGAGAGAAAGGGAAGGAAGGGAAAGGATGGAAAGATGTTAGAGGAAAACTATCCATCAAAGGAAAATGTATTGTATTATATTAATAAATAAGTTGTATTTCTTTATAATATCACTAGGTGGCATGTGACTGACTTGAACAAAAAACTAGAGAAGAGCCAGGAAAGTTATGATTCAAAAAAAAAAAAAAAAAAGCTATATCTGGGAGTTGTTTGCATTTGTTTATTTGCCTATATGTTTGGCAGCTCACAACTCAGATACCTCATATTTGCATTGGGGATCAAGTGATATAATACATGTAAAAGTGCTGCTAGGGCCTAGTGTAGAGTTAGCACTCAATATATATTAATTTTGTGTTATTAGTTGTCATAGAAAATACTTTTTGTTGTTTATGTTGCCATTCAAATGTATGACCTTATTAATAAGGGTGGGCAACAATTTCATTAAGTAGTAATATGTTTCCAAATGGTTTATAGAATTATTTAAAATAAAAAAAAAATACGAAATGACAAAGTAAACATTAGCATTTTGAAATATTTTCTAATTATTTTAATTTTAGGTAAATATCAATGTTTTGTAAAAAAAAATTAGATTCATTCAAATTCAACAAAGGATTAATAAATGTGGCTACCAAGACTCACCATCACGTACCGAATTCAAGTTTCTAAAATCTATAAATATAAACATATGTATCATCTATAAATATAAACATATGTGTTATACTCATAGCCACACACATTTTTTTTTAATCTGTAGCATAACCACTGTTAAGAATTGATGGATTGGCCAGGTGTGGTGGCTCACACCTCTAATCCCAGCACTTTGGGAGGCTGAGGTGGGCGGATCATAAGGTCAAGAAATTGAGACCATCCTGGCCAACATGGTGAATCCCTGTCTCTACTAAAAATACAAAAATTGGCCGGGTGTGGGGCATGCATTGGTGGTCCCAGCTACTCTGGAGGCTAAGGTGGAAGAATTGCTTGAACCCGGGAGGTGGAGGTTACAGTGAGCCAAGATTGCACCACTGCACTCTAGCCTGGGGACTGAAGGAGACTCATCTCAACAAAAACAACAACAACAAAGAATTGATGAATTAGCTAGGGCACAGTGGTATATGTCTGTAGTCCCAGCTACTCAGGAGGCTGAGACACTAGGATCACTTGAGCCCGGGAGTTTGCGACCAGCCTGGGTAACATAGCAAGACACCATCTCTTGAAAAAAAAAAAAAAAAAAGATAATAAAATACATTAAACAATTGATGGATTACCAAAATTCACTCCAGAATATAAAATAATCTCATTGTTACACACAGATTTCACTTCCTTCTTACTTCTATGAAAAAATGTCTCAATACAATATAGAGAACCTACAAAAAAAAGGTGAATTTATTAAAGGAGTTTATATATGTTAGATTAGAAAAGAGAAAAATAGGAAGTTGTAGGAACACCTTAGGATACTGATGATATTGATATAACCTAAGAATAAAAATTATAGCTAGTCAATAGATGTGCATACCATATATTTTCATTTTCCAACATGTAAAAATAATGACAGAATTAGCTTGAAACCAGGTCTAAAATGTTCATGTACATTTTTCCCTCTAATGGGTCACTTAGATAGGCAACAAATTGAACATGCATTGAGAAGATGCCTCAAGTAGAAATTTGTATTACTTTCATTTAACAGTCTAAAAATATAGACAAATAATTATAGAAAGGAAAAAAAAAACATCTTCTAGTCTTGGGAAAAGAAGAAAGAAACTTTTAATTTGTTGACTACTTTGTGGAAAACATATTTACATTTTAACAATTAAACAGTAAGAAAAGTTCATCGTTCTATATTATCTATGAGGAAAATAAAGTATGTGTAAGTAAAATCATGCCCAGAGTCATCCATCTAATATATAGAGAGACATGGATTAAAGTTAATAAACATTTGCATCAGGCTGCCTCTGACGAACATTTCCAATTTACAGATTTTATGGATGGTGAATTAAAAATATAATTAATTTTCATAAAAAACACATCTGTATTTGATCACAGTTTTATAAATGAAGACAGAAATTTGATTTGTTCTTTGATGTGCTAATACACTGCACTGGCATTGAGGATGTGTTTTATAATACAACAAATTTAAATAGATTAAGGTTAGAAATTCAAAGTGGGACAGTCACAAGTGATATTTAAACAATATAATAATTCAAAATGTTGGAAGTCTCTCTGCTCCTAGTAAAGTAGATTAGGTAATTTGGATCAAAACTTTCATGAGGATAACTGGAAAATCTGGGGTGGTGGGAAATAACATTCTGAAAACACTGGAGAGTGGAAAAGATACTTAACGTTTGCTAAACCAGAATCTGGGGAAGAAAGCATATAAATCTACTGAGGTAAGCCTGAGATTTGGGGTTGTTTTCCCCCAAAAGCATTTGCCATTACTGAACAGCAAAGCCAAGAAACTCAGAGATTAAGTATGCATTTTTACAGTCTGGCATAGATAGGAAGCTGAGAATTGGAGTCCAGGGCTGGAGAGGAAAGGAATTACAGAATCACTTTCCCTCAAGTCTGGGACTGCAAAGAGCCCTACCTCTGGGTAAGAGTGATCTCTATATAGAGAGATCCTTCTGGAGAATACAGTTCATGTTCAACTAATCTAAATCCCTCAGATTGGACTGAGGCAATCCCAGATTTCTACTGGCCCCACACAGCTAGCAAAAGCACAATAAAAAACCTTTGGAACAAGATAACGTGTTCGTTCTCAAATGATTTCTCCAAACAACATTCAAAAAAATTTTTAAATTACCCAAACAAACAACCAAATGCACAAGAAGTTAAGGCAGCATGACTGAAAACCAGCAGCAAGAATAAAATATAGAAACAGACCTACAAGGGCTCCAAATATAAGCCACAAATTTTGGAATAATGATACTACTTATGTGAGGTAATATCATCCAGGATTGAAACTTCCAGAAGAAAATTACAAACTATATAAACAAATGAAAATTCTAGCAGTGAAAAATAAAACAGTTGTAATGGAGGACTCAATGGATAGTTTAAATTAAAAGCAGGTGAGAAATAATTTGTTCTGTGAAAGAACTAAGGGGAGGTATCATACGAAGAGATAAAAATAAACAAAAAAAAAACAAAAAATGGTAAAAGATATGAGGAGGTGAATAAGAATGTTTAACATAATGGTGTTTGTAATCCTAAAGTATAGATGAGAAATGGAACAGAAACACATTTGAATAGATAATGGATACAATCTTCACAAAACTGATGAAAAACATAAAATCATTTTCCAAAAGACTGTAATAACAAGACATATAAATTTTTAAAAGTACACACTTAATTTTATCAGTAACTGCTAAAAGCTAAAAACACAGACACAACTGTAAAGCAATTGGAAGGTTAAAAAAACGTCTAAGAATTATATTTTAATATGTGACAGTTAATTTGAAACCTGAGCATTAAATCTACAATAGAAAAAAGACAGCTGACTGATATTTTTCAAATTGCTGAAAGAAAACAACTGCCAAACAGAATTTGATGTACAGCAAATATGCCTTTAAAAAATTAGGGTGAAAAATATTTTTAAGGTAAACAAATTCTGAAATAATTATCACTAGTAGAATCTACTATTGTGAATGCCTCTTTAGGAGGAATATACAAGATCTCATGAAAAACTAGAGATTCATACTGGTAAAAGAGACAGAAAAATGCTAAAAATGAGTCAATCTAAATACAGTTGAATGGCATCAAATAATAATTATTGTTTATATTTTGTATGTTTACTTATAAAATTTAGTTGTAATAATATGGTTATATATAATAAATTTTTTTTATTTATAATTACTAAGAGAAAAACGTACATACATTAGAAGGTGGGTATACAAGTCTTCTAAGGAACTACCTAACAGAGAGAGACGGAGTTTGTGGGAGAAATGACAAAGAAAATATCACAGGGAGAAGGTATATTATTCCATTTTCACACTGCTATAAAGAAATATCCGAGACTGGGTAATTTATAAAGGCAAGAAGCTCCCAGTTCTACATCCTGGGGAGGCCTCAGGAAACTTACAATCATGATGGAGGGCTAAGGAGAAGGAAGTACCTTCTTCACAAGGCAGCAGGAAAGAAAGGAGAACACAAAGGGGAAAGGGCCCCTGATGAAATCATCACATGTTGCGAGAACTCACTTGCTATCATGAGAACAGCATGGGGGAAACTGTTCCCATGATCTAGTCACCTCTCTCCCTCCACACATGAGGATTACAATTGGAGATGAGATTTAGCTGGTGACAGAGAGCCAAACCATATCAGATGGAATGAATAAACATGTATGGAAACTGAAGAATTGGTAAATTATTCTTTTTCTCCTTTCTCCTAATACAAAGTCATTAGATAGAGACAAGCAAGTCTATGCCATGATCTGGAATAGATATCAGAGTGAAGAGGTAAAGAGAACATCCATGTAGAAATCCAGATCCAGCCAATGTGGCGTGTTTGCCTGAGCAGGCTGAAGCACACACTTGCATGTGGGGGTGACCAATTATGTCATTAATGAAGTGGAATAAGGAGGGCATCTAATTAGAAAAGTTAATAGGCAGGGTGTGGTGGCTCATGCCTGTAATCCCAGCAATTTGGGAGGCTGAAACCAGTGGATCACCTGAGGTTAAGAGTTTGAAACCAGCCTGGCCAACGTGGCAAAACCCTGTCTCTACTAAAAATACAAAAATTATCCAGGTGCAGTGGTGAGAGCCTGTAATCCCAGCTACTCAGGAGGCTGAGGCAGGAGAATTGCTTGAACCTGGAGGTGGAGTTTGCAGTGAGCCAAGATTGCTCCATGGCATGCCAGCCTGTGTGGCAGAGCAAGACTCTGTCTCAAAAAAAAAAAAAAAAAGTTAACAATACAGAATCACAGAGTCCAACCCAGCAAGGTGAAGATTGAGACTATGCTGTGATTGGGCAGCCAGACAACAGTGGTCAGAGCCCAAGAAAGGTATATTAGCACAGGGCAGAGTATAAGCACAAAGGTGGGAAAGTGGTGCCAATGAGAAATACATTATAGGTAGATTCATCAAGTATTTATTAATAAACATATGAAGGGTAATGAAAATTGCATTTCTCAATGTTGGAGCAGATGATTACAAAGAGAAAGATTACAAAACTAAAATAAATCAAATGGTGAAATGGAATTGGAGGTATCATTATTAAATCCTGGTTTATATATAAATGTGTGTGTGTGTGTGTGTGTGTGTGTGTGTGTGTGTGTGTGTTATATATGTATATATGAATAAATAAATATAAATGCATAGATGTATACAAGTATGATATGGTTTCTCTGTGTCCCTACCCAAATCTCATCTTGAATTGTAGCTACCATAATTTTCACGTGTTATGGGAGGGACCCAGTGGGAGATAATAGAATCACGGTGGTGGTTTCCCCCATACTGCTCCCATGCTAGTGGATAAGTCTCATGAAATATGATGGTTTTACAAGGGGAAACCCCTTTCGCTTGGTTCTCATTCTCCTTTTGTCTGCTGCAATGTAAGACTGGCCTTTCACCTTCTGCCCTGATTGTGAGCCCTCCCCAGCCACATGGAACTGTGAGTCCATTAATCCCCTTTTTCTTTATAAATTACCCAGTCCTGGATACGTCTTTATTAGCAGCATGAGAACAGACTAATACATTGTACACACACCACATACACACATGTACTGGTACTAGCCTCTGAGAAAGAGTGGGAGCAGCAACACTCCATTGCAAAGACCACACCTAGCACCCAGATCTCATTTTCTAAATATCATTCTCTACTGAAAGGACTCCTTGAAAAAGTGATTAAATTCAGGGCTGGAGAAGGGAAAGTACAAGATGGTCCTGGAAATTCTTCTGGTGCTAGAAACATAGAGAGTGCTCAAAAATTGTGTAGGCATGTGAAAATGACACCAGAGCCAACCTGAAGTGCTTTTTCTGGACATATTGGGAATATTGTACACATAAAAATAATTAATAGATTATAACTTATTGAATGAATTGGAAACCATGAATTAGTACTGATATGAACAAAATAATAAATTGAGAGATGAGAAATATAATATCTATAGTCTTTCTAGGTGACATATGCTCACATAGTCTGCAAAATACTTCTTAATTACAAAACGGAGAAGCCTAAGAGACACCACCTTCATCAAGCAAAGTGTACATTCTCAGTAATGAGACTAATTGAAGTCATGTGCCATGTGATACAATGTACTAGGAAGAACCTGTCATTACTTCAGTGATATTTTGGTAAAAGTTACACAACCTAATTCTAAGGAAACATCAGGCCATCACAAATTGAAGAACATTCTACTCTGAAATCTTCAGAAGTGTCAAATCTAAAAATGTCAAGAGTAGATGAAGAAACATTCCTAGACTTAATGAAATAGAGAAAATGATAGTCAAATGCAATGCATGATTCTGAACTTGGTCTTTTTGTAATAAAGGTTATTATTAGGGATGAATGAAAAAACTTGGATCCTAAGACTTATAAAGCAATTATGTGTCAATGTCGATTTTTCTGATTTTGATGATTGTAATGTGATTACACAGAAGAAAGTTTTTGTTTGTAGAAATACACAAGAATGTGGCCAGGCACAGTGGCTCACGTCTGTAATCCCAGCACTTTTGGGATTACAGGCATGAGCCACTGTGCCTGGTCACATTCTTGTGTATTTCTACAAACAAACCTTTGGGAGGCCAAGGCAGGCAGATCATAAGGTCAAGAAATTGAGACCATCCTGGCCAACATGGTGAAACCCTGTCTCTGCTAAAAATACTTTTGTATTTTTACAAAAGTATTTTGGGGAGGCTGAGGCAGGAGAATTGCTTGAACATGGAGGTGGAGGTTGCAGTGAGCAAAGATTGCACCACAGCACTCCAG
>NW_016107391.1:12672624-12700768 GCF_001604975.1 Cebus imitator | reverse complement strand
AAAAAAAAAAAAAAAAAAAGAAGAAAAAGAAACGAAATACACAAGATTGTATTCAGGAGTGAGGAGGCATTGTGTCTGTAACTCTTAAATTTTCTTTTTTTCCTTTGTCAGGGCTGGAGAGCAGTAGTACAAACATGGCTCACTGCAGCCACAACCTCCTGGGCTCAAGCCATCCTCCCACCTCAGCCGCCTATGTAGCTAGGACTACAGGCATGCACTACTACACCTGGCTAATTTTTGTATCATTTTGATGTTGTTACAGACACAGGGTTTTACCATGTTGCTCAAGATGGTCTGGAACTTCTCAACTCAAGAGATCTGCCCACTGTAGCTTGGCAAAGTGTTGAGATTAAAGGCGTGAGCCACCACACCTGGCTGTAACATTCTTAAATGGGTCAGAAAAAAACGTTCTCTTTACTGACCTCACAACTTTTCTGTATTTAAGATGTTTCAAAAGAAAAGAAAAAAGGCAGATAGAATGATGCCTTCAAAATAAGTGGTGAATTTAGGGAACATTTTTGCACACCTATAAACACATATGAATGTTTATAAAGTATTTTAAACAACTAAATAACATAATTTATAGACAAATATTAATAAAAATATACATGTGGACCACTTCCTCCATGACAGATTAGCTTGTAAAAGACCAATTTTCCAATTGAGAACAACTAGAAAATCAAGAAAGATTTAAAATATGTTTGAAGGATTTGGAGAAGTCTCATGATAGGCAGGACTTGAGCAACCAGATTACACATTTTTTCCCTGAAGGCATTTGCAAATATTATCAACAAGGAGGCTGAGAAGCAAAGAGACAGAAAATCCCAGCAGAGTTTTTAGTCACGTGGAACAACTGCAAAGTAGACATTTTATTTCAATACATAAAACATTTAAAAATATATTTTCCATGTAGTGAACTGTAAATTAAGTCTCATTCATTTCTAAAGGATAGAAAACATGGAGAACAGATTCTCTGATTTCTGTGCAATTGAGTCAGAATCAGTAATGAAAAGACAACACACAGAGACCAACATATACGCTTCTAAATAAACTATGGGGCAATAAAGAAGTCACAGTAGAAATTAGAAAGGTTTTAAAGCGATTAATAAGGAAAATATGACATGTCAACCCAAGTTAAATCAAGCTATAGTCATGTTGAGAAATCAATAACTAAATGTATGTATAAGAATAAAGGCAAAAATAAATGATCTAAAACGTACTCAAAAAGTATGAAAAAAGAGCCAAATAAATGTTAAGATAGAAGAAAGGAGATTAGATAATGATAAATAAATAATATTTTAAGCCAACCAACTACCCAGTCCAAACTATTTTTTAGAAATACTAGTGAACTAAATCCTTATTCAGAGTCATTGACACATAAATAACCTGAGTGAGGAATAAAAATAGTGATATAACCAGAGAACCACATAGAAAAAAAGACATCATTAGAAGAGATGATGAAAAACTTCATGACAACAGATCCAAAAATTTGGATTGAGAAACTTTCTTGAAAAATATAACTTTAGAAAACTGGAAGAGAAAGAAAAAAATGAATAGACCCTTAAATATTTTCAAGCATTCTAGTAAAAAGTAACCAAAAAATTACAAAATATCATCTGGAGAACAGAAAACCAGGAATAGTTCCCTTCTGGTTTTATGACAATGATAAAAACCATGGTCACAACACTCTGGTCATTTTTACATTGGCAGGTATCATTTATACCATATATAGGCTGGTATCATTTACAGATGCAAAAATTATAAGATGCCAAATCACAGATAATCTATAAACAAGACTCAAAAAAGCCCACTATCTGTAAACAAAAAGATAAATAGGACAAGAATGAAATTAAGAACTTCTGTTTATAAAAAAAATATTATTAGGAAAGCAAAAAGCAAATTCCAAGACCAAAGGATTAACAAAAACAAAACTAACCACAACATGTATTTTTGTTAGTTCTACATATTGCAAATATATTTCACTCTTAGATAAATGCTTAAGAATAACACACATATGAGCAGCAAGAACAGTGTGTAAAATGTTTATAGCAGCATTATTTATAATAAAATAGCTTAATAAGTAGTTTACAGAGTTTAACAATGGAAAATGTGAATGAATTAAACTTCAGACGACATGATTGAGTCTCCAAAGCAGCATTGAGTGAAAGAAACCATATACAGATGAGAAGATACTTTATGGTTCTAGTTACACATAGTTCAAAAAAATTGGCAGAACTAAAGTGTTAGAAGTCGAGATTGTGGTTTCTTTGACAGTGATGGAGAAGGTGACATCTGGGAGGAGGCAGCTTCTGGGAATAGTATTAATATGGTCTCTTTCTTGACATAGATAATAGTTATACTAGTGCTTGCTTTCTAATAAGTTAATGAAAAACCTTATCGGGAACCTCAAAGGATTATAAAAATTTTAAAGATATAATGTTGAATAAATACTATAATATTAATACTTCTGTAACTGTACTTATAGGACAAAGTAGTAATTTACCTGACAATTTTATAAGAAATGGGGACATACCAAAATATGTATTTTTGTTTGAAATTCTGTGAATTATTTCAAAAGTATACAGAAGATGAGGAACAATTAAAATCCATGCAATTTCCTCTGACTATATCCCAATTTCTCATAGTCACCAGAATCACAACTATAAAGAATTTAGAGATTGTCAAAGGCCTCTTTGGAATTTGATATAAATATGATAATAACCCAAGATATTCCCACATTAAAATGACCCATAGGTCTTATGGTAATAAGAATTCTGGGTTTAGTATATTTACACCCAAGACAGCATCCCTCAGGTATGAAAATCATGCTAGGCCGACTGCTTCAGAATATAAATAGGCACAGTAATAACTTTTTTAACTATGCATTTAAGAATGCCTCTCTAGTAATAAATATCAACTTCAAAAGAACCCTTATTTTAGAAACATATGCTACAGATTACTAATAGAAATGCTTTTTATGATAGCTTATTCTTCATCTTTCATCTAAGCAGCTAGTCATTTGTGGCTTTATGAGGGATGCCTATTTTGTGGCCCTAGCCTGAACTCCTAAAATTTGAACATCTCTATGACACTGTGGTTCATCTTTCTGGGTATCATGGAGATGAGGATGTATTCTCAATGTTTTTTTTTAAAAAATACAGTTTGGCTGTGTCCCCACTCAAATCTCAACTTGAATTGTATTTCCCAGAATTCTCACATGTTGTGGGAGGGACCCTGGGGGAGGTAATTGAATCATGAGGACAGTCTTTCCCATGCTATCCTCATGACAGTGAATAAGTTTCACAAGATCTAATGGGTTTATCAGGGGTTTCTGCTTTTGCTTCTTCCTCATTTTTCTCTTGTTGCTACCATGTAAGAAGTGCCTTTCACCTCCCACCATGATTCTGAGGCTGCTCCAGCCATGTGGAATTGTAAGTCCAGTTAAACCTCTTTTTATTCCCAGTCTCGGGCAGGTCCTCATCAGCAATGTGAAAACAGATTAATACATCTCCCTTGCTGTTGAGTAAATTTAATGGGTATTTAAAATAAAGTGATGTTTGGTTATGTTTTTATTTTAAAAATCTTATCCTAGATTATTAAAAAGTGTTTCAGGCAAGCTACTCAGGGGGCTGAGGCAGGATTGCTCGAATGCAGAAGTTTGAGACCAACCTGGGCAACACAACAAGATCCTGTCTCTAAAATAAATAAAATAAATTAGCAAGATGTGGTGGCAAATGTCTGTAGTCTGAGCTACTCTGGAGGCTGAGGTGGGCAGATTGCTTGAGCCTAAGAATTTGAGGTTGCAGTGAGTGATGATCAAGCCACTTCACTCCAGCCTGGTGAGAATGAGACCCTCTCTCTTTCATTAAAAAGTGTTCTAGGAATACATTATTACAGTTTTTTTTAGTATGTTGACAAAAGGAAATTTAAAAAATAATCAAACAACACTGGTCAGAAAAGCCTGGGCTGCAAGATAACCTGAATTCTGCTTCCATTCTGTGCCCTACATGGAGATGTCAACACAGAGGTAGTGGCCTTTCCTAAACTTTCCCCCAGAGGGCATTTTCCTGGCCCACATGATGTCACTATATAGATCAGTTTAGGTTCTGAATTGACCGTCAAATGTGTGTATGTGTGTGTGTGCGTGCGTGTGCACATGTGCACGTGCACGCCCACTGACCCAGCTTGCACTACTATGGGTGACCTACTGAGAGGTAAGTATTTCTTCTTGCAACCAGTCTTCAGAACTATCTAGCCCACACCCTTCTGATGTTCATCTCCTTGCCAAAGAGACACTGTACAAGTGCACTAGTTCTAGCTTTCTGCCCACTTGGGGCACATAGTATTTCTGTATGCCTCCAAATTCCACTCAAGTTATATGGAAGCCATGGGGTGCTTTCTCCAGAATTCTTTTGCCTGGGAACACTATACTTCTCTAAATAATTTTCTGTTTCAATTTTAGATGAAGCCCCCAAGGGTTAAAAGCAAAAAGTATTGGTAGCAACTATGTGCATACTTCAAAACCCAAGTGCGGTACTCATTTAGGGGTTACTAAGGATGTGAACATACCCCTATTTTTGTGATGATATCCAGAAAGAAAATACAAAAGGAGAGATTTTGATTCTGGGATTGAAGAAGGCAAGAGGGAACATCTTAGAAGAGGTGTGTTGGAATGCTACAAAATTACCCATCCCTGGCCCCATCAGAGGGCCCCACACTTTCCCCTCACTTCAAACGAGTGATGTGGCTTGAAGGAGATGATTCAGATAAAATCTTCCTGAAATCTGAGAAGGGAGGGAATGGCATCCTGCAGATTCTGATCCCATCATACCAGTTCCCTATCAGCACCACATGACCCCTTGGTATCACTATTGAAATCATGACAGTCCTAAGAAGAGATACAAATAACAAGATGGTTGGCATTGCCACTGATAATTAGAATGGGATGTGATAAATATGCTAATAAAGGCACAATGTTTTAAGAGACTTAAAGGGAAATGAATGATTAGCCCTGTCTAAAGAACTCCATGAAAAGCGATGACAAGAATAAAAGTTTGGCAGGGGTGATGGAAGGTGTATTGCGGTTATCCAGCTAACTGGAGAAAATGTTCTGGGCAGAATCAATAGTTTTGCTGTTTCTGATGAAAGAGAGACTAAGCACGCTTGGATAATGGCAGAGGGCTGAATGCTGCTGCATAGTAAATGGCATAGATGCCAAAGGACATAATCAGGGATGAGCTGGAGAAGCAGGTCAGGGAAAATCTGGTGGCTTTTTATATCATCTAAATGCCCTAGAATATTCAAAACTGACACTCTAGGGGTGGAGTTTTTTCTGTATTATTGAAAGGTGGAAATAATTACTAAATCTGATGAGAATGTTTGACAATTAGTTGTAAAGTATACATTGTAATTTAAACACCATGTGACTCTTAACAAAAGCTTCTGTTAGATAAGTGAATATGTGTGCTTGGCACATTGAAATAATACCTGAGAAAGCCACTAAGTTTGTTGTTTAGTTTTCACCTGAAACCATAAATTTTCAGAGAAAGAACGAATGGGATTGCTCTAAGATATGGGCTTCATGAAAATCTTCCATATGTTTACTCAGAGGTACTCTTACCTAATATCTCTGGGCAAACGTATTAGGGAATACAGGAATATTTGATTTCTTTTTGAGTTGATTGTTCCTTTAGCACTAAATACCATAAAGTTTAGATTATTTCCCCCCAATAGCTTAATTCACCAGATATTAGGTCAACTCTTTCAGGTGTGAGATTTTTAAAATTTATGACTTGCTAAGAGATTTTCTTCATAGTAGAGGAAATTGAAGATGGAATATGTAATCTTCCCCACTGTGCTTCCCTACAATTATAAAAAATAATCATACTTCCCTAAAAATAATAGAAAATGTCTTAAATTCTTTAGGAAATCCAAATTCATGGTCACTTAACTTTGTTTAAAACATCTTTGCCTCTAATTGTGTTAGAGTAAGTTTTGTTGGAATTTGCCCTTGAGGTTACTCTCTAAAATAACCACTTCCACAAACATTCTTTTCATATTGTCACATCTAAAGAAGATTCTTCAGCCATTTCATTTATAATCAAGTGTCTCCCCTCTCAGTGTGAACTTAAGTGAGAGCATAGGGCACACCAGACAAGGTTCAGCCACCGAATGCCGATGAAGAGATAACTTCAAAGAAGATGTCATTGGCTCATCACAGCAGGTTGGCAGCTGCAAGACATGGAACTCAAGTGTTATGCACTCAGTGATTCCTATCCTTTGTGACTACAGAATAGACTTAACACAGTGATTTCTAGGTTATGACATCTATCTAGGTACCATTGCTAATATGAGAATTTATAAGAGATGTTTAAGAAATGGTGGCATAATATCTCAGAACATAACTTGTCTATATAATCCTGTTAATGTTTTGAAAGTTTTGGAATCTCAAGACTTGACACTGTCTTGTAGGCATTTATTTTTTAAATTAAGCTACATGTGTCTTTCTATAGCAGAGTAAGAGTTATGGATATATTGTCACCTGTTTTGGCAGGCTCATTGAATATTCTTGAGGCAGAGCAAATGGGAGGACTGAATTCCCAAGACTTTGCCCTTTCACACTTCTTGCCCCCTACTGTTCCCCTCAGTCTCCTCACTATGCATCCAAACTAGCAGGTAAATCCATGGCTCACGATGCATGCATAATCTTTTCTCTCTCTCTCTTTTAAAATATGAGAATCATCTAAATAACCATAGTCATATTTTAGTGATTTAGGATTAATATAACCTACAGCCAGTGATATAATATAGATTATATTGTAGCAATGAAAGAACAGTGGAGAACAAAATAATCTCTGGTATAAAAACCCTAACTCAAAGCACATACTCTACTTAAAGATCTGAAGGAAAGCCATAAGCAGAAAAGACAAATATTTCATTAAGACCCTAAAATCTTCAATTTTTGCTGCGTACTTTGAGAGTTAGAAATACATATTTAAGATAAATGTATATTACATACAACTTGAGTATACATTAAATTTATTAATAAAATTTCAGTGACAGCTAAGGCTGTATTGAAAACAGTGAACTCCAAGTTTTTCTTCAAAGAATCAATATGCCAGTATGTTCAGTTTCCATATTGTTCTCCATTCTAAAGTTTAATTTCCTCATTCTCTTCATCTTTTTGCATCTAGTTTCAGTAAACAACCTTCCCACCAGCTCTAATCAGTAGTTCACATCTGTTCCCCTGGTCACCTGCTCCTTCCTGAGTCACCCCTGGTCACCTCTTTTTCCTGAGTCACCCCTGGTCACCTGCTCTGACCTAAGTCACCTTTAGTCACCTGTGCCATAACTGTCTTTCCCACCATAACTACTCACCCCACCACTCTGAATCGTACACCCGCTCTCTTTAAAACAGGCAATCGGAATTAGCATACACTATGCAGTCCAACCCTAGCCAACAGGGGAATGACACAACAGTAGGGGCTAACTGTGTCAGGGGTAAGAAACCCTTCCCCTCCCTTCTTAAGGTGTGCTCTCGCCATTGCTCTATCCGTGAGACGCACGCACACTTCTATAGAAGTAAAAATTTCCTTGCTGAGAAAATTTATGTTTGATTGCTATTTCTTTTGTGGCACCTAAAATTTGCTTCTAACTGCTGCTTTTAAACACTGCCTACTAACATTCTATTTCTGAATTTATAAGAAAGCTACTCATTCACTTTCATTAAGGAAAAGTTGATCAAACACTTTTTCAAAGTATTATTAATAGTTTATGGGGATTCATGCATCTCTTATTGGTACTTCAGCTCATATTCCTATAAGGTGAGCCAGAATATCCAAAATTTGGCTGGGCACGGTGGCTCACGCCTGTAATCTCAGCACTTTGAGAGGCTGAGGTGGGCAGAACAGCAGGTCAAGAGATTGAAACCATCCTGGCCAACATGGTAAAACCCTGTCTCTACTAAAAATACAAAAATTAGCTGGGCATGGTGGTGGGTGCCTGTAGTCCCAGCTACTCAGGAGGCTAAGGCAGGAGAATTGCTTGAACCTGGGGGGTGGAGGTTGCAGTGAGCAGAGATCCTGCCACTGCACTCCAGCCTGATGACAGAGTGAGACTGTCTCAAAAATAAAAAAAAATAAAAAAAATAAAACTTAAAATACTCTGAAGAATTATTCCTATAGAGTTAATTCTAAAAATCAGACATAATCAATATCACTTAGCATTTAACCTAAACAAAAACAATATTACATACAAAATGAAATGGGCTCAAAAATGAACTTTCAAGTCTATGAAAAGTTTCATTTTGTTGCTTCACATCCCTCAACCCCGGTATTATGATGCTATGAGATGTTCACTTATTATTTGCTTTCTTAATAAATCAGAAACTAAAATCAAATAAAAGATTTTAGTGAGGATCCTAACCATGTTAGGATCAGATTTCAAATACTCAGATTTCACAGTCCCTTTATTCCTTGTATCACGTCCCTTGAGGTAAAGGTTTGGATTTAGCATATTGTTAAATGCCTGCTATATACTAGGCTTTGGTTTACATGCTTTCACACAAGTATACGTATCTCCATTCATTTTTAGTTTTTAATTTTTATTCTTTTTGGAGATGGCATCTCACTCTCTCTCCCAGGCTGTAGTACAGTGGCATGATCACAGCTCACTGAAGCCTCGAACTCCTGGGGCTCAAGTGATCTTCGGTTTGAGCCTCCCCTGTAGCTGGGACTATAAGCATTCACCACCACTCCTGGTTAATTTTTTTAAAAAAATTATTTTGTAGAGATGAAGTGTCACTATGTTGTCCAGGCTAGTCTCAAACTCCTGGCCTCAATCAATCCTCCCACCGAGACCTCCCAAAATACTTGAATTACAGTATAAGCTTCCACACTAGTCCTAATTTTTAGTTTTTAAATGGCACACACACACACACACACACACACACACACACACACATATCCCATATCTCTCTCAGTGGCACAAATAAGGGAGAAATTTGTTGGAGTTTTTGAAATCACTAAAGGCCTGGTTTGGGTTACATGCAATGTCAGTAAATGTGAGTAAATATATTTTCATGAATTGCGTTCATAGAAAGATTTTGGTCTGATTATTTGAATAGATATAGTTGCCACACATCCTGAAACAAAGAGAATTTGTTTCACAACTGCTCTGTGTCTATAGTACTTTACGTTATCTTGATATAAAGGACATTTGTTTTGCTTACTCTCAGCCTGTAGCCCTGAAGTCTGCTTAGGATTGCTTCACATTTATCCTAGATGCTTCTGTGATTTCTCCAGAAACAGTAAAAAAGGTATGCATGTTGACAGTACTGTTTCTACTTTGATCTTTATCACCATACTTCTGTTGATTCTCATACACTTTCACATTCTCACAACTGGTATTTGCAGACATAACCTCAACTATGTGCACTAAGTTAGCTTCACCAGCTTTTACATCAAGGATTTTAGAAGCAGCTAGGGAGAAGTTAGCAAATTTCTGTGGTTGAAAAGTCTGTTATATTATTATTCCTTGATAGCAGTGCTGTTTGAGTATGTCAAAACAAAACTACTACTCTCCTTCTCCTCAATGTCTCTAGAACTTTGTTCACTGTTTACCACTTCCCATTCTTAATTTACTTATTTCCCTTCCTATAAATCATTATTTCCTATAAAAAAGTTATGTCTACCAAGGCAGGTAGATTATGAGGTCAGGGGTTAGAGACCAGATTGGCCAACATAGTGAAACCCTGTCTCCACTAAAAATACAAAAATTGGCTGGGCGTGGTGGTGAGTGCCTGCACTCCCAGCTACTAAGGAGGCTGAGGCATAAGAATCTCTTGAACCTGGGAGGCAGAACGTTGCAGTGAGCTGAGACTGTGCCACTGCACTCCAGCTCAGGGGACAGTGTGAGGGTCTGTCTCAAAAAAAAAAAAAAAAAGAAAAAGAAAAGTTAATTCTAACAATGCATATCTTATTTTTTAAAAAAGTCCTCTTGACCCACTTCCTTAAGAGTTTCATTTATTTATCTTCCCTTTATAGCCAAATTTTATGGAAAACACATTAATATATCTTGCCTCTATTTCCTCACTACCCCATTCAAGCTTCAGTTCATTCCAATTTGGCTTCTATCTCCAGCCTACTAACAAGACTGTTCTTGTCAGTGACCTCCACTTTTCCAAATTCCATTAGATTTTTATTCATGTCGTGCAGATTCTCAGCAGCACTTGACATAGTTGCACTATTTTTCTAAAATATTCTTCTCTACTAGCTTCCATGAGCCTTTCTACCCCTACAGCTGTTCCTTCTATGCCTTTATGGTTTCTCCTTATTCATATACACTATAAAATCTAGAAATTGAAAGGGCCAGATCCTAGACTTTCCCTTATCTCTTTATATTCTCCTGCTGGTTATTTCATCTACTCTTCTGACTTAAATATTATCTGTAGAGTTAAGGCCATGCTCCTAACCAACGAGAGATGATTTTTTGCTAAGCAGAAAGCTATAATTGGACAAGTTTCATTTACAAACTTTTCATTCCATCTCACTTTGCCAAAATAAAATAACAGAGATATTATTTTGCCTATTTAATATTCAAATGTCAGTTAAATGTGCCCTATTATTAGCTCCCTCTCCTTCTGAATTGTCTTTATTTTCTGACTTTTTAATGTTTATTGAGTTTCTGTGAAAACTAGAGTTTGCTACGAACAATACACATAGCACAGTTTTGGTGATGCCTATTTAAAATATTGTGTGCCATGATATCTGATATGGTTTGGCTATGTGTCCCTACCCGAATCTCATATATTGAATTGCAATTCCCAGTGTTGGAGGAGGGGCCTTGGTGGGAGATGATTGAATCATGGGGCAGACTTCTTCCCTGTTCTTGTGAAAAAGTTCTCCTGAGATCTGCTTGTTTAAATGTAGCACCTCCCCCACACTATTTTTTTCTCCTGCTGGCCTTGTAGAACCTGCTTGCTTCCTGATTCACCTTCTAACATGATTGTAAGTTTCCTTGGGCGTCCACAGAAGCAAAAGGCTGTATAGTCCGCAGAACCATGAATTATAATAATTAAACCATAGGTGAAGGGGAGGAAGGCAGCAAATCATGCTGCCATGTGTGTACCTATGCAACAATCTTGCATTTTCTTCACATGTACCCCAAAACCTAAAATGCAATAAAAAAAAGAAAAAAAAAAGAAATAATTAAACCCCTTTTCTTTATATATTATCCAATTTCAGGTATGTCTTCATAGCAATGTGAGAAAAGACTACTACAGTATCTATAATCTAAAACTTACCTATTAGAGACACAAGAAATACATAACATATTTAAGTGTCAGGACAGATAACATTCTATATGCTTATAAATATGCATGTAATAATTGGTATAACATTCAAAGGAAGAAAAGATAAATATCAGCTAACCTAAAAGATAAATATCAGCTAGATCTAGGAGGAATGTCAGAAACATGATGAAACTGGAAGCTCCTGTCTTTTCCTCTACCCACTGATATACCAAGTAAACATCTGTTATTGTATCAAATCCCTTTGACAGAAAGTCAGAGACCAGTGGAAAAACTATTTCTTCAGCAACTGAGAAAACATCCATACTGAAGGGGTAGAAAAAGTAGAGACACACTTGGGTATGAACCAAACTTCTATCAAACTTGCATTGCAGAGCTAATAAGCCTAATATATCGTGGCCCTTCAGCAGCCAAAAGGAAACCTGGCACTTCATAAGCCTTTACTTCAGCTTTCCACAGTGATAAATCCAGTCTACCCATGGTTTCCAAATATTGAATACCCCTGGCTCCTGTGTGGATTTTGGCCATGCAACTAATGCCATAACTTCTATAACTCCCACCCAAGGGACTATCTACTTAATGACCCAAACCTGGGAGTCAACAAGGATTTTCATTTCTGATTATCCATAGGCCACAGAAAAAAAAAGGGAAGGACACACAACAGGCACACTGTCAGCATCTATCTCCCCCGGGACAAAGCATACAGTTGAACATTAGTACAGGCATTTGCTACAGACCCTTTCCCTAGCTTAGAGCAGAGAATGTGAAGATAAACACTTGTGATCAACTTCACCATGAAGATATAAGAAACTGGGACACACATGCAGGATACCAGCATTTCCATTTATATTTATAATAATAGATAATTTGGTTCCTACCTTACCAGTCTCAGTATGAACGGGACATGGCACACCTGGAGGATAGGGGCCACCAGAAACAAAGACAGCACTCTGGATGAACCCAAAGATTTGAGAGGCACTTTAAAATCTCTGACTGGACAGATGAGTGAGATCTTTCTTCTAAACAAGGCCAGTATGTCAAGACTGAGAGAGATAGTTGTATCATGTAATATGCAAAAATCAACAGAGAGTTAAGGAAAATGAAGAAATGAAGCAATATATTTCAAATAAAAGAACAAGATAAACCTCTAGGGACTAATTTGAGTAAAGAAAAGATATGTGATTTACCCAACAGAGAATTTAAAACAATGGCCATAAAGCTGCTCACTGAGTTTGGGGGCGCAATACAAAAACAAAGTGAAAAATCTCAACAAAGAGAAGGCATTAAAATGTACCAAACAAGGCCAGGCACAGTGGCTCATGCCTATAATCCAAGCACTACGGGAGACCAAGTCAGATGGATCACTTGAGTTCAGGAGTTTTAGATCAGCCTGGCCAACATAGTGAAACTACATCTCTATTAAAATTGCAAAAATTAGCTGGGTGTGGTGGTACTTGCCTGTAGTCTTACTCAGGAGGCTGAGGCAGGAAAATCACTTGGACCTGAAAGGTAGAGATTGTAGTGAGCCAAGATTGTGCCACTGTACTTCAGCCTGGGTAACAGAGTGAGACTCCATTTCAAATAAAAAAAAAAAAAAAAAAAAAAAAAAAAAAAAAAAAAAAAAAAAAAAAAAAAAAAAAAAAAAAAAAAAAAAAAAAAAAAAAAAAAAAAGCTCAACTAAAAGTTTTAGTAGAGGAGTTTTCCAACATAGTAGATCAAGTACAAGAAAAGATCAATGAACTCAGAAACAGGTCACAGAAATCATATAATCTGAGAAGAAAAAAAAATGTAAAAAGAATGAAAAAAAGAAAATAAGAGACATGGAACATCATCAAGCATAGCAATGTATATATAACTTGCATATCAGAAAAAGAAGAGAGAGAAAAAGGAACAAAAAATATATTCAAAGAAATTGTGGCAGAAAAGTTCAAGCCTGAGGAAGAAAACAGAAATCTGGATCCAATAAGCACAAAAGACACCAAATAAGATGAATACAAAGAGGCCCACATAAAGACACATCAAAATGAAATTGTTAAACATTAGAAAAAGAGTTTTGAAAGGAGCAAATAAACTGTTATATCAAGGGACTATTCATAAGATTATCAATGAGTTTTTTAGCAAAAACCTTACAGGGCAGAAAGGAATACAGTGAAATATCCAAAATCCTGAGAAAAACATGTTAACCAAGAATAGTATGCCCAGAAACCCTGTATTTAACAACAAAAGGATGAAAAAGACTTTCTCAGATGAACAAAAGCTAAGAGAATTATCAGAGGTAGACTCACCTTACAAAAATTCTAAAGTGAGTTCTTTAACCTGAGGGAAGAAAATGTGAAATAGTAACATGAAAACTCATGAAAGTACAAACCTTACTGATAAAATAAGAACATTTTCAAATCTCAGGTAGTCTAACACTGTAACAGCCATCAACAGATCAATTATATCTCTTGTATAAAAGTCAAAGCCAAACTATTAAAAACAATCAATGCTACAATAATTTGTTAAGGATACAAATTATTTAAAATATGTATATTGTGTAACACAAAGCATGGGAGAAGAGGAACTAAAAGTGTGGAGTTCATATGTGATTAATGTTAAGTTATTATCAGTTTAAGATGGCCAGTTATAAGATGTTTTATGAAAGCCTCAGAATAACCACAAAACGAAAGCTTATTATGGACACATAAAAGATAAGAGCCAAAGCATGCCACTATAGAAGGCCATCAAACTACATACACAAAAAAAGGAAGAAACAAAATAACTACTAAACTACCAGAAGATAGTTAACAAAATGGTGCAATTCAGTTCTTAGCTATCAATAATTACTTTGAACAGAAATTAAATCTTCCACTCTAAAGCCATAGGGTAGACAAATGGATAAAACATAAGACAAAACTATTTGCTGCCTACAAGGGACTCACTTCACTGTAAGAGACCCATACAGACTAAAACTAAAGTGATGGAAAAATATATTCCATGTAAATGGAAACAAAAAGAGAGTGCTATACTTACTTCAGACAAAATGGACTTCAGGTCAAAACTGTAGAAAGAGACAAAGAAGGTTACTATATAATAGTAAAAGTTCAATTTATCGAGAAGATATAACAATTATATACACACCCAATATTGGGGAATCTATGTATACAAACATTAAGAGATCTGAAAAGAGACATAGACTGCAACACAGTAACAGTAGGAAATTTCAATACCTCATTTTCAACATTAGATCATCCAGACAGAAAATTAATAAGGAAATGTTCCACTTGAACTACATTTTAGACCAAAGCAACCTCATTGACATATATAGAACACTCCACTCAACAGCAGCAGAAGACATTTTTTTTTCTTTTAGGCTAGTCCAGAATAGACATTCTTAAGTGCACAAGAAGTATTTTCCGGGACAGATTGTATTAGTTGACGAAAAATTAACAAATGTATGGAAATTAAACAATATTTCTCTGAACAACTATTGGATCAAAGAAGAAAATAAAGGGGAAATTTTTAAATTTCTTGAGACAAATGAAAATGGAAGCACAACACACCAAGATATATGGAATTCAGCAACACAGTCTAAGAAGGAAGTTTATAGCAATAAATGCCTCCATCCAAAAAGAAGAGAGATCTCAAGTAAACAACCTAAAGTTATGCCTCAAGAATATAGAAAAACATAAAGCTTAGGAGGAAGAAAATAACAAAGAATAGAGAAAAAAATAAATGAAATAGTGACTACAAAAAGAATAGAGAAGATTAATGAAACAGAATTTGTTTTTTGAAAAGGAACAAAATTTACAATGCTGAAACTAAGAAAAAAAAGAGAAGACTCAAAATCCGAAATGAAAGAGGAGACATTACAACTGATAACACAGAAATACAAAAGGTCATAGGAGACTACTAGGAATAATTATACACCAACAATTTGGACAATCTAGAAAATAAAATATTTCTAGAAAAATACAACCTACCAAGACTGAATCATAAAAAACTAAAAATATGAAAAGACTAATAATGAGTGAGGAAAATGAATCAATCATTTAAAAAAATCTCCCATTGGGCCAGGCGCGGTGGCTCAAGCCTGTAATCCCAGCACTTTGGGAGGCCGAGGCGGGTGGATCACGAGGTCAAGAGATCAAGACCATCCTGGTCAACATGGTGAAACCCCGTCTCTACTAAAACTACAAAAAATTAGCTGGGCATGGTGGCACGTGCCAGTAGTCCCAGCTACTCAGGAGGCTAAGGCAGGAGAATTGCCTGAACCCAGGAGGCGGAGGTTGCGGTGAGCCGAGATCGCGCCATTGCACTCCAGCCTGGGTAACAAGAGTGAAACCCTGTCTCAAAAAAAAAAAAAAAAAAAAAAAAAAATCTCCCATCAAAGAAAGGCCTAGAACCAGATGAATTCTACCAAGCATTTAAAGAAGAAATAATACCAATTTTTCTCAAACTCTTCCAAAAAACTGAAGAGAAACAAACACTTCCCAAACTCATTATTTGAGGCCAGCATTATATTGATACCAAAGCTAGGCAAAGACACTACAAGAAAAGAAAATTATAGGCCAATGTCCCTGATGAGCATAGCTGTAAAAATCTTCAGCAAAATACTAGCAGACCCTATTCAACAGAAAATTAAAATGATCATTCATCATTATTAAGTAAGATTTATTCCAGGAATTCAAGTTTGTTTTAACATACCCAAATCAGTATGTGTAATTTACCATAATAACAAAATGAAAAAGAAAAATCATATGATCTTCTCAGTTGCAGAAAAGGTTGACAAAATTCAACATTCTTTCATAAAAACTCTCAATAAATTAAGTATTGAGGAGTGTACCTCTAGACAACAAAGTGCATATATTAAATGTTCACAATTAGTATCACACTCACCAGTGAAGAATTAAAGGTTTTTCCACTAACATTAGAACAAGATAACTATGCCCAGTCTCATGAATTCTGTTCAACATAGTCCTAGAAGTTCTACCAAGAGCAATTAGGCAATAGAAAGAAATAAAATGCATCCAGATAGAAAGGATGAAATAAAATTATCTGTTTGCTGACAAAATGATATTATATATATAAAATCCTAAAGACTCCACAATAAAAAAACTGTTAAAACTGATAAAATCTGTAAAGTTGCAGGATACAAAAATCAGCTTACAAAATAACTTTCTATACACTAACAAACTTTTCAAAAAAGAAGTTAGGAAAATCCCACTTTCAATAGAAGTTAAAATCATAAAATACTTAGAGTAAATTTAACCAAGAAAGTGAAAGTACTGTACACTGAAAACTATAAAACACTATGGACAGAAATTGAACATTACACAAATAAATGAAAAGGTATCCTGTGTTCATGAATCAGAAGAAACTTGTTAAAATGTTCATACTACCCAAAGCAAACTACAGATTCAATCCAATTTCTATCAAAATTTCAAGATCATTCTTCCCAGAAACAACAAGCCTAAAATTCATATGGATCCACAAAGACCTCAGTTACTCAAAGCAATTTTGATCAAAAAAATAACAAAGTTGGAGTCATCACAGGAGTTGACCTCAAAATCTATTACAAAGCTATAGTAATCAAACAGCATGATAAATGCATAAAAACAGATAGATCAACCAATGAAACAGAAGAGAGGGGCCCAAAATAAACCTGGACATTTATCACAGACTGATTTTCATCAAAGATGCCAAGAACACACACTGGAGAAAGGACAGTGTCTTCAGTAATTGGTATATCTACATGCAGAAGAGTAACAATAGACCTTTATTTCACCTCCTGTAGAAGAATCAAATCAAAATGAGTTAAAGACTTAAGCATGAGATTTGGACTTGTAAGAACACTAGAAGAAACATAGGATGAAATCTCCATGACATTGGTTGGGGCAGTGACTTGAATATGACACTATAATAACAAGCAACAAAAGCAAAAATAGACAAGTGGGATTATATCAAACTAAAAATCTTCTGCACAGCAAAGAAAACAATAGTTGAATAGACAACCCACAGATTGGAAAAAATGTCTGTAAATCATACATTGGATGGGCTAACATCCAAATTGTACAAGGAACTCAAACTACTCAAATAACAATAAAACAAATAACCCTTTTTTAATGGATGAAGGACTTGAGCAGACTTATTTTAAAAGAAGAATTACAATGGGGATGGAGGCAGGAAACCACATTGCCATGTATGTACCTATGCAACAATCCTGCATGCTCTTCACATGTACCCCAGAACCTAAAGTGCGATAAAATATATATATTTAAAAAATATTTTGAAATGTTAAAAAAGAAAAAAAGTTAGAAAGAATGAATAAAACCTACTATTTGATAGCAAAAAGAAGAAGAAGAACAAGAAGAAAGATGAAGGAGGAGGAGAAGGAGAAGAAGAAGTAAGAAGAAAGAAGAAAGAAGGAAGAAGAAGAATTAAAAATAGCCAAGAAATATATGAAAAGTTGCTCAATATCTCTAATAATTAGAGAAATACATATTAAAGCCACAGTGAGATATCACCTCACACCTGTTAGATTGGTTAGTATCAAAAAATGAAAGATAAGAGTTGATGAGAATGTGAAGAAAAGGGAACCCTTATACCCTGTTGGTGGTATTGTGAATTGGTATAGTCATTTGGAAAACCATATGGAGATTCCTCAAAATACAAATAATGAAATTACCATAGGATTAATTCCAATAATGGGTATATACTCAAAGGAACTGAAATCAGTATGTCAAAGGGATGTCTGCACTCCTGTGTTTATTGCAACATTAATAATGGCCAAGAACTGGAAACAACTGCAGTGTCCATCAACAGATGAATGGATTTTAAATTTTTGGTATATATATACAATAGAATACAGTCTTAAAAAAAGAAAATTCTGTTACTTGTGACATGGATGAACCTAAAAGACATTATATTAAGCAAAATAAGCCTGGCACAGATAGACCAATAAGGCATAAACTCTCTAATATGTGGAAACTAAAAAAGTCTAACTCATAGAGGGGGAGTGTAGAATGGGGGTTAGCAGAGGTTGTAGGTGGTGGGGAGCAAATGGGGAAAGGGAAGACTTTGGTTAATTAGATAGGAAGAATAAGTTCTGGTGTTCTATTGTATAGCACAGAAACCATGGTTAGTAATAATGTGTTATATATTCAAATTAGCTAAACGAGAGGATTTTAAATATCCTTATCACAAATAATAAATATTTGAAGGATATATGCTAATTAGCCTGATTTGAACATTCCACAATGTATACATAGATGGAAATATCACATTGTAGCCCATAAATACATACAATTATTTGTCAACAATAGAACAAAAACTCAGAACAATAATCCCAAGATCATTGTTTTAATAATTCAAAGAAACTTCTGATAGCCCTATTATACATTATCTACAGCCCTCAATATAATCAACTGCTTTTCTCACTAATTCCATTTTTAAGGGAATTTAAGAGAAATAAAATTATGTATGTAATTTAATCAGCATGTTTTTCAACAGGTTATTCATGATAAAACATTAGCTATACATCAACTACTAAATAAGTAGATTAATGTTGATACATTGTCATGATAGAAAACCGAACAGTATATTGAAGTGTAAATATACGTAAATTAAAAAACAACAACAACAACAACAAATATTTGTAACAATAAGAGCTGGAAATATAAACTATGTGGAATAAGATATTCATCCCTAGAGAGAGGATTTTAAAATATTTGATTGTGTATGCTTTTTTATATTAAAATTCTCTATTATATATTACATTCACAATGAGAAAATTTAAAAGTCTTTTCTAATCTCTCTTAGGTTTTCTTTTATTTTTCTGAAACAGAGTCTTGCTCTGTTGCCCAGGCTGGAGTGCAGCAGTGTGATCTCAGCTCACTGCAACCTGCACCTCCTGAGTTCAAGCAATTCCTACCTGCCTGAGCCTCCCGAGTAGCTGAGGTTATAGGCATGCACCACTGCCCCCAGCTAATTTTTATGTCTTTAGTAGAGATGAGGTTTCATCATTTTGGCCAGGCTGGCCTCGAACTCCTGACCTTGTAATCCACCTGCCTTGGCTCCCAATGTGCTGGGATTACAGATGTGAGCCCCCATGGCCAGCCAGGTTTTCTTTACTAAGAAAAATAGTGATGATTCTTCCTATTCAGACATTGCTAACAGTCACTTCATTCACACTAGCCTATTTTTCTTCTATATATAATCTTTGGTTTATTGGTATAACATATTTCCCTAATATATGTAATCATTTATCTTATCAATGCCTTGGAAATAGTTAAGTCCAATATCTCCTCACTATTTTATGTCCACAAATATGATTAGCAAAAGTTTTTTATAATAATGAGTCTAAGTATAAAGATATCATGTTAGCATTTATGAGATTTCGTTTAGATTGGCTTTTTAATGAAAGATCCATTGGAGCCTTGCTTTGATAATGATGGTAATAACAACAAATATTTGGGTACAAACTACGTATCAATTTCAGTCCTAGGCTTTTTAGATGTATATTCTTGCTTAATTCTAATAATAGTCTATGATACTGCTGCTAATGTTATCCCAGGAACAAAATGAGTTTTGGAGTTATGAAGTGATTCTCCCACAGGCAAGTAGCTAATAAGTACTGTTGGTAGGATTTGACCCTAGGTCTGTGTAATTCCAAAATCCATCAAGACTATTAGCCTGCATGCTATGGTAAACAGGCTGCTTCAGATTTGGAGGCTGCTCAACAGAAGACCACCTCCTAACTGTGACCAGTTCTTTGTTCTCTTTCCCTAGTCCCCAAACATGTTTTTTGCTGCATACAACCTCATTAAAAAAGTTATGTTAGTAGTGGTCAAAAAATAGTGAAAGCCATCAGCATCAATAAGAGTAGAATTAAAGTCTTTATAAAATAAAAATCAAGCTAAACTTAGAGTAACTTTGCAGTTTTAAATTTAAATAAGTTTAGATTTATAAGCAGGTTAAGTGCAACTTTGATGGAAACATTTCCTCTGGAAAATCATTATTTCTCACTGTCTTCAATTAAAGGGTTGGATAGTTATTTTGCCACTTAATACCCCTATGTAAAAAAGTAAGATGTCTTGGAGTCACAAGGGAAGATTCATTGAAATGGGGAAAAGACTCAGTTGGAGATCAGATTCTAATCTTTTAAAGCTGACAATTCGATCCTCTGAAGCCTCTAAAATTATTTAGCTGCATAAGTTGTAGAAAGATTCAATTGTTCTGAAGAATTATACAGGACTTTGTTAGTAACTTCTAATTCATCAGAACCAAGGAATGATAGAATTTCAGAGCTGGAGATGAACCATCAGAGTAGTCTAGTTCTATTAACTTAACAATGGAAAATTATAAAATGCATTTTAAAGCTTTTAAATTACTAGCTCAAAGTTTCACTTCTAGATATACTAGATTCACTCAGAAGCCAAAATAGTACCCTTTTCACTAAAATTCAAGTTATAAATTTACACAAGCAACTCAATATTTATGTTTAATGTATAAATTGTGCTTGTTTGCATAAGTCATTTGTTAGTTCTAAGAAATAGTCCTAAAATGATTAGTTAGATATTTCACAGCATGCTACACGATACTAAATCACTACAGAGACTTCTATAATTAGTTCACTACAATTAAATTATTACAATTATAAAATATTAACAAAAATTTCAATCTGTTTGCATTCATACATTATGTAGTTCTTACATGTATAAATCATTTGTGTTATGGACTTGTTTGTTGCAGAAATTAATTCTAATGATAAACTCTAAAATACAAAAATCAGACTATGTATGTATAGCTGAAAGCAAAAAATAAAAATAAAATTTTGCTTAATTAAAGTTATCGAAGTAGAGAATCAGAGCTTACTTTGGAACACCATGAAAAATAACACAAATGTCTAGCCATTTCTTTGTACACAGTCAGCAAGAAGAGTCATCCACTCAAACAAGGCTATGTGACATGCCATAGAGGTTTAACGAGGCCAGCATATTTCCTGAAAACTTGTCTTGCAAAAGGTTTCCCTGTTTACAATATTTTTCTGCATACTAAGGTATTGCCCTGGCAAATTCAGAAGTGAACAAAGAGCTTGCTGTTAACACAAAAAGCCCCCCTCCCCTTCCCATGTTATTTGATACCTCTTGGCTATAAGTGATCTAAAGATGTCTGGGTGCTGAAGCAAATAAATGGAAAGAAGCTGTTCTGACATTTGTACTCAGACTTTTGAGTGGAAAGTTAGTAAGCGATTTCTTGCAGCTTCTTATAGATAAGGATCTGTAGTGTGCTCATTTTCCCTTGGCCACTTTCCCACATCCTAATTCAGATTTTGCTGTCAGGTATAGTTACGCGTTTCCTTGACTCTTAAGACCAGCATTCGGGTGGGATCTCATTCATAGATTTTAGATACTGAATCATTTTTGTCATTGTTGCATGTAAATGGAATCTGTGGAGAATGATGGTAATCCTGGAGCTGCTTGGACTGAAATAAGAAAGAAGCCAACACTTACAAATACTCAAGTGGCACAAAAGAACAGACAGGATAAGTGGTCTACAAAGATGGTCATAAACAATTTCTCCCATCCTTGTTCATTCATGCCTGCCATGACTTCTATCAAGCAGTGAGGTATATGGCCCCATTCCTTGAACGGAGGCTGGCTTGTGATTTACTTCAATCAAATAGAATGTGCAGAAAGAATGTTTTGGGATGTCTGAGCCCAGACCTTCAGCACTCTGGGAAGGTCGCCTTTTGCTGTCTTAAAAACCATCTGCCATTTGCAGGAAGTTTAGCTTCCTGAAGGTTGAGACTCTAAAGTGGGGCGGGGGGGAGGGAAAGAGACTTAGACTGTCCCAGCTACTTCAGCCATCTCATGTGAGGCCACAAACACATCAGTGAAGCCATCTTAGACTTTCTAGTATATTCCAGGTTGAGCTGAAGAACTTCCCAGCTGAACCCAGCAACTTTCAGAAACATGAGAAGAAATTAATCATGGCTGTTTCAAGCTGTTAAATTTGGGGGTAGTTTGTTATATACCAACTGATGACTGAAACAGAATCCTGTTACAGTTGGCATAGCAAATAATCTAATTTTAGCCCCACTGCCCTCTGCGAATCTGCTTTTGCTATGATTTCTCTACTGCATTTGGTACCTCTATGCATTTTCAAAATTTTAAATGTATCAACATTTCAAACTTGGTTCTAAATTAAGCTGCTAAATCATCTCCAGAAAACTGCACTATTTTAAAGCAATGATTACTTTACCTATGTACTTTGCTCTCTAGCAATTCCTCTGAGCCATACATCTGAGCATTATCTTCTTATTGCTCCTCTTTCACAGTTCATCAGCCATGATACTTTTACGTTTGTGACTAGAACACATCTCAGAGATGTGTCCCTTCATTTTCTTCCCATTTAAACATAAGGGACTTAATATTTATTACCTGAGCTAAGCAAATCATCTCCTACATTGTTTCCTTGTTCTTCAACTAAAAGAATTTTTCTAAACTGCATATATAATCATGTAATTTTCTGCTTTAAATCACTAAATGGCTCCCCTACCATGGAAGAGCTTCCTATCCAGTGTGTTGGGTACAATAATGCGTACACACAACGGTGAGTCTATAAATGTTTACCAACCTGCTTTCCATGATAAAAAGTATATACACACACATACATGTATACATTATGTTTTACTGATATAAAGAATGCACAGCATATAATTTACAACAACAACATACGCATTACTTTTTCTTGTAAATTCCATATTGCCAATTAATTCTAACAGTGTGTACTTGTTGATTTTTGCTAAACTGTTTTATCTGGAACCAAAATATAGGTATAGTTCATAAGCAACTGTAGTTTCTGATATGAACATTAATATTTTTAGTTATATTATTGGATATGATGAAAATGAACAGTGATGTATGTCAGTACTTCACTCATTAGTTAATGACAATTGAATCAGACAACAGTTTTCAAATATGTGCAGAATATTTCAATTTTTTTTGTACTACTCACAATATAAAAACTTTAGATACAGTACACTTAAGTATAATCTGAATTATTAACATTTTCTCCACCACTTTCTTAGGCCCAGACAACAAATCAACAAAACAACAAATAAAAATCTGATTTGTAGTGTTTACTTATTTTTCATGGCATGCAAACTCTCTCCACAGCCAATTTCAAGCCACCAACATGATGTCACTGTATGAGGAGTTGGAATGATGCACAGCAGTAGAGAATTATATAGTATTTCTATTACTCTAGTAAGGTAGAAATAACCTCACAAGCATACAAAGAGTAAAATATAGTTAAAATCACTGGGAAGTTACAAGTTTTGAATATCTATTACCTTTGTTTTTAATTCACTTAATTGTAAGTTTATGTAATATGATCTGTAATAATGGCTATGTTGATCAACTAGCTTGCATAAATCTTGAGGTTAAACAATCTACTCTCTTTTGCCAGTATTATTACCTGGCTCTGGCACCCCAACCTGGTGTGCCCCAAACCTCCATCTGTTTGCCTCTAGAGGAAGCTGGTAAGGCTGAGGTCTCAGTAACAGCTGAGCTTCTGGCCCTCATCCTCACATGGAGAACTCCAGCCAATTTTTCACTTTATGAATCCAGCCTCCATGAAACAACCCTTTGCTCATGCAGACAGAGATGACTGCTTCTTCCCTTATGCCCTACTTTTATTTTATTCTATCTCCTGCAATATCTATCACAAATATTGTGACTATTTGCCATTTCCCTGATACGCTAACAGTTATTAATAGTCTGTAGTAAGGAACTATTACCTACCTACAACAGGTATTTTGCTTGTTATGTAAGAATAAATGTATCGAAAGTGAGTGGGTTGTTAGGGCTGACAGAGAAGAGAAGATTGAAAATTGCCACCAGAAGGCAGAGCTCTCTATCATCCTGGGAAAACCAATTGTCATTATTATCATCTAACAGGAAAAAAACCAAAGCGGCTCCCTTTATTCAGGGTTGGTGAGATAGCACAGAAGAATAACAGAACAGCCTGTCAGCACTCTCCTAAATAAATGATCAGTAAGCTCCTAAGAAGACCAAAATACTTCAAACATTCTCCTTGACAGAATCTGGCAAGATACTACACTACACACTTTGATGGAAACTTTAAAGTAATGAGAGTAGTCAGAGATAACAAAATCAGTACTAACCTAGTGATACAGAAGCCTTGTGAAGCAAGAAGGGCTGACATACTTCTGATTACTATTTCCTCAACACATGCAGCATCTAAGGATCTACTGGCAATATTATCACTTCCAGGAAAAACAAAATCAGTATCTACGGAAAACAACTGCAGAGCTTTGTGATGTTTTCCAAATATCACTAACAAGATTATTTGAGTTTAAAAGCATAGCAGTAAAGGCTGAATCCTGTCTATATTGCCCTCTTCCAATTAGATGTACAGCTTGTGTTTGAACATGTTCTGTTGTGGAAAACTCAATACATCTCTCACTGCTTAGACTGTATTTGGCAAAACATGAAAACCAATAAGACTGATAACAGGGGTCTGAAAGCCAGTCTCTTATCATAGCTGTACTACTTTCAAATCTACTCCTCTGGGCTGGGTAAAGCCTGGCAAAGGTTATACCACACCACGAAGGTCCCACATGACCATGGGTAGCCTTGCCAGCAGGGCAAAAGGAACTCTAAAAAAACATTTTAAAAATCTGCATGCTGCTCCCACTGAAGCCACATAAACACAGGACGACAACCTTGGCATGAGGTTTTTTTAATATGGTGTAAATTATTGAGGTTGCCACAGATCTGTAATAAAAATCAGAACATTTGTTGAACACCTACTCTATTCAATGCTGATTATCACCAATTTTGTAACAACATTCATGCTAATTGCTTATAGTAAATGAAGGAATGTACCAGCAGGTTGAATATTCTTATACCAGAACTTGTAGAAAATCTTACATATGATATCCATATTTATAGGTAAATCCAGAGACTCATTGAGGTGAATCTACACATCCCAGATTACACAGGTGGGAAGTGGTAGGGCTAAATTTGAATGCAAACCTAACTTGAAGGTTTATGTTCTTGAACATACAGCATTAAATAAAGACACACTTCATGCATTAACGTTAAAGTTCCACAAGTTTATGCTATTAATAATTAGTCAAACGTTGACAACAGCATCTTTAAAAAGAGGTTAGTAATAGGAGCACAATTCATCTCACAGTGCTGAAACATAAGTACCCAAAATATTTGGATGTCGATATTCATGTTTAAACATATTCAGACATGCATTGAAATGCAGAAAATTATAGAGTTCCTCACTTTTTGCTATGCATATTCCTGACTATGATAATGTTCTTTTCTTTCATTCAGCAAATATTTATTGCTTGTGGGCCAAGAAATGTGCTAAGCCTTCCTAATGCCCAATAAACAAGACAAGAGGTGCTCTTGATACTCAATGAACATTATAGTTGGAGAAACAGATAGTATATAAATAAAAAGTAAACAGGTGAATATCTATGATCAAGTGATAATTATTCCTGAAACCCTCAGTGTGTGTCAGCAACTTTTCGGTTTTTTGCAGGTAATGATTTTGGTTTCCATTTTGGAAAATGAAACTTTCCTGTCTTCTATATAGGATACGATTGGATCGTAACTACAGATATTTGAGTCAGTGGGTTTCCCAGGAACTATGAGGAAAAAAAAAAGTAGCATGAGTTTCCAGTCCTGGAAACCCTGCTCCCTAGGATGTGTCCCTGCACAGGTTATAACCATTCTTTGCGGTCTCTAAAATGAAAGTGTTGCATTCACCAAATGATCCATGAGATTCATTTCAACTCTAAAAATCTCTGATTCTGTGTTTAGGAGCTGAAAAACAAATTAACTGAATCAATAACTACAGATTTTGTGTGTGTTTGTGTGTGTGTGCATGCATACATATGCACACACACATATATACACACATAAATAATAAATAATATAGCACATAATGTATATAGTTATATACTATAGGTTTATATATATATTGAGAAACAGAAATAGAGAAAACTTATTAAAGTAGGGAACAGAATTGTCTGTTTGAAATATCCTTTAATATTCTATATTCTGCATATTGATTCAGAAATTCTAAACACATTATTGTAAGGACATTTGGTGTGCACAACGCTTGACTATTTAAAATTTTCTAGGCCAGGGTACAGTGTCTCATGCCGCCTGTAATCCCAGCAATTTGGGAGGCTGAGGCAGGCAGGTCACTTGAGGTCAGGAGTTCAAGACCAGCCTGCCTGACATGGTAAAACACCATCTCTACTAAAAATACAAAAATTTGCCAGGCATGGTGGTGCATGCTTGTAATTCCAGCTGCTTGGGGGGTTGAGGCAGGGGAATTTCTTGAACCTGGGGGGCAGAGGTTATAGTAAGCTGAGATTGTGACACTGCACTCCAGCCTGGGTGACAGAGCAAGACTCAGTCTCAATAAATAAATAAATAAATAAATAAAAGTTTTCTAACTAGCATCTTCGTTTTGGCAAGCAAATGGGAGCCAGGAATGAAGAAGAGATTGCTATTGGGCAAGAACACAGCAGCAGCAGAAGCAATGGCAGGACTGGTCCCAGATCTCCCACAGTTGTCTCAGATCAACTGTGGATCTTATCACTTCACATATTAAGTTTTCCCATCTGAACCAGCCACATTCCATTTCTGATTTTTGTTCTTTATTGTTCTAATTTTATTAGTATTATTAATATTTTGGAGATACATTTCAGCCAATACTATCATGCTTTGTTTCTGATTCCAGACAATCAGATTATATCTCCATGTTACTGCTCATTTAAAAAAATTAAAAGTAGGGCAATAAATTATCATTTAATCTACATGCTTTGTTCTTTGTTCCCTTCAAACTGTATCTTTTCCTTAATGATAAAACCAAATTACCACACTATCATTAGAACAATCACAGTTTTACTAACTACACAACATTTCGGATTATATGTATGGCAACTAAATCAAGAAATCAAGTACAAAAAGGATTCAAGTTTTATAATGCTTTCTCTCCTTGTGAGGATGTTCATGCCATTCCTAAGAAAGAAAGAAATAAGCTGGGAATTATAATCATGAAGACTTTTCTTAAAATTCTTTCATTAATCTGGCTACCCAAATGGAAACATGCATCCACACAAAAACTTGTGCACCAATAGTCATAGCATTATTCATACTAGTCAAAGAGTGGATTCAACCTAAACATCTATCAAATGATGAATGGACAAATGAAACATGGTATACCTATAAAATGAAATATTTGAGAATAGAAAGGAATGAAAAAATATATGTGCTATATAATGTTGGTTGAAATAACCAGTCTCTGGACACTACATATGATTTATTTATATAATAAGTCCAGAACGTGCAAATCTAGATAGACAGGAAGCAGACTAATGGGTCACTGGGGCTAGTAATGGTAGAAAGAGGAAATGAGAAGTACTCCATTGTTGAAGTTGAGTACTTCCTGGGGTTGCTTTTTGGGTAATGAAAATGTTCTAAAGTTAGATTGTGGTGATATTTGTATAACTCTGTTAATATACTAAAATCACCAAATTTTACCATTCAAGGTGTGATTTCATAGTACACGAAGTTAAGAAAAATTGTCTACTTTAGCATCTCTTTACTGAACTACCTAAGGAGCCCATGATCCAACTTAATTCTTAGAAATTGTGAAATAGGGGGGTGGATCCAAGATGGCCGTTTAGGAACAGCTCAGGATTGCAGCTCCCAGTGAAAGCGCAGAGGGTGAGTGGACGCCGTGTTTTTATTGCCCACAGACTAGGAAATTCCCGGGCAGAGGTGCTCCACGGTC
>NW_016107391.1:12653902-12666629 GCF_001604975.1 Cebus imitator | reverse complement strand
GCATGTTCTTCACATGTACCCCAAAACCTAAAATACAATAAAATAAATAAATGGGGAAAAAAAAAAAGAAATTGTGAAATAAGAAAGTACTTTCATTAATACAAGTTCAAGTTTCATAAGCTCAAAGGAACTTTTGAATTGATAATAATCAAAAGCTACCCCAAGATGCTGTGGAGCTAGATTACTTAGAATTGAATCTCAGTTCTGCTAGTTATAAAATATGACCTTAGACAATATTTTCATTGATCTTCAGGTTTAAAAGAGAGTATATTATACTATCCAGCTTATAGGTAAATTCCTATTTTGTGCAGTTTTAGCTAATGTAATATAGTTCAAATGGCCGAATCAAGTCATGTGATATAGTTGGAACCCGTTTCATAAATTTAAAATTATTGGCATGATGCTTTAAAGAAGTTATATAGAATTGCACAAAATAATATAGTAAAATGAGATATTTTATAGCTCAAACAGCTACTTTATTTTTGCATGAAAATGTGTCTCACTTTAAAATAATTTAAACAATTTAGTCTATAGCTTTTTATTGTTGTCTTCTGAAAGGGCCAATTAGATAAAAGGTAAATAATATACTTTTTCTTTATACGCTGTTTGTTTGAACTGATAAACACAAAAAATAAATTTTTATTTAATTCAGTTAATATCAAATGGATTATCCCAAATAAATGTTCATGAATTTTGAAGACACATAATAGTAATCTTCAGTTCTAAGGACATGTATTAAATTAGCCATTTTCATCTTGCAATGTCTAATGAGGATAATAAAAAGAATTGTAACCAACACTTAAGATGCTAAATTTTCCAAATATTGAAAATAGACACAAAGATAAAATAAAATAATATTTTTATAAATATTTTAGTAGTTAAATATTTTCTGCTGGGTTTTATTTCATTCATTTGATTCTTAGGTAAGATTTACATTGATTCAGGAAAGGTCTCACAAAATTATGTATACTTGGTTTGCTGACTTGGGAGACAAAGAACAAGAAATGAACAACAAAGAAAGGGAGAGAGAAAGGAAATGACAAAGACATACTAATGGCACTCTGGTTAGTAATTTTGAAAAGGGTAACAGATTATTTGATCTTGACATAAACATCCTTCTATCATAAAGCAGATATGCAACTATGGTCCCGGAGCTGGAATGCAAAGTTTTATAGCCTAAAAGCAATTTATGCAACTAGTGTTTAAAATACTGAAGTCATTTAGAAATGTAAACTGAAAAGCTTTTTAAACAGAATCTTTCTTATGTGGAATGAAAGGGATAGGAGCAACATTCAAACTTTGACATTTGACTGCATTTATAATCCTGACACTTTTGGTAAACATTTTGATAACATTAACTTCAAGCTTAAAGAAATGGCAAGGATATGTTCAAAACGGGTTTCTTAAAATTTAAGAACAGATTTTCTTAAAGAGATCTTTATATCTGTTCAGTTACATTGCTAACTTTTTACATCATGTTCCAAGAATAAAATATCTGATTAACTCAATAATCAATAGTTTCAATTAGCAGAGTTCTAAAATGTACAGCTTAAATATAGAGCAAATAAAGAATAGTTGTCTATAGTTGTGGTAAATATTTCATTTGTTAATTCTCCTCAATTAAACCAAACAATTCCCATATATTATTTCAGTTATACATATATTATTAAAATATATTCTGTGACATCATGTTAGAGCTCTTATAAGAATTTAAAAAGACATGGTCACCTCTGCTTAAAAGCCCCTAGTCAGTGGAAGATACACACATAACAAATAATAGATTTAAGTTACCTATAATAAATGCCGTAACAGAGGTATCTAAGAGGCCCATGAAAATATCTGGAAAGGTAAAGTAATTACTGCCTTAGGGAATCTAAAACGATTCCTTTAGTAGATAGCAATTAGGCTGGCCTTTGATGGAAGGGTAGAGTTGGACAATTAGCTATGGGCAATCAGGAAAAACTGTAGAAGAAAGGTATAACAGGAGATAATAGTCTAAACAAAACAAGGCATATTCTTAAAAGACTGACCGGAGGCTCTTTATTCTTCTGCAATTCAGTTTTGCTCTCTCTTTCTGGATATCACAATTCAGCAAACTATTAGCAGCCACCCAGCATTTTTGCCACAGTGAGATCTATGCTCATAGATAATTTCCTAAGACTATTACCATATTGAAAGATTCCAGAAAGTATGACAGTAGCTTGATTCACCTTGGTGTATAATTAACCTTTAAAAAAATAAACAGTTTATATATCAGATATTATTGCTTGATGCCTTTTAAAGATTTATATGGACTTATGTGGTACATTGTAATAACACTCTACAGCTAACAAAGTTGAGAGAATTCTTACTATGCAAATACTCAGGTCATTATCTGGGTACATCTTGAAAAAGTTAAGTTCCTTTCAACATAATATATATACAAAATTAGCCAACTGGAATCTTAATCATTGGACTATGTCTCATGCTAATATAGAAAAAGCCCCTAAACTAGCTATCAAGAAAATTACTGGAGTTACAGAACAATCAGGCCTCAGAAAATTTGGGGTCTGGCTATTTTTTCAACATCCAAAGTAATCCTACCAACTGTCTCCTCAGAATCAGAAACCTACCAATACCCGTTCTATTTATGGTTATTGGCTACTCTCTTTGTCTCTTCACATTGTATGTCTCCACTTTGGATTATATTCCTGCTACCAAACCAATAACACTCTTTTCTATAAAGGTCTTTTTTGCTTGCACTTATACACTGATTCTGTTTACTTCTGTCCACTGCTACTTCATGCTCTCTTTTCCCCTCTCATCACTTTCTGTTTCCACTACCAGGCTGTATTAATTTGTCCTCAGGCTGTTAATAAAGACATACCCAAGACTGGGTAATTTATAAGGAAAAAGAGGTTTTATGGATTCACAGTTCCACATGGCCGGGGAGGGCTCACAATCATGGTGGAAAGAGAGAGGTATTTTACATTGCAGCAGGCAAGAGAGAGTATGTGCAGGGGAACTCCCCTTTAGTAAACCATCAGTTCTCATGAGACCATATCACAAGAACAGCATGAGAAAAACCCACCCCCATGATTCAATTACCTCCCACCAAGTCCCTCCCATGACATGTGGGAATTATGGGAGCTGCAATATCAAGATGAGATTTGGGTGGGGATACAGCCAAACTGTATCACGAGCAAATGACTTCTGGCTATTTATAGTTCAGATTGCTAAGAAAAAGAAGGTGTATAGTCCTTATGCAGTTTTTACACTAACTGACTGCTCTTGAATTACAGGCCAACTCTAATGTAATCACATTTAACCATAGGGATGGCAGCCTTGTACCAATGTCATGTCAACATACACAAAAAGAAATTCTGAGACTTGGCATAATGTACATATACTTTTCAGAATACTCAATTGTTATGAAACATGAATATGTCAACAGTTTGTAAAAACCATAAAATTTTTCATGCTTTATTTAAAAAGTAGCTCATAAGCAAAGACTTTGTTAGATGTAGGTAGAAATCATAGGAGGTATTAAATAAATATAAGTGCTTAGTAGAATATAAATCTTAAAAAATATTAAAAAAACAAAAGAATGGACAGATCAGAAGATACCTAATATTTATAAGGCCCTTGTATACAAAAGATTTAGGATATACTCAATACTGAGAATGTACTAAATATGCCTGAAGCATATGAAACACTCAATATTTATGAGTACTTAATTGGTCACCCATTGGTTACCCCCTCATTCTGGCCTCTTATCTCCCCTGCCAAAGAAACTCAAGTGAAACTCAAATCTGTTCAGTAGGCTATTAACAAGCTACAGATCTGACAGGTGTACTTGTCTCTATGTTCCTCTAATAAGACAAAGTTCGTGTCATTGGCTTGAGGCACCTTCCATCTGTGGGCCCTCTCGCTCACATCTAAAATTACCAGTAACCACATCATCAGTGCGGCAGGTAGAAGAGAGAAAGGCAGGGCATATGAACATAGCATACCCCACGATTCAGGAACTGTGGTCCTCTCACCCCACTTTTAATGCTTTTCTTTATGTATTAACTACCTCCATCTCTTTGTTCCTTCTTCCTGTTAGTGTTATAAACAGGATTTGAGAACATTCATTTGTCTGTGAGCTTTTCTGTTCTGTGACCTCTGAATTCACTTTCCTGGTACTTTGCTTGGAGTCTATCATTGCACTAAGGTTATTTCCCACATGACATTTGATTTGCCCAAGACTGATAAATAAGACATTTTTATTGTAGATTTGTTGCTTAATATTATCCAAGTGGAGTATTAAGAGGATATAAAATAATAGTATACTAGAAACCAGAGGGAGAGCCTTGGAAAGAAGGGAATTTTATTGCTTCTTGGCCTTTTGGCTAAGATCAAGTATAAAAAGAGAATTTAATGCTCACATCTTTGTATTCATTTTAGTATGAAGTAAAAAAATAACCCCCATAGGGTTCTATTTTTAACAGCTAGTTGTATTTACATTGTCTATTTTGTTACTAAGAATAATATAGCTTCTAAGCAGGATCTTTTCATTCTTGATTTAATGTAAATCCAACCGTATTAGCATTCATTCTGCAAAATATTATACCTCAGCCATATTATTGCTCTAGTCAAATTTGCTTGACAAATCCAATTGTTTTCACCATCCCAACATAGTAAAAATTGATATGATTGAAATTCACTTTGTCTTTTTTTTTTTTTTTTTTTTAGATAGAGTCTCACTCCACTGCACAGGCTAGAGTGCAGAGGCGTGATCACAACCCACGCAGCCTCAACTTCTTGGGCTCAGGTGATTCTCTCATTTCAGCTCCCAAGTAGCAGGGACTTCAGGTACTCGCTACTACGCTCAGCTAATTCTCAATTTTTTTTGAAACTCAGGCTGGTGTCCAACTCCTGGGCTCAAGCAATCTGCTCACATCAGCCTCCTAAGGTGCTGGAAGAAATTCATTTCATATCTTTGTAATTTTCATTGGTAACATTTAGAGGAAACAAGAGTCCTTTTTCTATCAGTGGTATTAGACTGCATCTATAAAACATTTATGTAATTACTCATTGTTTAAGTAGAAAGGGATTTAATGTACATCTAGCTCAATATTTCCATGATAAATAGGAGTAAAACTCTACTCATAGAACTGTCACTCTGAAGGCCCTACAGGGTGTTTAAAAATAACATGGATTAGCAGGATATCTCCTGACTTGGTTTTAATTATTCTAGTATAACCTGCAGTTGGAATTGCAGAGTTGGAATTGATATTTGAATTACTGCCTATAGGTTCTTTATATTCTGTATTAGTTTTCTATTGATGCCATAAAAAGTACCCCAAATATAGTGGTTTGTAACAATATATTTATTATTTTAGAGTTCTATAGGTTAAAAGTTCAACATAGTTCTAATGGGGCCAAAATCAAGGTTTCATCAGAGCTGTGTTCCTTTCTGGAGTTTCAAAGGAAGAATTTATTTCCTTGTCTTCTCCATCTTTAAGGCATCATCTTCCACCATTTTCAAAGCCAGCAATGCTCTATCTCTCTGACTCTGTTTTTCCTTTGTCACATCTTCCGAATTGGGGAAAGGTTCTCCCCTTTTGTAAACCCAAGTCATCACATTGGGTCCACCCCGCTGATCTAGGATAATATGTCTACTTCAAAGTCCTTAACATAATGGTATTTATAAAGTCCCTTTTGCTGAGAGGTAGCATTTATATAGGTTCCAGGGTTAAAATATGGACATCCTTGGGGACTGATAAATTCTTCTTACCATATACTCCATCCTTAAAAGCATCCAAGACTTTTTTCATTGAGGTCTTATAATCATGTGTCCTTAATGACCACAATTTTTTTTTACATGCTAAAAGGTTAAGATAAATAACATCATATTGGAAGGAAAATTACTGAAAAACTTCTTTGGTAAAAATAGGGTTATATACTAATGCAACTCTAGTAGGCATTATAATTATTGTAAAATCATTGGTGAAAACTGTGAAGCCATGAAAGGCCTTCTTCTCTGTTCATTGGTAATGATATCACCGTGGAACATGACCATCAGTTAGGGTCAGCTGAATATGCCATGTCTTTTCCATAAACTGCAGGTAACAGAAGGCTCCAAGAACTTACACAATTTAAATGACTTGGTTTCTACTTCTTAAGGACAGAATTGGGGAAGATCAGGCTAAAGTATGCATAGTTAGGACTAGATCAAAATCTCACTGAAAAGCAAAAGTGCCTATTGTAAAGCTATCAGAACAACTTGACTTTGACTACTTTTCCTAATATTAAAAAATTTGTTTAGTATTAATAATTTGTTAATACTAGGAAGAACAGTCAGTCTAAAGTTGTGTCTGACAGCTTCACAACTGCTGTGAAAAATAATGGTTTTATGTTGAATTTAAATACTTTGAGCTTATTTATTTTTTGCTCTATGGCAGCACTATTCCTGCCTGATTAGTTACATAGTCATTTCAATAGTCATTTTTGAAACATCCTGTTATGTCTTGGTCTTTCAAAGGTATTAAGAAAACAAAATGAATAGAGACTGAAAAATAAGAACAAGAGGAAGGTGAACTGAACTAGATACCACTTGCCTAACATTTAAAATAAAGGAATAGAATTATTTGTCCACTTCTTTCAACTTCAAAACACTATTATACTAATTGATCTGATCTTTTCAATCTCAATGTAAAATGTAAAATGTGATTTTTTCCATTTCTAACTCACAACTAGGTTTTGTCTTTGATGGAAAAGTTTGTTCTTTGTCTTTACTGATAATAATTTTGAACTGTATTAATGCAGTATCTTTTTTAGTTTGGTTTAAAAGTAAACGTATGCCGGGCGCGGTGGCTCAAGCCTGTAATCCCAGCACTTTGGGAGGCCGAGGCAGGTGGATCACGAGGTCAAGAGATCGAGACCATTCTGGTCAACATGGTGAAACCCCGTCTCTACTAAAAATACAAAAAATTAGCTGGGCATGGTGGCGTGTGCTTGTAATCCCAGCTACTCAGGAGGCTGAGGCAGGAGAATTGCCTGAACCCAGGAGACGGAGGTTGCGGTGAGCCGAGATCGCGCCATTGCACTCCTGCCTGGGTAACATGAGTGAAACTCCATCTCAAAAAATAAAATAAAATAAAATAAAAGTAAACATATTACAAACCATATTGATATGTTCTCCTAATGATTAAACAGTAATACTTAATCTTCATTGAGCCCCTTTTCTAAACATACTACATATTTTTTCTTAAAGCTTTACAACACCCAAATCAGCAATGGAGAAAGGCTGTACTGAAACACATTTTTGCATACCTCAGACAGACATTAGAGCTCTCATAATTAAGACTGCTTATTGAACACAGCAGTCAGAACATTGCCTGTAAAGAACACTGCAGAATGGGGAATCTGAGTTGCACTTGCCACTTTGTGTTCTTAACTTCAACCCCCATTCTTTGTTGATTGGTGGAACATAGGTTACTTGTCCTCCAGCTACAAGGCTAGCAAATGAGGTTTTTACTTCTACCTTGGGGGGACATAGACAAAAGGAAGGACATTTCTTGAATATATGTTTGAAGCTTCTAGGGAGCCAAAAACATGACAAATATGCACTACAGTGAGAAATCAAAATTACTGAATTCTTAGTCCCTGTATTAAATGGAGAGACTGGTTCATTTAAACATTATTAGGTCATGCATGCATGTTAAAATTATAGATTAAAAAATGGAACCAGAAGGAGACACTCCCAACCAATAAGGGGAATTACTAATTAAAATATTTAGTCCATGTAACGTTTGAAAGAAGGAAAAGAAGAAAATATTTTGATGAGTGAAATTTCAAAATAAAACAATAAAAATAAGTCAAAATATGTCAATAATTATTGGTTAAAAGATAGACACACTGAATTTGTAGATAATAATTTTAAAATTCAGCTATATGCTACTTCCAAAAGCTATTTCTAAATCAAAAGATTGAAATTAAGGGGATTTAAATATATTTTTTTCTTTATTGAAATTATTATTTTTATTGAAATTAAGGAGCATAAACTGAATGTAGCTGTATTATTATTTTTTTAAATAAAGAAGACTTTAGGCTTCTTGAGCAAGGTGGCAGAATAGAAGGTCACTTGGTTGCATAACCCCCACAGCAACAAGAATTCTACATTGGTGCATGAACAAAAGTCTCTTTGTAAGAGCCTGGGATTCAGTTAAGAGACTGCCTGAAGTGGAGTCCAAGACCTAGGAGAGTCATTTTAAGAGTGGTTCACACCTGTAATCCCAGCACTTTGAAAGGCTGAGGCACAGTGATTCACACCTGTAATCCCAGCACTTTGAAAGGCTGAAGCAGGCAGATCACATGAGGTCAGGAGTTCTAGACCAGCTTGGCCAGCATGGTGAAATCCTGTCCAAAAAAAAGAAAGAGAGAGAGAGAGGGAAAGAGGGAGAGAGAGAGAGAGAAATTAGCCAGGCATGGTGGCACATGTTTATAATCCCAGCTATCAGCTACTCAGGAGGCTGAGGCAAGAGAATCGTTTGAACTTGGTAGGTGGATGTTGCAATGAACCAAGATAGAGCCACTGCACTGCAACCTGGGCAATAGAACAACTCCATCTCAAAAAACAGAAACGAAAAAAGAGTACAGAAGTACAGACCTGCATCTAGGTGGCAGATGTACAAACCCTGCTCCTGGGTTCAGATTTGAAAATGGCCCCATTTCTTGCCCTGTTTGGCCTAATGCCTGCTACCAAAACCATCCACAGGATCCAGGAGAAAGCACACCCCCTAATGCCTCAGCCTTGGAAACAGCCCTGAAAGTTTTTGTGTAACTTAGCTTTTGCCCCTTTTTTCTGTGGTCCCAGCTTAGTATGACTCGCACAAGGACCCCAAGAAAGATTTGCCCTTCTGTGCCACAAGAACAAGTATGCTGGCCTGTATCTCACCACATATCCTGAAATGAGTGTTTTGGATCCAGACCCTGTTGCTGCATTCTAGGAGCTATCTTGAAGGTATAGAGATCTGCCAGATTTGTCCAGCTGAGTCCCCAGGCACGCTTCCCTGCTTCTGTCTCACAGCAGATCCTGAAGGGCCTGGTATCAGCCATACCTGCTCTGTGCTGCAGCCCAGGAGTAATCCTGCTCATTCAGAGAACTGATGGACTCATCTGTCTGTGCCACCATTAAGAGACATGCCAACCTCCATTCCACAGCAGATCCCAAAGGAGCCCTGAAGCTCAGCCTCTGCCCTGTTGGGTACAGCCTGAGAGCCACCTTAACACACAGTAAACTTCTGGGAGACACATCCGTTTGTGCCAATGGGACAGGTTTTCTAGGGTCTCTCCCACAGCAGTTTTTGAAGAGGCTGTGATTCTCAGCTCTAGCTCCTCTCAGCTGCAATCTAGGAGCAAATATGTTCTTTTCTATTTCAATTAGAAAGATCATAAACACTTTGTGTTCACATGAAGTACAAAATAGGCACTTAGAGTTTTACCCCAGAAGTGTATTATCTCTCCAGCCCTCTGTCAGAATATATCACAAAAAAATCTCAATTTTTCTGCACTTCCTCCAGAACATCACATAGATCTATTATAGTGATAATGTCATGTTGATCAGGTCAGAAGAGCAAAAAGTTACCAGCATTCCTGAATCTTTTGTAAGCCATATGAACTCCAGAGAGTAGAACATAAACTCTATGCCTGACAAACTTGCAAAATTATAGGGGTTCAATGATCAGGAGCATACTAGGATATCTTTTAAACATGTTAAAAAGATAACTAAATTGACTCTATTAACTTCTACCACAAAGAAGGAAGTATAACACCTGGTGGGCCCCTTGGAGCTTTAGAGGCTGCATATAGCACACGCGGAGGTAAAGCTCCAGCTCGTAGTCCAGGTGATACAAATGGCTGCTCAATTGGAATGAGGCTCAGAGAAGGAAAGTCTTCTGTAGCAGATCCAAGCTTAGGCCATATGGCTTAGCAGGCCCTGTAGTGTTGGAAGTATCCCTAGTGCAAAAAGAAGCTACATATAGTTTGTGGCAGCCGCCCCCCCCCCCAACCAGGAGAACACTGGTAAAGACCTGTGGGGCTGTAGGCATGGGCATACCATCTGCAATGAGAATTATATATCTTTTAAGAGACAGCCAGTGATATATAAGTGCTTCCTGGTAAAGATGGAGCACTGACTATGGGACATTCAGTAAATAACAGCCCTCATGAGCTGGATTTTTTCAGACCCGTCCACTTAATAGTTGGGCAGTTGCAGCAAAATTCATCTTAACTCAGAAGTGCGACATCTGGGATCAAGCTTGAGCAAAAGCAATTTGTTCTAACCAGTGTTCTCCAGAGAGACCGAACCAATAGGATACAGTGAGAGATCTATGAAAAGAACCTTTTTAGGAGAATTGACTCACAAAATTACAGAGGCTGAGAAATCCCACAAAAGGCCATCTGGAAGCTGGAGAACCAGGAAAGCCAGTAGTGTAGTTCAGTCCGAGTCCAAGGCCTCAGATTCAGGGAAGCTGGTGGTAACATTCTGTCCAAGCCTGAAGGCTGGAGAAACTCGGAACTGCTGGTATGAGTCCTGGAGTACAAAGGTGGAAGACCTAGAGCTCTGACAGCCAAGGATAGAAGAGCACTGTCCAGCTCTAGGAGAGAGACTGTGCGAAAAATGTTTAGCCTTCCTCTGTCTCAGATCCATCTGGGCCCCCAGCCAATTGGATAGGCCTGCCCCCACTGAGAGCGGATCTTCCTCACTCAATCCACTGATACACACCAATCTGCTCTGGAAACACTTTCACAGATACACCTGGGGCAGTCCATCATTCTAATCAAAAGCAAAACCACCTGGGTTTCCCTTTGAGCAGAAGAGGAATGGGCTCAGTGCCTACTGAAGCATCGAGAATAAATAATTCAACCTATTCAAGTTAACTTCAGCCTAGTCAAGTTAACACCACAAATAAATCACACAAACTTATGAAAAGGAGCCCCAATCCACCTGGCACCCACCCCTGCTGTACCAGCAGCTCTCCCTCAGATCACACCTAGGGCTGTTTGGGGACTGACTTAGTGTATGGGTGCATAATGATGGTAGCCGAATTACAGCCTAATGCAGGGGTGCCCCGAGACAGTGCAGACAATAGATAGGAAAAACTTGGTTAATTATTAAACTTCAAATTATATTTATGGTCTTCTACACTGTGTAAAAAACAAAGGCCTGAAGATTCACTGGCAGTGAAAAATGCTTAAGATGATTCACAAGGAAAAAAGAAGAAAAAAATGGAAAGAAAGTTACAGGGAGATATGAGATAGAGGCATATGGATGGACATGCGGAAGTAGGACAGTGTGAATATTGATGTATCATATGTTAATACCCATGACAGAATATCCCCCATAAAAGAGGCATGAATTTAAAAGGACCCAACCGGTGGTGTCAGCCAGCCCATATCACTGGTCACTCTAGTGCTGGCACAATGGACACATGCACAAAGTGGCCTGAACGGCAGATATGGAGGCCATCTCTGTGCCCAATAGCATTTGCTCCTACTAGCTGACCTACCTAAGGCCAATGTCAAATGTCCAAACAGACGATAATAAAGACAATACTGAATCTCCATTTTGGCACCATTCCTTGAGGAGCTCACTGACCAGTGTGTGACTTATTGACTACATTTGGAAAGGCTAGCAGTTTGTTATCAAAAGAATAAACATTCAGAGTTTGGGCTTGTCTTTCCTGTATGCAGGGTCTCAGCTAGCGTTACTGTTGGAAGATATACAGAATGATCAATCTACTGGCATAGGATCTCACCAAATACTGCAAAAGACCAAATGACCAACTTAAGAGCAAAAAATCCTTTGCTTACCTGGCTCCTTCACAACCAGATGCTGTATAATGTAATAAGAAGGTGCAGCTAAAATGTTCCTAACAAATTGCTAAAGACCCAGCATGGCTGGAATCAGAATGTGTAGCTCGGAGAGCTGCAGCTTTTCCTCCCGGAATCCCAGCAGGTGTTCAAGGTGAAGACTGAGGGAAATCCTGAGAAAGCTTCCTTATTAGCAATGCCACCTGGGGGAGAGGAACAATTGCCACTGTTAGAAATTCCAAACGGGCCTATCTCCCCAGTCTACCTTAAAGAACAAAACCACTATGAAACAGAAAGAACAATTGTCACCTTAAGGCATTGGAAACCCCTTACAACTAGGAAAAGGAAATTTAAAAAATCAAATAAAAAGCTCTACCTGAAAGGCAGGGCAGGAATACTTGTGAGGCCCAGCACTACAGCCAGAAGAGGGATGGAAACAATTGCGAAAGCCACACTCCACAAGCTTATAGAGACTGCCAAGACCGAGGCGTAACCTGTACATCAGAGAACACCCTTCCTTCTCAGCTTCCCACCACCTAGGTAACAAACATTGAGTTCCCACCACTTAGGTAACAAATTCTGAGTGAAAAATCACAGTGGAACGCAACTGAGAGAGTAGTAAGAGACAGATTCTCATCAGGGAGCAGGCACTGAGAAGCACTCTCTGATAAATTAGCCTATACTTAAACATGTGGCATCACTAAAGGCATACAAAAACTTTAAGCACTGAGTATGACCATAGCAACACCAAGCTTAAAACCAAACCCGGCCGGGCGCGGTGGCTCAAGCCTGTAATCCCAGCACTGTGGGAGGCCGAGGCGGGTGGATCACGAGGTCAAGAGATCGAGACCATCCTGGTCAACATGGTGAAACCCCGTCTCTACTA
>NW_016107391.1:12580991-12653750 GCF_001604975.1 Cebus imitator | reverse complement strand
AAAAAAAAAAAAAAAAAAAAAAAAAAAACCAAACCCAACTTTCGGCTAGATCATTACAAACTTTCACACTAAATGTACAGAGGAAGCAAAGGTATGCTCATCTCCAAGCAAAAATACACTTGCCTCAAAATCTGCTCTGCTATACAACATGTCTGGCTTCCGACCAAAATTACAAGGCATTTGACAAGTTGAGAATAAACACAGCCTGAAGATACAAAGTAATTATCAGAACCAGACTCACATGTGACCCAGATGCAATAACCAAAGGGGCATTTAGAATAACTATAATTAACATGTTACAGGTTCTAATAGAAAAGCTATGCAATATGTAAGAATACATGGATAATTTTAGCAGAGAAATGGAAGCTATAGAGAACAAATCAAATTAACTGTAAATACCAGAAATAAAAAGCGAAGTAACAGAGATTAAGTATTCTATGCATTTGACTTTTCAGATCTCTAAAAATGATATTTAGTTATTTATCACTTTATACTTCTACCAATATGGAAGTTCAGACTGATTTGACCTATCAAGTGTTTTTAACTTACTTGTATCTTTTTTGGATTGCTTGAGTAATAAAATCAATGAAAACAAGAAAATCCAATATAAAGTTATTTTACTGACTTGTAGTTTAAGATATGTGTATGTATTTGTGTGTGTTTATGTGTGTAATATGTAAATGTACCTTTTAACTATTTCATTAAATTTAATCAAAATAGCTGAATTAATTTCTTCATATAGCCCCTAATTTTCAGTAGACAGGTTGGGGGTGCAAAGATAGGAAAGGTCTTGTGACTGAAACAAAGAATGTTACTTATTCTAGAAATTTCTGCATATCACAAATGCATGCAAACTTTCAGGCAGCAATAATTTTCTATTACAGCCAAATGTAAACTTCCTGAAGAATTCTGTTAAAGTAAGTTGTTCTGTGAGAACACAATACTCTATGTGATATAAAACAGCCCCCAGAAATTTACTAAATCACTTTCTCATTAAGCTGTATTTTTGAAACTATAAATGATCAGTTTAAGCATTTCTACTTAGCAGAGTACATGGAAGACAAGATTAAGAAAAACTTGGATGACAATTCAATTAGTGTTCTGTGGAATAGTGCTATTAAAATATAATAATCATACAAGTTTTACCCATAAGATCAGCTGTTACTAATACTCTTTGTAATTTGTTAACTGCTGACAGTGAGCAGGCACAGCCCCTGCCTTGGGAGCCTGTAACATAGAACTTAGATAGCCCAGGGAAGTTTAATAAACTATACCAGTTAATGTTAGGCTTTGGGTCTTATGTCCATCTATAAATTTATCTTTTTTTCTCTTTATTTCCTCCCCTTTATTCTTGTAAAACATCTTATATAAAGTAAATACACTACTGTACATTTTTTCAGGTTTCTCATAGCTAGTTTACATTAAATAATCCATGAGCTAATTTATAACATATAAAGTGCTTTACAACTGTTTAAGGAGGTATCGTTCAAAGCCCATGACAACTTTTCACAGAAAGAATTTGACATTTAATTCATAAACATTGGTAAGTAATGAAATATTCTAATTATTAAAATTATCCTGTCTCATTGTCAGAAAGGGGGGCCTATTTATAGTGGTTGGAAAAAAAAAAGAAAAGAAGGAAACAAGACCTGTTAACACTACTTGTTCACAGTTGGATAACAAAAAGAAATTTATAATATTTGGATAACACTTTATAATAGCTAGATAACAAAAAAGAAGAAAAGAAGGAAATAAGACCTGTTAATAACACTATTTGTTCACAGTTGTTGATGTCTTTGTTTTACTTAAGACATTTTCTGTATTGAATTTAAAGTGGATTTTGTTACAAAGTGAGTTTTTCTTGAGAAATAATTTTTAAAGTTGTTGTTTAAAGTAATCTTAAACATATACATATATATTTATATTTTTAAATAAATCTTTTATTTAAGCATGTAAATATAGAGTAGAATTAGATGCTGAATATTTGGAAATCATGAGTTTGATATTAATTACTGTTTAGGTCAACAGAAATACATTGTTACCTTTGCAGAAGAGAACTATACTATCACAAAGCCATTAAAACAATAATCAAGATCTAGCACATATAAGTATGCTTCTAGGATGAAAAACCAGTTTATAATCCATCTTCAATTTTTATGAGTTTATTTATCCTGAGATAACATTTGAAAGGCTTTCCAGAAATAGGAAAGCATACATTTCTGGTTCTAATTTAAATAGTCATATGTGACCTTAATGTAGTAAGAGGTATTCCAGCCAGGGTAGTTTCTTCTACGGATCAAGTATATTTTTGTTAAATTGTAAAAATTTAAAACAAATGTCTCCCAAGCTGAAAAAAACCTCAAGGGCCTCATCAGTCATAGGTTTAAAACACATGCCCAAATAATTAACAGCTAAATCATAGTAGAAAAAAATAAGAGCTTTTCCTGAACAATTTGTGGTATTATTTAAAGTCTTCTCTTAGAAGGGAATTGTTCTAGAATGACTGATTTTCGCTTTGCACTTTCACTCAATAAACATTAACGAGTCAATTATGTAAAAGTAAAGAAAAACAGAGATGCGTCGAGCACTTTTTTTAATCCTTTAAAAATTCTTTAGGTTTTTTAAGTTATAGAGGATTAAATGACACAATAGAACATATTATTTAAAAAGCTTTCCTCTCCCTCAAGTTCTCTTTTATGCTTAACATACATTCACATTCTTTTAAAGTGTTTCAACAATTTATTATATATTCTCCATTTCTTTCTGTATACTCATACAAGCATATACACACACATCTCAAAGGAAACAATATGTGTATTACATTATGGCTTCATTAAAATATTATTATATAAGGTATACTTCTTTCCATATCAGTAGAAAATGTCCATTTTTTAAAAGTAATTGAAAATTTTTCATAAGGTGAGCCATAAATTATACATTCACCTACTGACAAATATTGTGGTTTTCCTTCAGTTTCATGCCACTATGAACAGTGTGCAATAAATATCCTTGTACAATATCCTTATGTGCCCTGACTTATCTATCTCCAGGATGGGTTTCTTCAGGCAATACTGCTAGATCAGCAGCATGTGTAATTAAAATTTTTTTAAGATGGACAGTTCCATTTCCAAAGGGGGTTCAGCACACGTTCACAGAGGTAAGATATGACTGCTCCCACCTCTCATATTCTCATTTCCACTGACTCCTATATTCATTTTATTTTGATGGGTGAAAAAACTCAAATCAGGATTTTTTGGTTATTATCCATATTATTCTCCATAGTGAAGTTGAGAAACCTTTCATATGATTATTTCATATATGCATTTTTTCTTCCCTCAATGGTTTATTCTATCATTTACCCACTTTCGTTTTTGACTGCTGCATTCCTTTCAAAATTAATTTATAAGAGCCCTTTTTACATTAAAGACATTAATACTTTGTTTTATGTGTTTTTCTTATTTTCAAGTGTTATATTTTACAATACAAACATTTTTAAAATGAAGTCTATTTTTTTAATGACTTCAGTTTTTCTACATTATTTTAGAAGGCTTTCCCAACCAAAGATTATTCAAGTATTTCCCAACAATGTAACATTTTCATCACTGGTGTATTAGGGAATCCACTATAATAGAGGCTGTGTAAACGTTAGTGAGGAAAGCAGATATTTGTGAGTTTATGAATAGCTTCCATACATTACCACCCACAATATTTGCTCACACTCTCATTGGTCAAGGACAAATAAGTGACGAAAGAGGCTGGCTGATGTCCTTAGAGAGTACTGTCCTCTGTAACCTAAGAATGAGCACCTCTTTAACAGAGGGAGACTTCTGAGGTATTCATATGAGGCACAAATTTTTTCTACTCTGGGGCCACTTCAAGAAGTTTAGGTGCATAATGCTTATGTGGGTTTCTTTCTTAGCATCCTTTGATAGGGTTCCTTCCTAATTACTTACAACCATGGCAAACCATTAACCACTGTTCATTAATCATATAGAAACTTATTTCATGCCATCCCTCTTTCCAGCCAGGTGGACAAAAAAGGTGTAGATTTGATATTACACGGGGGTTCTTCAGGACTATCCTGGACAGGGCTGTAACATTGCAACAGTGCACTCATGGTTAGTTGATGACAGCAAATTTCAGAGAAATCTATAAACAGAATTGTTTCCATTGCTTTACATTTTTAGAGTTTAAGAGAACAAACTCCCAAATCAATAGCTGCCCATTAAATGTTAGAGGCTATATTTGTTTGCCCAAGTAAAAAGATCACATTGATTACATTTCACATTGATTACGCTTACAACATTCTATTATTATTCTTTAGGGCCATCTATCATCTATCTGCCCAGGTGAGTCAAATAGGAAAGTGGGGGAAAAAAAGGCTCCACTCTTGCATCTTTCAAGCCTTTGACAGAGGCACCAATCACTGTGGTTACCTCAGTAATTTAGGGTTGCTTTGATTTATTATTTTGGTTTGGAGAGGGAGTTCTAGTGGTTTACATTTGGTGTCTGATCATAACAGTTCTTACCTTAAGTGTCAGGAAAATCTCCAGATCTTCCAATTTCATAGTATTTCTATTCCTAGTATGCAGCATAGCATCGTGACAGAGATTGCAACATTTTTACCAAAATACATTTCCTGTTTTTCCTTGAGAAAATGTTAGTTTATATTTCCTACCCTCCCTTGCAATCAGATTTTGCCAAAATAATGTGAGCTAGTATGACGTGTGCCACTTTAAGGTATTTTGGAAGCAGGTCTACCTCCTTTTGTGTCTTCCCCTTCCACAGGCCAGGTGCAAACAAAAATAAGATTATAGGAGATGAAGAAACCCCAAGAAGGAAGGAGCTTGATTCCTAAAGCATAAGGAACATTGCCCAAGAAGGAAGAAGCTTGGTTACTAAAGCATAAGGAACATTGCCTGGCTTGTTACAAAAGTGTGGAATACATTTCTATGATGTTTGGTCCACTTGATGTTATTTGTTATCATTGCCTAATGAACGTAGAAAATATATTTTTGTCATGTTTCAGCTATATTGAGGATTATATTTGTTACTATCATGAATACAGTATGGAATCAGGATTTTGTTAGGCCTATCATAAACAGATTCAGATCAAAATACATTTTTTACTTTCAGAAGCCCCCACTCAAACATGTAAATTGCCGTGGATATCCAGTCTTCAGGTATTAGTGTGCTCAGAGCTAGCAGGCAACAATAAGGTCTAAAAGATCTGAGCAGTAGTCTACTCTTCAAAGCAAAGTGATCTTGTATTTGTTTTTTTTTTTTTTTTTTTTTTTTTTTTTTTTTTTTTTTTTTTTTTTTTTTTTTTTTTTTTTTTTTAAGTAGTTCCAGGTTCTCTTCTGGCAGGCAAGGAAGAAGGTTCACTTACATACAGTATTATCATCAAGTCTTCTCAGTGCTATCCAGGCTTTCCTTCATTCAAGGGCGTGTTGACTACCTGTACTAAGCCAGGTCTGAGAATTCAGTAATAAAACAATTATCTCCTCTTATAATGGGTGGACAGACTTAGAGGATATTTTTGTTTTCTTGTTGTGTTTTGATTTTTATATTTTTTAAACTCAGAAAAAAGAGGCGGCTCTAGTTAGGTGCCTGTCCATTTTGCCTCTAACAAGTCTATGATATGTTAGCAACCACCCAAATTTCTATGGGTCAGTCCATTTGGATTCTCCTGCCAGTGACAAATCTACTTTGCCTCTGAGACTAAGTGCCCCTATGTCACCCAGGATGTCAATTACCCCATTGCAGTCAGGGAGACCATTTCAATTGCATTCCATGTCAGCATTGGCAGCCTCAAAGAACAGCCATTAGTGTATTTTTAAACATGATGATTAAAGTTTTCTAAGTTAATTGCTGCCCCACTGATGCCATTTTCAAGACGGAATCATGTATAATAAACTACTCCATCTATTTCACCTACATATATATTTTTTTAAAAATTAATTTAGCCTGTACTCACTCGGATCTATTAAATTTCGCCAGTCTTTGACAGTTATAAAAGTCAGGATGCTGATGTTTCGATGAGCCTAAATAATGCCATTGCACTCCAGCCTATTAAATAATTGTGAAAAAAAAAAAAAAAAAAAAAAAAAAAAAAACGATGATAAGCCTCTCAGCAACTCCTCTCATTTCTCAAGGCCTTGGAGAAAGGAGTAATTTCTACCCTTCTTGAGAGACATAAATTTCATATGATCGATTCTCTGTAGCACTGCAATCTCCTGGCCTTTGGAATTTTTCTTCACCAATACACCAAGGAAGTTCAGAACTCAGTGGAAGTTAGGGATTATTTAGTCCACTCATAGAAAGCCCCTGAGTTTCAGTACGTGATTTAACCTGATAACTTTGAAATTTGGGCCTCTCATTGGCCTTTTGTAAGGTTATTTGAATTAGACACTCAATCCCAAAATTCTTATATTCTATATGGCAAATATGTGGTTGCATATAATTCTGCTCTCAGTGCATTATTTAAAGAAAATCTTTGTCATGATGTGTCATGGACTGACAGATTCCCATTAATAAACACAAACAATGTTCATGGCCTCCTTCTCTAACTATATACAACTCCCTGGATTTTTCTGCGGTCACTTCAACTGCAGTCTGCTCCCTGATACTAATTTGCATATCATGGTTCTTACTCGTAGCAACAAAACTAGATTCCAGCTCACCTTGACAAAAAAACAGTTTAATGCAATGATGTCATCATGTAGACTAAAGAATTTATGGAAGGCTGAAAAAACAAGCTGTGAAACAGGGAGAAACCATAGGAAGCTGTCATTATAGCCAAGCCCCTGCCACTAGAATAGCTGGTGAGGATGCTGGTTCATTGTCTCAGGATACTAGACAAACTACTGGCACCATCACCACCACAATTCCTGGACAAGCTGTTGAAAGGAAATTTAAAGTGCTCTTAGCCTTTGCACTACTTGTTTCAGATTTGCCACCTATGGTCATTTTTTAGCTGAGGTCCTAAGCCTGTACCCCAGCAGACAATGAGAATGAAAACCTAGACTGTACTATTTTAGTGGCAACTAATCCCCATTTACCAACCTAACACGATTCTTACCTGTGGGATTCCTATAATACATAACAAGGGAATGGGATTCCCATAATTCTCAACTGTGGAATTCACATAATGAGAAAGGAGTTCAAATGGTGGGCAGCAAAACCTTAACAATGCAAATGTCACAATACCCTATAGATTTTAAATTCTATTTTCATTTCATGGTAATGGTTACCTTCCCATCTCTAGTAAACAAATAGAGTACCATTCAAACATTTTTTTCTTTGCCAATGGAGCCCTTTTTGTCTAAGAATCATTCTGATAACAATTTTTACTTACCCTTCTGTCTCTGTCTCTGTTTCTCATACACACACATACATATTTTGAATATATATGTATGTGTGTGTATGAGAAAATAATAATAGAACTGTAAACATAAAAGGTCTATATCAGTCTCAAGTGAGTCCAGAGGTACTGTTCTTACCTCTGGAAAATAGTAACGCGGCTATGGATGGCACTGTCTTTGCTTTCAGTCATTTACTTATCCAATAAATGTTCATTGATTATTTAGCAAAAAAGGGCATTCCCGCTAAGACTTGGTACTGCAAGTAGTGTTGGAATTAAGTATCTTGCTAACTGAGAGAAAGGGTACTACACTGTATAATGCAAGAAGCTTAAGATTTGTGTCAGAAACAGTGATTTTAAGTCTTCAGGTAATGATCATTATAGTGATGATCATTGGTACTCAGTGGGATGCTGCTCAAAGGAATGCGGTGGGAAAGTCCAAACAGGGAGCTCTTGGCCCTGGATCAGTACTTCTTAATCTTGGAACTGCAGCCTCAACTGTTCTGTGTAAATTATGAGTAAACTTTCAGTAGCAATGGAATTCCTGTATATAAGATCTAAGTGGTATATGAAAAGGCCTAAAATATAGTCTTATGTTTTCATAAAGCTGGAGAACTTTATTATAACATACTTTACTGCCTTGAGGATAACATATTTTACTGTTTTGAAGGTTGCGGATTCTCATTTTTAGATTTTAATCTTGGCCTCTTTTACTATTGAGAGGATCTTAAATATCTATTTAGGTAGAACCAATTCCTATATTGAGTTTTATATGTAACCCAAACAAACCTGAGACAGTCATGTGCTACACTCAGAAATAAAACACAAGTCCCACATGCCTCCTCCTGTCCCAATAAGAGAAACTAATTTCATGTCTTAAACGCATATATACATAACACATAATAAAACTTTGTAATAATCTCTTTGATTTATTAATTTTCTCAAATCCCTTTCATCATTGCATAGAGGTTGCTCCTGCAACATTTTCTATTACTTTCTCCAAAATTTCAATAAAATGCTCAGAACTCAGCTTTCACAGACTATTTTCTTTCTTGTTCTTTTTCCTTCCTTCCCAGATTTTTTAGTTTCATTAAAAAAAAAAAAAAAAAAAAAAAAAGCTCTTCACATACCAGCTTTCATTCTATTAACAAATTACTTGGCTGAGGTGCTGAGCATGGGGGATTTAACATGTCCCTTAGAAGGCAAAAGAGAGGGAAGCCTATATATATCTCTGTCTTTTAATTTTGTCTGTCGTATGCTGTTATGCTGACACTGTCAATACATTTTTCTTTTATAACAGTCTGGAAGGCACAAAACTAACAGTGATTATGCCTAGCGGTAGAATTTTGGGATGGTGGCAGCGGGGTTAGGGCGAAGTCATATATTAACTGACAATTATTAGGTTGGGGCAAATGTAATTATGGTTTTTGCCATTTGGTGCCATCTGCACCAACCTAATATAAATAAATGCTAGATCAGTGAATACTGAATAGGAACACCAGGTGCTATGATGATATAGAGCAGGAATGAGACCTAACTTGGTACTTGCGATGCTTGCAAAGAAAAGGTATGTGAAGAATAAGTAGGAGTTTTCAAAGTTAATGTACTGGATGAGAGGGGACATGTTTCAGTAAGGGGAAATGACATATATACCCAGAGGCAAGAAAAATTATAGTATGTTGCAAGAATTTAGAAAAATTCAAAAGCGAAGAGTAGAATGCAATGGGACGGAAAATATGAAAGGCCTGGGATCACACAGGGCCTTTACATTTTGTTAAAGAGTTTGAATTTTGTTCAAAGAGTACCTAGAGAATGATTGGAGGATTTTAATCAGAGGATATTATTTTCATTTTAAATGAACACTATGGCCCCAAAGTGCAGATTGGAATGTGGTAGAGCAAAGTGGAAGCAAGAGAAAGGCTAAGGGAGCGTTGCAGTAGTACCACGGAAAGATGACAAGAGGACTGCAACACTTTAGTGCTACAAGCACTAGAGAGAGTGGATGAATCTAGGAGCTAAAGAAAAAAAATGAGAAGCATGGACACAGGAAGGAGAAAAATTCACACTGGGACCAGTCATGGGGTGGGCGATGAGGGGAGAGTATTAGGAGAGATAGCTAAAGCATGTGGGGCTTAAATCCTAGATGACAGATTGATAGATGCAGCAAACTACCATGGCATATGTATACCTGTGTAACAAACCTACACATTCTGCATATGTATCCCGGAAATTAAAGTTAAAAAAAAAAAGCCATGACTTGACTACTGGTTGGATGTGAGTGATAAGAAGATGCATGAGTCAAGGATGACTTCTTAGGCTACTGGTTTGAGCGTTTGGGTGGATGATAGTGACTCTCACTTACCTGTGGAATCCTGAGGAAGGTCCTTATTTCCTAAACATTTAGTCACTAATGGCTAAAAATGAAGCACTGAGAGTGTCACATATTCGGCTTAAGTCTTTCTGTAAACAGATATATTGAGATATAATTTACATACAAAACACTTCATCAAGTGTACAATTTGAATGATTTGTGAAAAATATATGCACTTGTATAAGGAGTGCCCTAATTGTGATAAAGAAGATTTTTATCACCTAAAATAGTTCCCTCATAGCTCTTTTCCCTCTTTGCCCCCAAGGCCTTCCCTAGCTCCTGGCACTGAACTGCTTTAATTACTTCAGTATTGTCTTTTCTCCACTTTCATATAAAGGGAAGCTTCTTTCATTTAGAATAATGCTTTTGTGATTTGTCCATTTTTGCTTGCATCAGTAGTTCATTTCTTTTTATGGCTGAGTTATATTCTGCAATCTACTATAATTTGTTTATCTATTCATCAGTTTATTGACATGTAGGTTGTTTTAAGTTTGGGGCCATTATAAATAAAGCTGACATAAAATTCACATGAAAGTCTTGTGTATATGTATATTAATTTGTATTGGGTAAATATTTACAAATTGTGTTAGCGAGTTGTTGGGTAAATATGTATTTAAGAATCATAAGAATCTGTCAAACTGTTTTCCAAAGTGTTTATACTACTTTGCATTCATATGAACAATCAATGAGAGTTTCAAGTGTTCTGCATTTTTGCAAACATTTTGTGATGTAGATAATTGTTATTCACACTAATGGGTGTCTAGCTGTTGTCTCCTTGTGGGTTCAATTTGCATTCAATGTGCATTGTTCTAGTTACTAATGATGTTGGCTATCTATAAACAAAAATACGAACCTAGATATTTATCTTATTTCATTTACCAAAATTAGGTCAAAATGGATGATAGCTGTAAATTTAGGAGTAAAAATTTTAGACTTAGAAAAAATAGTAGTAATAAAAATTTGATCTTGGCTTAGAAAGAACTTCTTAGAAAACCAAAAAGACACTCTATAAAGAACAAATTAATAAATTGGACTTCATCAAAATTAAAAACTTTTGCTCTTTAAGATGTCATTTAGTAAATAAAAAGCAAGCTACACATTAGGAGAAAATATTTACAAACTATATATCTGTCAAAGGATTTTATTGAGAATATCTACATACAGTCATGCAACACTTAGTGATGAAAAACTACTTTTGTTTTTTGGAGATAGAGTTTCACTCCTGTCCAGGCTGGAGTGCAATGGCACGATGTCAGCTCACTGCAACCTCTGCCTCCCAGGTTCAAGTGATTCTCCTCCTCAGCCTCCCGAGTAGCTGGGATTACAGGTGCCCACCACCATGCCCAGCTAATTTTATATAGTTTTAGTAGAGACAGGGTTTCACCATGTTGGCAAGGCTGGTCTCGAACTCCTGACCCCAGGTGATCCACTCATCTTGGCCTCTCAAAGTGCTCAAAGTGCTGGGATTACAGAGGAGAGCCACGGCACTTGGCTGAGGATACATTTTGAGAAATGCATCATTAGGTAATTTCATTGCTGTTTAAATATCATAGAGTGTTCTTACACAGACCTAAGTAACGTAGGCTACAACACACTTAGGCTGTATGGTATAGCCTATATCTCCTATGCTATAAACCTGGACAGCATGTACTGCACTAAACACTGTAGGCAATTGTAAAATAATCCTAAGTATTTGTGTATCTAAACATACCTACACGGAAAGGTGAAGTAAAAATATGATATTATAATATTATGGGACCACTGTCATATATATGCTCTGTTGTTGACTAAAATGTCCTTATATGAGGTGCACAACTTTATGTGTCTTTTTGTTTGCATAGGTTTTGATAAGAAAGTTTGCTGTCATTCTTAGCTTTGTTTCTCTAGATAATGTGTCTTTTTTTCTCTGGTTGCTTTAAGATGTTCTATTTCTTTTCTGCTTTTAGCAATTTGTTTAAGATATGACTTTCATAGATTTATTGTGTTATGTTTGCATAGATACATTAAAGTCTTCATCAAATTTGGAAATTTTGCAGCCATTATTTTTTCAAATGGTTTCTTTTCCCACTTCCACTTCTCCTCTTCTTCTAAAACTCCAGTTACTCATATACTAGATATCTTGTTATTATCTCACAATTCACCAACACTCCAGTCAATTTATCTTATCTTTTTCTCTCTGTGCTTCACTTTGTATAATTTCTTTTGCCATGTCTTCAATTTCACTGATCCTTTTTTTGGCAGTATCTACTTGGCTGTGAATACCACTCAGTATGTTTTTCATTTAAAATATAGTATTTTCCATCTCTATAATTTCAAATTGGGTCTTTTTATGTCTATTTTGATCTAGTTCATGCTTTTCTCTATCTTCATATACATTTACAGCATATTGGCAATAGTTGTTTAATGTTTTTGTTGGGTCATTTTAATACTTCTGATATTTTATTACTTTTGCCATGTCTGTATCTGTTTTTACTAAGTTTTTACTAAGAGACTTTTCTTTTTGTTATGGGTCATTTTTTTTATGCCTGGAATTTATAATTGGATGCCAGAGAATGAAAACTTTACATTGTTGTTGTTTTAAAATATTATTATTCCTAGCCAAGTGTGGTGTCACATGACTGTACCCTAGCACTTTGGAAGGCTAAGGCAGGTGGACTGCTTGAGCCCAGAAGTTTGAGACTGACCTGGGCAATGTAGTGAAACCCCGTGTCTACTAAAAATACAAAAATTAAGTGGGCATGGTGGTATATGCCTGTAGTCTCAGCTACTCAGGAGGCTGAGGTAAGGGGATTGCTTAAGCCCAGGAGGTCAAGATTGCAGTGAGCCATGATTGTGATACTGGACTCTAGCCTGGGTAGCAGAGTGAGACCCTGTCTAAATGAAAAAGTATATAAAATTATTATTATTCATTTAAATAAACTTTTTTCTAGTAGAAAATTAAATTACTAGTAAGCAGATGAACCATTTTGCAACTGTCTTTTAAGCCTTGCTGAGATAGTCCCAAATGAAACCTTACTTATAAGACTAATTTAATTTTATTCCTAAGCAGATGCTTTTCTAAGAACATTATCTAATACTGCTTGTATTATGACAACCTTCCATTTTAGCCAGTAGGAACTCATCACACTTGGAGTATTGTTTGGCTTCTAATGTTTTATGTCTCTCCCTCCTGCCACTCACCCTATGCTGTGGTGGTATCTTCACATGCATGCAGAAATCAGAACACAGAAAATTAATTCAGAGTTTTTTCACCCAACATCCAGAATTCTCCCTTTCTCTCTCTGTCATAGCCAATACTAGAGACATCTCAATTGGTTCAATTTACACAATTCTGACCAAAAAAGATAAAATTGATCAAGCTTTCCACCTGATGGCTGCCAAAACCATTGCACCCAGCTCAACTACAAACAAGAGCAGAGCTTTCAATGGAAATTTTAAATCAGTGATATCAAAACACTGAAGCACCTCTTTGATGAATTGTAAAAGGAAATGGAATGTGGCTTCCACAGTACAATCCTGAAGGCAAAGCACAATCAAAGCAATGGCTACCAAGGGAGGGAAGTAGTCCATTCAAAGCAGAAGCAGACCAGTTAAGAGCAAAGGTCATGGCAACAGCTTTTGAGATGCTCAGGCAATTTTGCTTGTTGACTTTCTGGAGGGTCAAAGAATAATAACATCTTCTTATCATAAGGGTACTTTGAGAAAGCTAACCAAATCTTTAGCAGAAAATCTCTGGGAAAGCTTCACCAGAGTCCTCCTCCACCATGACAATGCTCCTGCTCAATCCTCTCATCAAACGGGTCGATTTTGTGAGAGTTTTGATGGCAAATGATTAGGCATCCAAATTGTAGTCTTGATTTGGCTCCTTCTGACTTTGTTTCCTAATCTTAATTTTTAAAAGGCATTCATTTTTCTTCAGTTAATAATGTAAAAAAGACTGCATTGACATGCCTAAATACCCCAGAACATTCAGTTCTTTAGGGATGGAGTAAGAGGCTAGTATCATGGCTTACAAAAGTGTCTTGCACTTGATGGAGCTTATGTTGAGAAATAAAGTTTCTATTTTTTAATTTTTACCTTTTACTTCCATTTTTTACATACTTTTTGAAGTACCCTTGTAATTTATGGCTGGGGACAGACAACGATGGTTTTCAAAATATGTCCACAAATTCTTTGTTATTTCTCTGTTTAAATGTGGGTTGGACTTTGTGACTTGTTTTTATGGTGAGAACATGATAGAAGTGGTGGCATGTCAGTTTCAAGTTTAGGTTTAAAAAGACCATGGCTTTTATCTTGTGTGGTCTCTCTACCAGATCACTTGTTCTGAGGGAATGCATGTAATGAGCAGCCCTATGGGAAAACCTGTGTAGCAAGTTGCAGAGCTTCCTGCCAACAGCCATGTGAGTTTGAAAGCAGAGCCTCTTCTTCTAGTTAAGTCTGCTGAAACTATAGCTCTGGCCAAAAGTTTGACCGCAAACTTGTAAGAGAGCCTGAATCAGAAATACCTGGGCTTATCTGGTCTTGGATTCCTGACTCTCGCAAAGTATGTGAGATGATAAGTGTTTGTTGTTTTAAATTGCTAAGGTTATTATGTAGCAACAGATAATTGATTCACGCTCTGTATAGTTCCCTCCTTTCTGGTACTCTGCCCTCTAAATTCTAGTGTCTTTCTCTGCCTCCTCAACTCAGCTTGTCTTCTGGGCTTTGTTTGGCTTTCTACTCTGTGCTAAGGCCTGAAACTGCCTCCAGGTAGTAAGCTGGGGAAATTGTAGCGATCATTTCATTTACTTCTCTTCTCTCATAAGTCACAACCCTAGCCTGCCTATTGTCTGATGTCTAAAAACCGTTATTTTATATACCTTGCCTGTCTTCTAATTCCTTAAAGTGAGAGTTAAGTATGGTTCCTATATTCCATTACAGCCAGAAGTAGCATAAGACTTGATGTCAGTTTAGACGTGAGTTCTACTGGGAGTTGGTGTCTTCATGGAACTCAGTGAAAGGACTCTGTATTTTCTCAGGATGGTAAGAATAGGGTGGGGTGGATTTAAGATTAGCTTAGGTTAATTTTAACCTAGGGTAAAATTAGGTTGTGAGAGGCTTGGTGCTAATGAGTGAAGAGAATGAGAGGGAGTTGACAGCATCAAGGCCAACTTGCTATATGGAGAAGCCTAGGTTCTAAAAGGCAATATGTGAGCACCAAAACTGTTGATTCCACTACTCTGATGCTTTGTCATTTAACTCTTCCCCTTCTGTCCTTATTCTGAGAACACAAAAGCAGTGCTCTGTTGGTGCTAGCTAGCATCTGGTGACATATGTAGTGATCTGTCTTACCAACATATTTTTCCCAGCTGCTCTTTTCTTTCTTCTAAGGCTGGTAATGCACACACATGCCTCAGTACTGCCTTTTCTTCTCTAATTCACCAGACACAGTTTACTCAATTTCAAATTAGGCTAGCTCATTCTTTTATATACACAAGTACTCAAATTCACTTTAAGTGATGCTCTTACTTGCACATCTAAGTCTCTCCTAGAGCACAAAAATTCCCCACACAATTCTCTCTTAAGCTTGTTCATTCTGTAAGCCAGATAAATCATGTTGATAGTGGCTAATCACCAGCAGAGCTAGTGTTGCAACTCCTGATCAAGGAATTAGAATTGGAACAAGATACCATAAATAAATCAGTTTCTATCACTTTCTAAAGCATCATGGAGAATTTTCTGGTAATTTCTGAACCTATTCAGTGTAAATCCTTGAATTAGTCAGGGTGATGTAATTAAAGATATATAAAAGGAATCACTTCTACCTTTCAGAAACACTGATAGTCTAGTAGGAGAAATAAGTACATAAGTCATTAAAACCCAAATGACTTACAAATGCCTCTAAACATATGTAAATAAATTATAACAGTATTTCAAAAGGGAACAAAGAGAAGAGTTTTCTGGGAATTAGACAAATCTTTCCACAACAATTAATATTAACCTTTACCATAAGGGATTGTTAGAGATTATATATTAGTAGTAAAAAAAGTTAGGCAGCAATGCAAACTTACACTGGTAACCTGTGGTTCTGGGTATATTTAACTTAGTTATACAACTCATTTATTTGAAAAAATATGAATGTACTCTAATATATACAATTTAATATGCATTCTTCCTTCAGTTCTGCTTTTTGTTGTTGCAAAATTATGTTTGAGAAATGTGTTAAGACTCATCTCCTAGTGGAGGTGTTTCATCGAAATTAGCTTTCAATCTTAATAGCTTGCTATACTTAAAAAGTAACTGCCTCTGATTTTTTTGCCTAGCTTTAAATCTGTATAATCAAGTCTCATGAAAGGAAGCATTTAGGTTTCTAAGCAACCCAGATAATTCTTGAGCATCTGGAAACCCACACCTTAGTTACTCCAGCATTAGGGGTTTTATAAGATAGGGGTTGGAGGCAGATCACTCTTGACAAACTCACCTAGAGTGTTTTTGCCTTTGTTTCTAAACTCTGGACAACTCAAAGAAAGTATTCTAGGACCCAGCTAATTCAAACAATGGCTTTGCTTTGAAATCAGATCGTCTGCTTCCCTTAAAGGCACAGTAGTCACCTTTGACACAAGGAACAGAAGGTAAAACAACAAAGGATGTGGGGAACTAACCTCAGTGCTGGAATTTTTTTAAAAAAACTGATTTGCATTACTTCTCATTTCTAAGTATCTGGCCTAGTCCAGAGGATGCAAATGGCAGTTCAGATCAATCATCCTTAAATCTGATGTGAACGCTTTGATGTGGCTGGGGGAGACTTTTGGAAAGGGAAGTAAGTACCATGAAGAGAGCTGCAACAAAGAAAGAAATATGTTTGGGGTTGAATTGCCCCCAAAGAGGGCAGGAACAGCAAAAACGTATTTTTTATTTACACGTAAAAAGTACAGAAGGCAAAATAATCTCACCTGATCTGAGATCTTTAGACTATAATGTTTAATGTTGATTCCCTTATTCTTACTCCTGTTAGTACTGTGTGTGTGTGTGTGAGTGAGATGGGGTGGGGGAAGGAAAGAAACTGATAGTACTGATGAATGGGGAGCTAGAGATAAGGAAGGAAAAGAGGCTCTAAAACGTAAGGGTGGCTACTGTCCTGGGAACCTTTAAAGCACATTCCATGACGAATTACATTATCTCCGCGCTTAGAAAATTCCGACAGACAAAGATGGAAGACAAATCAAAAGCCTTTGGTAAATGAGGCTTCAGCTTTGTGCTCAAGTCTGCGCTAATTTTTGCTTTGTGTGATGTGCGAATGTGACAAAAAGAGGAGCTGGAGTGAAGAGTGGGATGGGAAGGGGGAGGTACTTCTACCTGCACACACCTCAGCAGACTGGTGAGGGGCAGGGGAGGTATGCAAATCAGGCCTTCCCGAGTGGCCAATCAATAGTCAGGTGAGGGATTTTGGGTCCCCCACCCCATTTCAACCGGCATTTGAGCACGTGCATGGTGTTCTGGGACCTTTGTCCCGCAAAGTCAGGTTTGGCGGGCACCCCTTGGTCCCTGTTTCTGGTCAGATGTGCTTGATTCTTTTCTGCTCTACACCCCACGTCGCTAGTCCCGTATTCCCATCACCCTACTCATTCCCTCCTGCGCCGCTGAGGGTGAGAGACTTCAGCGTTGCATCCCAAGAAGCTTGAGAAGTGTGCGGAGCTTGGCACACCAAGTTGCTGAGACTGTGACACCAGCCTCCGCCCGTTCCGCGCGGGTGCAGGCAGCGAGCCTCGGCTCGGACACCACAGCTCTCCTGTCCGCGCTGGGCAGTCCTCCGCCTGTCCAGAGGCAGCACTCCCGGATCTCGGCTGGCTGTGGGTCTGTCTCCTGGGGCTCCGGCACTAGCCCGCTCGGCCTCGGAAACTCCTGCAGCGTCCAGAACACAGAAAATAGACTCACCACCTAATTCGCCAGGGAGCTCGAGCGCTGCGGGGCCGCGAGGCTGTCTCCCCGCTCCTCCCCCCACCCGACCCCACCCCACCCCCGGCAGTGCTTCAGAGGCCTCCTGGAGTCACACAGTCTACCCCCGAACACCCCCTCCCCTAGCAGACAAAGGGCCTGGGCAAATTCACTGCCTGGCCTCCTCGCGCTCCGGGGAGGCCGCTGCGCCCGGAGTGGATCGCGCGCTGGAGGCGTGCGCCGGGCAAGAAGCCGCGGCCACGGAGCGCAGTATGAGGAAGAACCGCGAGATGCGCCTGACTCACATCTGCTGCTGTTGCCTCCTTTACCAGCTGGGGTTCCTGTTGAATGGGATCGTTTCAGGTAACTTCTTCCATGACTTTCTCACTTCTTTTCCAGCCATCCCAGCGGAGACTGTGAACGTACGGGTAGGCAGGGCTGGTGCAACCGGTGCACTGAGAGCAGGGCTCGGTGGGTAGCAATAAAAATGAGCTTGAGGTGCGGGTTAAGGGGTCAAGTTCGGAAAAGAAGCGCACTTCTGCCAGCCTCGTTTTAGCTGTATGTGGAATAGTTTCCTTCTAATTAGAGCGGTAATATTGCAAAGGTACGTTTACAGTACCTAGAGGAAATCATTTAATCCTGCTGGAGTCTTTGCACCGGTTTTCTTTTCAACAATGAAGTGCAGTCAGCAAACTTTGAGTCCTCTCTCCCCTGCCCCCAATATAATCGTACTTTTACTCTGAAAATGCTGGTGTCTGTAATCTGATCGCAAGGCTTCGGGGGGTTGCAAAGAGTTTCGGGGTATAGACGGGTGGTCTTCATCATATTCAATGCAGGCGCCCTGTATCTATGAATTGTGAGCTTGGAAATGTTTGTGCTACTGGAACTGCAGCACTTTAAGCCCCGCACTTCTGTCTGCCCCGCCCGCAGAGCTGCAGTTCGCCCCCGACCGCGAGGAGTGGGAAGTCGTGTTTCCTGCGCTCTGGCGCCGGGAGCCTGTGGACGCGGCTGGCGGCAGCGGGGGCAGCGCGGACTCGGGCTGGGTGCGCAGCGTTGGGGGCAGTGGTGGCGTCAGGGCGCAGGCTGCCGGCAGCTCGCGCGAAGTGCGCTCTGTGGCTCCGGTGCCTCTGGAGGAGCCCACCGAGGGCCGGTCAGAGTCCCGGCTCCGGCCCCTGCAGCTGTCGGAGGGAGAGGAGGACGAGGAGCTAGAGTCTCAGGAGCTGCCGCGGGGATCCAGTGCGGCTGCCGTCTTGTCCCCGGGCGCCCCGGCCTCGTGGCAGCCGCCGCCTCCTCCGCAGCCGCCCCCGTCCCCGCCCCCGGCCCAGCTTGCAGACCCGGATGGCGATGAAGTGTTGCTGCGGATTCCGGCCTTCTCTCGGGATCTGTACCTGCTGCTCCGGAGAGACGGCCGCTTCCTGGCTCCGCGCTTCGCAGTGGAAGAGCGGCCAAATCCCGGTCCCGGCCCCACGGGGGCAGCATCCGCCCCGCACCCTCCCGCGCAGGACGACGCAGGCTGCTTTTACACCGGAGCTGTGCTGCGGCATCCCGGCTCGCTGGCCTCTTTCAGCACCTGTGGAGGTGGCCTGGTAAGCCCTTCTTTCCCTAGCTCTCCACTTTCCCCTGCTGCTCCTCTTCTTGCCCCATAGATCTGGTTGATTGGCATGCACCTTCTCCCCTTTCAGCCTGCTCCTTTTGAGCTTCGCCCTAGACTGCACCCTCAGGGGTCTGTATCATTTATTTGTCTTCCATGGAACATCTCCAGAGCAGTTATGTGAATCGGAAGTCTAATTGGATGGATAAATGTCCTTCTCCTTTCAGATGGTTATGTGTCTTTCGAAACTACGTGAAACTCTGCCTTTCTGTAACTTCTGCCCAATGATTCAATTTCTTTCTGTTCTCTAAGGTTTTCTAAACTAAGCCCACCACGTGATGTCTTTTAGGAACTCGAAAGACAACAAGTGGGCTCACTGATGTATCTCCTCCGTGTTTGCCCCTCACTGTCAGTTCCTCATCTGTTATCTTAGAGCTTTTTCATGTCCTACTTCAAAGTTGCAAGAATAATTCTATAGGGAATTAATCTGACAGTTGTATAGAATTTAAACATATCAACAGCCATCCTGGACACCTGTTCACAGTTCCAGTGAAAGACAGGAGTTGGGAGGGACTCATCGGAGAGACTGGAGCTGTTGAGTAAGGGGTGACATTAGAATCCAATCCCTGTTCAAAGGGTTATGGTTCTGTGATTTACATTTCATTTGACAGTAGTTCCTTTTCTTTTTTCCACTCTGTGGAGGAAAGGAGCAAGGTGGAGAGCCTTGTTAAAAGGCCTGTTGGAATGGAAAGTTAAAGTCATTCGCTCTGTCAATGAAGATCATCATTTGATTTTTCTCCCTCTGTCAAGATTCGGGTTTGGACAAGCGTCTATAAGTTAGCCTTAATGTGTATGTGTGTGTGTGTTTGTGTGTGTGTGTGGGGGGTCAAATACGCATACATAAAATTTACTATTTTAACCATTTTTAGGTGTACAGGTGTGTAACATTAAGTACATTCACGTTGTTCTGCAACACCACTATGACCTTTACTATTAATGGGTTTAAGACAAAACTCATAAAATATAAAAAATGTCCTTGTGATTTGTGGCTTCATTTTGTTGTTTATAACGAGCCATTGGGGAAATCCACAAGAACTTACATGGAAGCAACCTGCTGATTTGGAGTAAATCCAACAGCAGTGGATAGCAAAACGTATCAGCAAAATCAAAGCCAACCAAAACTACGCCCCGCCACACAAGATCCCATAGTCAAATGATGTAAATTGTTGGACAGGGGTCATAATGATGAATGTTCAAATATGGGCATTTTTAGACATAAGTGAAAAAAAATGGCATGGAAAAATTACATGAAAAGCTTTTATAAAAAGGTTATCTGTGGAAGTGATATTTGAACATTTCACTGGGGAAAACATTTTGTGGAGATTTCATTGTCCACTAGGTTTTGGCTGGAGATGAAATAATCACATATAGAAAGTTCCTGGTGTGGTAGGAGCAATGGAGAATAAAGCATTTCACTGTGTTGAAATGTGCACTTTTGGTCAGATTTTCCAAATGACCTATTCCTTCTCTCCATACTTAAGGAAGCAAAGTTAGAATTATAAGTAGGTTTTTCATAGACTGAATAGGAGTTTGACATACCTCCCTGTTTATCATGTTGGACATTTACTCACTTTTCCTATTAGCCACATATGTATATGTTCTGAACTGGGAAGTCTTTGTTATTGAGGAAAACTGCCATTGCCAGCAATACAGTTTTAGGAGTTAGATTTTCAGTAAAAAAGTTAAGCAAATAGCCAAGAAGGGTGGGTTTGTTACTCTAGACTCTAACACGCCAGCCCTTTTCCCTTATGAGCTGGTGGAGAGAGTTGTTATCTGTACTTTGGAAGAGGTCTGTTCCCTGATGATTGACAAGCTCCTTATCATTTTAGGCTTCATTTTCCATAAGTAAAATGAGAGAATTAGATGATTTAATTTAAAAAGTGGATGAAGGGATTAAAATTCTGTTGGATATTTAGTGTATTATAGGTCTTGTGTTAGAGGCTAGAATGTTCTGCCTTTTAGGAGCTCACAAATTAAGAGAAATATGTCATGTATAGGTGGAAATGACACAAGTAGTCACAAGACAGTGACAAACCAGCACGATGAATCAAATGTTATGCTAAGGTAAAAATCCCTTGGGAGAGGTGGGGAATGCTTCCCAAAGCAGAAGTTTAACTGTATTTTAAATCATGGAGAGAGTTTTGCCAGGCAAAAAAGAAAGCTGGAGTGTTGTAGGTAGAGAGGACACTGAATAGAGGTGTGAAAATGTAGGACCTGTCAAGGGACTAAAAAAAAAGAGTATCTCCTATGACTAGGCCAGAAGATGCAATAGAGAGAAATGATCTTAAATAATCTAGAGATCAGACTTCAAAAGCCTTATCTGGTAGAATATGGGCTTCTTCTAACTGTGAATATTCATAGAACTACATTCCTGTTCTTTATATCTCTAGAATTCTGTGATCCTGTAATTCTAATGTGAGGAATCATGATACATTTATACAGAGAGGGTGAATCATTTATAAATGCAACTGCCATTAGTTTGCAGTAATTATTGTCTTCTAAGGGAAAGCTTTCTTATTGTTAGTTGCAGAGAAGAGGGTAGATCATTAACTGCACCTTCCCTTCCCCTCTCTTGGTAGTAAGTTTTGCCTACTGGTACCTGAGCTTTTCAACATCTTTGGATTATAACATATTTAAAAGGATCCAAAAGTCTCTACCAAAGAAACTAGATCGTCAGCTATCCAGTAAGTGAACATTTGTGAGATTGACCAATTTACTCTCCAGGTAATACTCTTACTTTTGTTATTAAAGGAAAAGTGCCAAAATGGAGATTTTGGATAGAGGGGCAAGGGCTGCCTCTTCAAAGTTTTTAATGTTTCTAGATATCATATCTGGATCTCTTGCTATATAAAATCTACAAATTATACTTACATATCTAGCAATTGATCTAGGAAGTGCTATTATTTCTCTTTGTACTGATTAGTGTAGAATTGAATAACAATCTTATTTGAGCCATATATTAGATCTCATAAGCATGTAAATATACTACTACTAATCAATTAAACATGTATTAAACAACTCATGACTAGCGCATTTTGCAGATATAGAGAATACAAAAAGATGAAGCAGTCTTAATATATTTCATGGGGCTCTCAACCTAGCTTACCAGTTACTGATGTAAACAGGGAAATACAGTAGGTTGAGATATGTGAAAATATAGATATACCATGAGTGCTCTGATGGTACTGTTTTGTTCATCTCTTTTTAGTTTCGACGCATTATAAGATACCTACATTTTAGTAGGCACTCAGTAAAAAATCACTGAACAACATCTGAAGTACTTTATGATATTTTAAAATCATCTTTAAAATTTAAAACACACAAAAGCAACAAATTAAATTCCATGAAACTGTGCCACAATTATCTTTGCTCAAAGTTAACACAATGCTTTTTTACTAAAAACATGCTTGTAAGCACTAGGCCAAAATAAACTCGATTAGTATATACCTGGCCTGTGTTTTTTTAAATGGACTATTGACATGGCAGACTACTTATTTTTTCCAGATGATGAGGTGTGGATACTAAAACAAATGCCACCTTTTCCTACTTAAATTAAGAGTTTACTAAAACTAATGCCGCCTTTTCTTAAGAGTTTTACACAGTGGTTTTTTGGATTAGCTTTTGATACAGAATTTGGAGCCTTCTCAAAATTCAATTATTTTTTCTCTTATTTGCATTATAGTATTCTATGCTGTAGAAAGTTTTGAACAATTAAATATTTTTGTGACTACCCTTTAGATGAGGCACTATATCAGTTAGCAGCGTGAAAGCTGGTGTCAAGGCAGGAATGAGTAAGGGGACATAAACACATAACAAGGAGAACAAGTGGAATCAATCAACATCCACATGAAAAAATTAAGACTACAGACTGACCACATATATCTACTTTCTTCTTTCAAGCAAAATCTTAGGAATGATAGAAAAGATATTCTAAATAAATAGAAAGCAGTATTAGAAGAGAATGTCATCAGGACTTCAGATATTTCGAATATCTCCTGAAAGATTGAAACAGTTTGGCTTGGACTGAGGGAAACGTGTAGTCATTAGAAAACATCTGTGAATGGCAGGAGCCATGCCAGAAGTGCTGCTGTACATGCAGGGAAAGGCAATGCAGTGAGCAGAAAGGTACCCTAGAACAAGAGCAGGATTTGTTTTGTCTGTCATCCCATTCTGCCAAGCACTAGAAGCCACATGTGTGTCACTAACACAGGAACAGAGAACAGAGGCAGAGCTTACCCAGGCATGTGGGTGACACCCAGGAAATAGTCTCTACTCTCAAAAGCTGAGCTGTTGGCTTCCAGCACCCAGTCAAATGTCCCATCCGTCCCTAACTCAAGAAGAGCTGAGTAAACTGAACTTGGCACAACAGATAGGTGAGCAGAGAAACCAAGAAAATATGAGCTGACACCCAAGAATATTCCATTTTGAAGAAAACCTTGTAAAAAAGTATGTCAAACTCTTGTTAATATTCAAAAACGAATATTAATACATGAAGCAAAAAAAATAATAAATAGAATAACAGAAATCTAATGCTCAGAGGAATAAAAGCAGGTATATATGAATGAAAAAATACATTTAAAAAATAAGAACAAACTGCTATGCTTAAAAAAATAGATAAAAATGGAACTGAAATTATATTTTACTTAGAATAATAACTCAATAGATGAACTGATAGGTAAATTTGTGACATGGAAGATCAAGCCCAGAAACTATCCCAGAGCATAATACAGAGCAAAAATGAATATTAAAAACAAACAAACAAACAAAGCAAAACAGTTGTGAGACATGAATCATAGGTCTAGATCAAACATTAATAGGAATACATTTTTAAAAATCACTATAAATATTGAATTTAAAAAATACATGCCGTTATACTTTACCTATCAGTTACACTTTGGATGTGAGGCCAGATATTACTTCTTTGAGGGTGGAGGGGAGATGTGATAAATGGTGTTCTGGACAATGCTCGCTCAGTATGTATCACAAACGATTTTCAATCAGGTTTTCATATTCTGAACTAAAAATAAGAAAAATGCAAAGCAGTTTATGTGTAAAATTTAAAAAATTTTTATTCTTTATGGTTGTTTCATTTCAAAATTATAGCAAAATTTTTAAATAACTGTCTTGTTTTTCCAAGACATATTTTGCACTCAGATTTCACTGGATTTCATATTTAATATTTAAATATCGATTAAATTATACAATTATAAAATGTACCTACCTGTATTCAGACAAATATGGCTGACTGTTGGTAAATACACAGGCTGACTGGTGGAAATAGCTGTGTGCTGTAAGACAAAGGAAGTGTCTGCTAGCTATGAGCATTCAGCATGCTGTATGCCTCAGTGACGTATTTTCTAGATGGTGTGTGTATACTAGTTGAATTGGTTGATATAACCAAGATTACTTAGGGAGAAGTTAAAGAGACCAGTGATTCTAATTGAAATGGTTAACATAGCCAAGGTTCGTTAGGTAGAGGTTAGGAGACTCTTTTTTTCCGCATCAGAAACAAATTTATCAGAGATAAGACACAAACCTTCAGATTAAAAGACCAATCATGAAACTCAGCATGGTATAAGAAGGACCCACATCTAGATACACAGTGATGGAATATTAGAAAATCAAAGAGAAAGAAATTCTTCACATTTAATAGAGGAGAGATGATGTACAGTGGGATGCGTGTCAGATTGACTTTGGAGAATTGAATGAGTGATAGTAGATGCCAGAGGATCAGGTAACTTAAGAATTCTGAGAAAGAGTCATTTTAAATCCTGGATTATATGCTCAGAAAAAATATCATTCAAATCTAAGGCTAAAGGAAATCATTTTCAAAATTATAAGGATTCAGACATTACCACATAGAATCTTCAAAAAGGTATGTAATGAAAAATCTTCCTCAAATACCTGTTTCCTCGTTAGTACTTAGTTTTCCTTCTAGAGGTAACCAGGATTATCTGCTTATAGTGTTTGATCTGGAGGTAGTTTATGCATAAACAAATATATATGCATGTATACAGTTATAGCTTTTTTAAAACCCATACTGTTTACACACACACACAAGTGGTATTATCACATTTGAGTGTATAAAGAGATTTCCCTTTTCTTTAGTTCTGTTATATCTGATTGCAACTATCTGTTGTAATCTACCTAATCAGTTTGATGTTCCTGGATATTTGATTGAATACAATATTTCCCTATTAAGAACAATGCTAAATATATAGGATTCTGAGGAAATGCTGTTTTGCCTGTAATGTATATCTGTGTTAAAGAGCATATGTATTGGTAATTTGGAGAGATATTGCTTAATTACACCCCATATAGATGGTGCCACTTTACAATCTCAGACCAGTAAAGCAGAAGAGTTTCTCTTTCCCATGTCCTGTTACCAGTATGGATGTTATTATTAAAAAATTTCACCTTTTTGAAATATAATAGGTAAAAGATTTTATCTTAATATAGTTTTAATTTACATTTTTTGTTGTTATGGTAAAGTTGAATGTCTTCATATTTTTTATACTCGTTTCCTTTCCTGTAGACTTTCCATTCATATCTTTAACCTTTTTATTTATTTATTTATTTTCTCTCTCTCTCCCCCACCCCACAATGTGAGTCACACTCTGTTGTCCAGGCTGGAGTGCAATGGTGCCATCCTGGCTCTCTGCAGCCTCTGCCTTATGGGTTCAAGCCATTCTCCTGCCTCAGCTTCCCAAGTAACTGGAATTACAGGCACCTGCCATGACACCCGGTTGATTTTTGTATTTTTAGTAGAGATGAGGTTTTGCCATGTTGGCCAGGCTGGCCCCAAAATCCTGACCACAGGTGATCCTCCTGCCTCAGCCTCCCAAAGTGCTGGGGTTACAGGTGTGAGCCACCATGCCTGGCCATCTTTTACTTATTTTCCTATTACATAGTTTTATTTCTAATTCCAAATTATTTTAAAAAGAGAACTGTTAATAATAATATAACCTGAGTATAGGAAACTTAGAAAATATACAAAATAAATCATCTGTAATTTTACCGTCCAGTGATTAAACAATCAACTTTTTAGTCTTTACGCTGAAAAGGACATAAAAATTTAAAATAAACCTCAATTTTTGGAAGATTTATTGGTAAGCTAGGAAAAGCAAGTTTTCTCAGACATCTTTTTTGGTTCATAAGATTGACACAAATTATGCAGATTGAGACTATCCAGTGGACATAACTGGGGAAGATTTAGTCTTACATATTGTAGGAGAGTAAATTGGTAGAGTCAATATATGCTTTCGTGTAGTATCTATTAAAACATTAAATATACTTACCCTTTTCAGCAATTCTGCCTATAGTTGTCAATTTTAGAGAAATATCTATATATATGCAAAAGATTTATGTATAAGCCTATTCATCACAGAATTTAGAACTCTCTATTCAGCAGTAATGGACCAGTTATATCTATATATTATGTTGAAGTCCCAGAGAATGAAAATATAGAAGAAATAGTTTTTTGCTTTAAGGCGTTTACAGTTTTGAAGGAACCATTTTATTTGTCTCAACTTCTTATCCTCTTAGAGTTCATCACAGTTCTTTGATTTAGAAAGTGCTCAACCTCTCCTTATTAATTAAATAACTGGTTTTTAAATGTGTCTACCTTTATGGCATTCTATGGATCTCCAGTTTAGCGTTTAGAATGGCATGGATAATATAGTTACATGTGAGAGAAGTTTCTGGTTAATGAGAGGAGCAAATATGTAGACACATTAGTCTTCATTAAAGAAAGCTAGATAGTAAATAAAAAGAAATGTCATGCCGATTGAATAAGCTACATTGTACATTAACAATAAACTATTTAATTATGTGTTAACCTATGTCTTCTTTCTCAGAGAATTAAGACATGGACCAATTTTATGAGAAGAAATTTTATTGAATAATGATTAAATAATTGTATTTATTTATTTGAAGTTTGTTAACTGAATCATAAATATAATTTACTTTTAAATAACAAAGTTCTTTATAGGAGCCTGAAAATATTTTTATGCAATACTAAAAAAGCACATTTTTTATTGAGCTCATGCACAATTGAATGTTTCTGCTTATTTGTGATTACATTTTTACCCCAGATGGTTTTATGTCTTTGTATTTGCAAAAGAAAGAATAATCAGAGGAGTTCCAGGTTCTTGGTAGATGGGATCTGTTTTGGAGCAGTGGGAGAAACAGGAGCCCCTCTTGAATTATGATTTGGAGGATTCCTGAAAGGAAGTTTTAAGATTCCCTTTGCAAAGTGAAAACCATGATTTGATGCACAGTGCATTTAGGGTGCAGCTATATTGAGCACATCCATCTCATCATCATTCTAATGGCAAGCCCTAGACTGAGAGAAGTGAGAAAATGGGAGCTTAGCCATTCCAGTGCTACCCAGATATTTTTATAGAATTATTACACGGTAGTGTTGGGAAAGACCTTGGGGATTAGATAGTTTAGTGCCTGTCTTTTCCAGAGAGAGAAACTTGACTTCATCTCATAATTAATGTGCATATATCTGCAATAAACCTGCAATAAATTATTAACTCTTTAGACCCTAACTCAGATGATCAGGAAATGGTGCTGGTGAGCCCAGGCCCATTTTGGCATTACTAAATGCTTCTGCTTTTCTATTGCTTTTCACTTAAAATAAATGAGATCTAAACATATTTTTTTTTTCTTGAGCACATTCAAAGGATAAACGTAAGGATATTTTGCCCTCAACTCTTTTTGTAGCCTACTAGCCTCAGCCTGGCTTTACTTAAAATAAGACCACTTCTGCAGTGAGGCTACATCATCAGCCATTAAACCATGCTCCTTGATGTACTATTTCTTCAAGTGTGGTGTGTAGATACCAGGATCAAAATCAGGCAGTGGGATGTATGGACAGGGGGTTTTGGTGAGGTAGAGGTAGTTGGTAGAAGTAGTCTCTATTAAAAATAAGGATCTTTAGGAGGCTGAGGCGGGCAGATCAACTGCACTCAGCAGTTCCAGACCAATCTGACAAACATGGAGAAACACTGTCTCTACTAAAAATACAAAAATTAGCCAGGCATGGTGGCAGGCACCTGTAGACCCAGCTACTCAGGAGGCTGAGGCAGGAGAATTGCTTGAACCCAGGAGGTGGAGGTTGCAGTGAGTCGAGATCATGCCACTGCACTCCAGCCTAGGCAATTAAAAAATAATTAGTATCCCAGATTTAATGTCAAACCTAAAAAATGAATTTAAAAAGAATCCAAGATGAAAATAAGCCTGGGGTGGCGGCACATACCCGTAGTTCCAGTTACTCAGGAGGCAAAGGTGGGAGGATCACCTGAACCCAGGAGTTAGAGGCTGCAGTGAGCCATGATTGCACCACTGCACTACAGCCTGGGTGACAGAGAGACCTATATCAAAAGAATGAAAGAAAGACAAAGAGAGAAAGAGACGGACAGGGAGGGAAGAAGGGAAAGAAAGGAAAAGAAAGGAAGGAAAAAAAGAAGGAAGGAAGGAATAGAGGGAGGGAGGGAGGCAGGCAAGGCTGGGCCCTGTTTCTAAATAAATGAATAAGTAAACAAAAAGAATCCAAGGTAACTTTTTTTAACTTTTAAGTTCACGGGTACATGTTCAGGTTTGTTATATAGGTGAACTCATGTCATGGGGATTTGTTTTATAGATTATTTCATCACCCAGGTATTAAACCTAGTACCCATTAGTTATTCTTTCTGATCTTCTCCCTTCTCCCACCCTGCACCCTCTAGGAGGCCCCAGTGTCTATAGTTCCTCTCTGTGTGTCCGTGTGTTCTCATCATTTAGTTCCCACTTATAAGTGAGAACATGTGGTGTTTGATTTTTCTGTTCCTATGTTAGTTTGCTAAGGATTATGGCCTCCAGCCCCATCCAGGTTGCTGCAAAGGACATGATCTCATTCTCTTTTATGGCCACACAGTATTCCATAGTGTATATGTACCACATTTTCTTTATCCAGGCTACCATTAATAGGCATTTAGGTTGATTCTATGCCTTTGCTATTGTGAATACTGCTGCAATGAGCACACACCTGTATGTCTTTATAATAAAACGATGTATATTTTTTTGGGTATATACCCAGTAATGGGATTGCCAGGTTGAATGCGGTATTTCTGTCTTTAGGTCTTTGAAGAATCACCACAGTATCTTCCACAGCGGTTGAACTAATTTAAACTGACACCAGCAGTGTACAAGCATTCCTTTTTCTCCACAATGTTGCTGGGATCTGTTATTTTCCGACTTTTTAATAATGGCCATTCTGGCTGGTGTAAGATGCTAGGTATCTCATTATACAAGCTAAACTTTGAGGGCATCCACTATAGTCGCTCTGAAAACAGAGCTCAAGATCCTTTACTATCGGATTTGCATCCACCAAACTTCATACCCTAAGGATCTTGCATGAATTTTGCACCTTATATGCTCTCTTTTGCAAATTCTAGTAATAGTAAAATTAGATATGCCCTGTCCTTACTTAATAATATCCTCCCAAAAACCAAGTCAGATGCTAGTGAGCTAGAAAGGATTCTCTGGATTTAAAATTATTAATCAACAGGCTATACTTGTCAACTAGCTGGAAGGTAACACAATGAAACATTCATGCCAGCATGAGTGTTTTCCTACTCTTCAAATAAAAAGAAAACAAAAGTTGAAATCTGCTTCCTCTTCTAGAATCTGGAAATATTAAATAGAAGTAAGTAATTTCAGTCATCAACAATTTTATCAGTAAAATTGAAGCAGGAGAATTACTTTAGCCGTTTCCCAATGTTTATATATTTATATCATTTTATTTCTAATAATAAATAAAATTATATATTTATATATTATCTATTCATATAGAATATATTATTATATTTATTATAATAAAATTTATCAGAAATCAAAGAAGAAATATACCTTCAGACTGAAAGGGACCTACCATACTGCCAAGTCCAGATGTAGATAAAGGAAGACAGAGGCACATTGTAATGAAATATTAGAAAATCAGTGATCAATGTCAAATGTCCAGTAAAGCTCATTAGAATTAACAGTCAAAAAAAAAAATTTAACCTGCTAAGCGCAATGGACAAGCAGGTGATTATATCAGCTAATCAGATTAATGCATTTGATCTTTCTCCATTATAAATTGAATTTGAATTTATGTAATAGCAACTAAAATGGGATGGGCACATTTCCATTATAAGATTATGTTACCACTAAATATTTTTGTCTGGCCAATTTATAGATAGGCAATTAAGTTACTGACAGAGGAAATTATGTATAATTAACATATCTAGGGTGTTTGTGTTGTCTGACTCTGGTTATATTCTTACAGATGAAGTAAATAGAACTTTAAAATTTTATTACAAGATGGAAGGTCTGAATAATTCATCATGGAAATAATATTTGTATATAAATATAATTAACACATTGAAAGGTTGAGGAACTTATTGTGGAAATAGCTGTCTGTTTATAAATGTAATTATTTAGTGCCCCATTTTGTTTGCTAACATGGGTAATTTCTCTGTAGGTCTCCAGTTAAAATTTTGTCTGTTCAAAATAGGTGGTTCTATTTAGTAATGTTTAAAAATATATTGAATTGATATTTTAAGATTAAAGTTCCTATGTAGAAGATTTTCCAGGTGCAGCCTAATTATCTCTCATTAGTAAGAAACATTCATGGATATGTCAGGCTGATTTTTTTCAGGGTAAATCAGTATTTAAAATGTAACAAATTAAAAAGGATATTGTGGCTGCCTTTTTTCCAATGTCTTTTTTTGAGGTATGATTTACATACCCTAAAATTCACCCAGTTTAAGTGTAAAATTCAGTGGTTTTTAGTTCATTTACAGAATTGTGCAATCATCACAACTTAGTTTCAGAACATTTCCATCAACTAGAAAGTCCCTCATCCCCATCTGCAGTCACTGCCTTCCTATCTCCAGCCCTAGGCAACCAGTAATCTACTCTGTGTCTCTGTATAGATTTGCCTTTCATATAAATGTAATCATATAAAATTTGCTTATTTGTGTCTGTCCTCATTCACTTTTTTGAGTTTCATCCAAGTGGTAGCATGTATCAGTAGTTCATTCTGTTTTTCTTCATGCATTATTTCCAATGTCCAGAAATACTGCATTTTGTTTATTCATTCATCAGTTGGTGGGCATTTGGATTATTTCCATTTTTTGGCTATTATGAATAATGCCACTATAGGTATTTGTGTACAAGTCTTTGTGTAGATGGGTATTTTCACTCCTCTTAGTTAGGTACCTAGGACTCCAATTACTAGGCCATAAAGTACATTTGTTCAATATTTTAAGAAGCTGCCAAACTTTTTTTCAAATTACTATACCATTTTATATTCTCCCCAGTAACGTATGAGGATTCCAGTTTCTCAACATCCTCAACAATACTTGTTTACATACCATAAAAATCATCCGGTTTAAGTGTACAATTCAATGGTTTTTAGTACATTTACGGAATTATGTAATCATCACTACAACTTAGTTTTGGAACATTTCTATCAACTCAAAAGTGTCCCTTATAGCTGTCAGCAGTCACTCTGTTCTTATCTCCAACCCCAGGCAATCATTAATCTACTCTGTGTCTCTATTGTGTCTTTTGGATTACTTGTGTGGATATGCAGTAGTATCTCATGTGGTTTTAATTCTGTTTTCTTAGTGACTAATTATATTGAGCATCGGTTTATGTGCCAGTTCATAGCCATTGTTATATCTGTTATTGTTGGTGAAATGTCTATTCAAAGCTTTTGCCAACTTTTTATTTAGATTTTTTTTCTACTATTTAGTTTTAAGAGTTGTTTTATACTCTAGATATAAATATTTTATCAGACATGTGATTTGCTAATGTTTTCTTCCAGTCTCTGGCTATCTGTTCAGTTTCTTAATGGTATCCTTTAAAGCCAATTTTTGAGACTTTTGATAAAAATCCCATTTATCTTTTTTTTTTTTTTATGGAACATCTTTTTGATGTCGTATCTAAGAACTCAGTGTCTAACCCAAAGTCACAAGGACTTTCTCCTATATTTTCTTCTGTAATTTCCATAATTTCAAGTTTTACATTCAATTCTATGAGTCATTAGTTTTTGTGTATGATGTAAGAGTACAAATTTTTCTCTTTGCTTGTACATATCTAGTGTATCTCAGCACCATTTGTTGAGAATACCATATTTTCCTCATGGAATACCATTGCATTTTTGTTAAAAGTAAATTGACCGCAAATGTGCAAGTTTATTTTTGAACTATTTATACTGTTGTTTTGACCTATATTTATCCTCATGTCAATACCATACTGTATTGATTTATGTCACTTAAGTATTTTCTGAATGTGGTAAATTTAAGTTCTTTAACTTTGATTTTCTCTTTTCAAAATTGTTCTGATCAGCCAGGAAAGGTGGCTCATGTCTGTAATCCCAGCATTTTGGGAGGCCAAATTAGGTGGATCACCTGAGGTCAGGATTTTGACACCAGCCTGGCCAATATGGTGAAATCCCGTCTCTACTAAAAAATACAAATATTAGCCAAACATGGTGGTGGGTGCCTGTAATCCCAGCTACTCAGGAGGCTCCAGCATGAGAATTGTTTGAACCTAAGAGGCAGAGGTTGTAGTGAACCAAGATTGTGCCACTGCACTCCAGCCTGGAAGACAGAGGAAACTCCATCTCAAAATAAAAATAAAAATAAGAAATTGTTTTGTCCATTCTGGCTTTATGTTTCTGTATACATTTTAGGATCAGATTGTCAGTACCTTCAAAGAACCTGCTGGGACTTTGATAGGAGGGTTTATACTCAATCTGAAATTTGGTTTTGGAAGAAATTTTATCTTAAACAATGCAAAACCTGTTTTGTTTTTTTTTCTCTGTGAAAATGATTATTACTAGAACAATTGTTAAGGGGTGTTTTCAAACACACTGTTTATTTGTTTACTTGATTTGAACCCTGACCCTAACAACTTTGGTCTTTTTCACAGCAGTAGGCCTGAAACAAGAGTGGAGTCTTGACTAAAAAGGAACAAAATAAGCTACTGGTTGTCCATATTACAGTATTTAAAATGACCAATTTCAAACCATTAACAAGATTTAAATTCCATAAAGGATTTATGAGAACAAGTAATCCAAGCTACTCATTTGGAGACATACAAATAAGGAATATAAAATAGGAAGTCACACATATAGTGTTTTTGCAGGATTAGGACATGAATCCAGGTTTCAGACTCCAGATTCCACTCTTATTTCAGTCCTACAGCTATGAGAAAGACCAAAGTTGTTAGAGTTCAAATCAAGCAAACAAATACAGACAAATGAACAAAATCCAAACTAATGTTTTCAGGAAGTGGGTTTCAGTCACAAATATTCAGAGTTATTCTCTACATGTTGGCTTGTATAACATTACTGTATGTGTTCAGTTAAACGTAACCAAGGATTTCAGTACAATATTTTTTATTCAAAACCAAAGCAATATGCTCTCTCTGGTAATGTAAGTTTCAAAAGTGGTTTCCAGACCACAGGAATTATGACGGACAGTAGTATTGATTTATTAGTATTAATTTATTAATGATATAAAGAAACCCAATAAAGGATAGAAATGCTGCATTTAGTTAATTCCAGTGAAAAATTTTCTCATTTTAGCAGCTCGTATATAGAGGTGTGTCATGACACTAATGGCATCTTGGAATTATGAAATTTGATATGAAAGCAAGTGTTGAATCACTATCATTTTAGGAAGTGAACATTTATGAACATCTAGTTGCAACTGTTGCCGTGGAAATACTTGGCTCAGGAAGTAAAAGGAAATGCTATCTGAATGGTTATATTTAATATTTAAGTCTTTTTTTTAGAATAATAATATATTGAGATGTACACGGGAAATCTTTATAATTTTTTCAATAATATGCTTCTTCTATTTAAGTTGACTGTAGGTGAAGATTAGATCAAAATTTAATTCCTGTAAGTCTTACACTCTGTTTGAGCTTTAAGGGATAAAATGATGCCTAGGAATTCTATAAGGAGAGATTTTGGAATGGTCAGAGGAAAACAGACAAGACATGTAGGTATCATTTGAAAGTCAGATCCAAGTCTTAGCTGATAAAATGGTGAATTAAAGAAATAGATTTCATTACTAATTTAATGTCCATGATTGTTTATTTTGCATTTTCATTTTCTGTAGTTCCTTTTCTTTGTCAGGCCCCAAGAATTTACACAGTTTGTGTGCATTGATACAACGTTCCCTTGAGGGAGGCAGAATCATAAAGGAAGTTAGTGGGTGGAAAGATGAAAGAGGAAAAATAAAGCCACTGATATGTATTTAGAGTGTGTTTTACGTTTAAGAATATGGAAACCTCTATTTCCATTTGAAATGCTTTGGAATAACATACTAAAGTGTCCTCGGGGACACCCTAACACTGCACATTAATATGGTTTAAAAGGTCTCCAAAGCATTTGCCTATAGTTAACTCAGTTGTAGTATTTTAGTAAATGTTCTAATAACTTGGCTGCTCTTGCCTTTAGCTGTCAAGTCTTCACAAGTGTACACTGTCCAATTTTTGTGTTCTTGGTCACATGGTCTTACATGTTCATGTTCTGAACCTATTAATAACTCACCATAGGCTTTTAAGAGAATATGTCAGACTCTCTATTGGAACTGCACAATCAACTGTCTACTTAATCCTTCTCTCATTTCTTTCCATTATCTGTTACTCTAGAAGATACACATTCAACCGTGTGTTCAGTGCTTGTTTCCCCTTCTATTCCCATTTTTATTAAATTGATTTCAATAAATTAGCCTTAGAGAGTTTTAAAAAATTCAATATAAGTGAAAGAGAAAGCAGAGAAACATCTCAATAATATAAATGGTTATAACTATGATAATAATAACATAGGTTTTTGAAGTACTTTATAAACTGTATTTACAGATTATTTTGGCTGTAGTAAGGTTACACACTTTGTACAATACAACTGACCTGCTTAAACTAATGTTTATGTGTAAATCTGTTTTTAGAAGTGAAATTATATTTTAAGGGCTGTATAGGATATCGTTATTTAAGAGAAACCAGTTGTGTTTTTTGTCATTAATAAAATAATAACCTAGAGTTTAGTATCATTTCCTTACTACAAATCTGGTTTGTGATGCTTATTTTATCTTTTAATAATAATGTGGGATACTCCTAGACATTTTAAAGGTGCTAGTAAAATTGAAAACATATATGAAATCATTAGAATAGATTTCTGTGCTATGTCAGTGGTAGATAGTAAATGACAAGGAACATATCTCAAGGAATTTGAAAAGTACCAGATTCTTCTTTTAATCAAACCAACAAGAACAGGTAGAAAGTGGCACCTCTGGCTTGACGTGGTGGCTCAGGCCTGTAATCCCAGCACTTTGGGAGGCTGAGGCAGGCAGATCATGAGGTCAAGAAATCGAGACCATACTGGCCAACATGGCAAAACCCCGTCATCTCTACTAAAAATACAAAAATTAGCTGGGCGTGGTGGCGGGCGCCTGTAGTCCCAGTTCCTCAGGAGGCTGAGGCAGGAGAATCGCTTGAACCCGGGAGGCAGAGGTTGCAGTGACCCAAGATAGCGCCACTGCACTCCCTCCTGGCCACAGAGCGAGACTGTCTAAAAAGAGAAAAAAGAAAGTGGCGTCCCTATCTTTTTTGTTTGCTTGTATCTTTTTAGAAATAGAGTCTTGCACTGTCATCCAGTCTAGAGTGCAGTGGCGCGATCAAAGCTCACTGTCACCTCAAACTCCTGTGCTCAAGCAATCCTCCCACCTCAGCCTCCCCAGTAACTGGGACTACAGGTGTGCGCCACCATGTGCAGCTACTTTTTACTTTTTTGAACAGATGGGGAGGGTTCTCTCTGTCTTTCCTGGGGTGGTCTTGAACTGCTGAGCTCAGTGATCCTCCTCATCATCTCCCAAAGTGCTGGGGTTCTGGGCATAAACCTCTGCACCTGGAAACCTCTACCTTTAGTAAAATTCAAATCACAAGATGAAAATAAATGAATGGAGTTGCTGTAGTTTTCATTTGCATGGATTTTTAAAAACAAATCTTGAGGACCAAAATATAATGGCAACTATTTGCTGAACACTGCTATATGCCATACACGTATTGTCATAAAGTATGGCCAGTTTTTCACAGAAACTCACTAAGGTATGTGTAGTCACTCAATTTTATAGATAAGGATGCTGAAGCTCATTGAGATTAAATAAGTCATCTTCAGTTACCCGAAGATGCCTTTTTGCCCTAAGATTTCCAGGAAATTCCTTGAAGCCCACAAGGGTCTAAGGCCTTGACTCAAGATTTCTGTCCAACCTTGGGTTAAGGAATTAAAAAGCATAGACATCCTTTCTGAGTCCCTTCCCTCACTCTGCACCTGCATGTGTTGCCTTGGCTTCCCTGCATCAACTTACATAGAACATTTAAGCACTTCACTGCTTTCCCAGAAAACAGATTCAGACCAGTCATTTTAGGAATTATAGGAAATTTTGATGAAGACCTAGGATATTTGGAAATACAATATATTGGAAGACCTCTGCCTTCTAGTACTTCGTTGTCTCCCATGCTTTCTCCCCTGTCCATCTGTGCTCTCCCCCCTTTTTTTAGTGTTGCTCCCAGATATTCTGAATTCTTCACCCTCTGTCATGCATAATTATTCACCTCTTCACTTCTCTCACCCAACAAACATTCAGTATAAAATCCTTCAAAGTATACAGAAAAAAATGGGCCTCCCAGTCAATGAAATTCTCTTCTAAGGAGTCAGTTTGAATGATCATCTTCCTCCTTGTACGATAGAAGATATTACATGTGCAGTATTTTGGACCTGTTTTTCTCCAAATTAAGGGAACTACCAGAAAATAGGTTTCTTAATTTCCAAACTAATTAGCTAAAATCAAATTATTTTAAATTAATTATATAAATTATCCAAATTAATGATCTTAAAAAGAATTATATAATACATATGTTTGCAAAATTCAGTGTTTTAAGCACTCGTTTACATTACAAAATAACTTATAACAAGCAAGACCTGTAATGATTCATGTCTTCATATCAATAATGTTATCATATTCATTCATATCAATAGACCTGTCATGATTCATGTCTTCATATCAATACTGTTGATATCATATTCATCCATATCAATAATGTTCCATGACATCACTCCATGACCATCCCTGCCATTCTCCCAGTTATTACCAACCTCTTACTCACATTTCTTTGTTCACAGCATCACCATATGCTCTTTCCCATGTCAAATTTTTCTTCAGTTATCTTTGTTGAGAGTTTCTAAATTAATACTTATACAAAATTATCCTTTTAGGATAATTCCATTCTTATTATGTTTTCATATTGTAGGGTCATAAATAGCACAATCTTTTCATACACAAAATTTTGCTTATACAATGTAAACAGGATTACATATTGTTTGTGTTCTATAACGTTTTTCCTTGTTTATTGACTTGTAGGAGATCTTTATGCAGTTTGAATTCTAATCTTTTATTAGCTGTATATATTTAAAATAACTTCTCCAATGCTGTGACCTGGGAATTATTTCATGCCATTTGTATAAATCTACTTTTTTAAACAGCTATATAATAATCCATCATATGAGAGTACAATAATTTATCTAGACTTCCTATGTAACTTCTTGCTTAAGAGCAAGAAGCTCTGCCTCTTATTAGCTGTGTTACTTTGGATAAGATATTTAATTTCTCTGACACTCTGTTGTTTCATATTTAAAATGAGGAAAAGTATTTTCTACCTCATATGGTTACAAGTGAGATTAAAGAAATAATCCAAATAAATTATTTCAGAGCGGGATTGTTCAACACTGCCACCTCTGCCTTCCAGGTTCAAGCCATTCTCCTGCCTCAGCCTCATAAGTAGCTGGGATTATAGATGCCTACCACCACGCCTGACCAATTTTTGTACTTTTAGTAGAGACAGGGTTTCACCATGTTGGCCAAGCTGGCCTCAAACTCCTGACCTCAAGTGATTCGCCTGCCTCGCCATCCCCAAGTGCTGGGATTACAGATGTGAGCCACCATGCCTGGCCTATCAATGAATTAGTAATTAAAATTTCCCCCACACAGAAAATTACAAACCCAAATGGCTTTATCAGTAAACTTTGTCAAACATCTAAAAAAGAAGTACTAGAAATTCTTCAAGAAATTTGAAAGGAGGGAATACTCCCTATTACTATTTATGAGGCCAGTATTATTCTGATATCATAAAAGATAGATTAATTATAATTAAAAAAAACTACATTGTAATTCTACATGAACATAGACATAGAAATCCTTAACAAATATTAGTAATTCAAGTCCATCAATAGATAAAAAGAATGATACATTATGACAAAAAAAGAGTTTATCCTACCACTGCAAGGGCGGCTATTTTAAAAGCATCTGAGAGTGTCATTCACCACCATAAACAAAATAAAAAAGGAAAAGTGTAATAATGCCAATTATATGCAGAAAAATAACTTGACAAAATTCAGCAGTCACTTCTGATCCAAACTGTCAACAAACTAGGAATAGATGTACTAGGAATAGATGTAACTACCTCAATCTGTTAATCAACATTTACAAAAAACCCATGGTCAACATCATTCTTAATTTTTAAAAACCTTGTATTTCACAAAATAAGACAAGGATGTCCATTCTAACCACTTCTATTCAACATTGCAATGAAAATCCTAGCCATGACAATAAGCAAAATACACAGAATAAAATAAATTAAAAATTAGAAACGGGTAGATAAGAAAGGAAGAAGTAAAATTGTGTTTATTTGCAGACAACATGATCATGCACATAGAAAATCTTAAGGAATCTAAAATAGTGACTAGAGCTAACAATTAAGCTTAGCAAGGTCACTGGATGCAATGCCAGTTTATGAGAAATAACCACTGTGTGTATGCACACATGCATTTATCACAGTCCTTCTCTCCTTTTCTTCTGGCATCCTCTTACTCTCCTTCCTGTCAGGTTCACATACTATTTCAGCTTTCTACATGTGAAATTTGAATGAGAAATGTTTTCCAAGATTCATTGTTACCAATTAGGGTAAAGTTAGAAGTAACCAAAACAGTATAATTTCTTCCTTAGAAGAAATTATAACCTAGTCATAAAATAACCTAGTCATTTCTTTTTAATTTTTAAGGAGTGGAAGATATTATTTTCATCTTTTCAAAGGGATACCTGGGCACTGCCAAGATACAGATAAAAATTTGAGTCAGGGTTTAAAATGCAGGATGGTAGTTTTTCAATATATCATGTTATATTTTGTGTAAACAACAATGTATTTCAACAATAAATTTAAAACTCTTACCAATTTCAACTTCTGTAAATTAATAATATTACCTAAAAACACACTCTTTAGCACCTCAATAAAAATACTTTTATGTATTCTATGGCTTCTGAGGTCTATTTTTAAATTTATCAAGCATGTTTTATGATAAATATTTTTATAATAGGAAAATTCTAGCTCACCACTTTGTATAATATATAATCCACTTGTAAATCATCAGAGCTCTATTTGTGGATCATAATAGTACATATATATATATATATATGTGTGTGTGTGTGTGTGTGTGTGTGTTAATTAATTAATGAAACTGGATTTAGAAGTTTTGTGTTTTTCTACTTTGTATGTATGTAAGGTAATGAACACATTGATCTATTTTCTTGGCACTCAGGTACTGAACTCTAAATAGCATATTTTCTAGATGTGCTTTTATTAACATAATTAATTCAGTTTGTATAAGAGGTCTGTGGCATTACTAATTAAGAATCTAATTCAGCAAAACATATGTCTTCAATTCTAAGTTAATTTACTGTGGCACGTACTGAATTAATGAGAATTACCATCTCTATGTGTATTCCTTCGGGTAGCTGTTGAATTAAACCTGAAGCGATTTATACCCATGTATGGATTTGAAGTCTACATGTGAGATAAGTTGAGTAAATAATAAGTCACAGATAAATTCCGAGACCGAAAGAGAGCATGAATTAATGTTGTAACTCTGTATTGCGTGTTTGGTATGATTTTAGCCCTTTACTTCTTTTCTGTAAAAGACCCTGTTAATACTCAGAGTAAAGAAAATACACCAATCTTTTATGTTGAATTGAAAATCTTAATTATTTAGAGATAAAGTACTTGTGCAGGACTTTGGAAGATAGAACAACAGGAATAGTATAAATTTATATTTGTAAATAATGTACTTTCTGTAGAGATTTATAGTTGTACGAAGTATTCACATGTCATTTCGTTTCATGAACACAAAGCTGCTATTTGTAAGATAGGAAAGAGTCACTTTAATGCAGTCTTATTGTTACCTTTTTCTTGACTAAACTTTACACAGACACTCACACCCATTTATATTTGCCAAATAGCCCAGGTCCTAAGGCTGAAAATCAAAGTAATTTCGTTCTTTCAAATTAATGAGTGGTGTTTAAGGAAATAAATCTAAGTACAGAATATATTTTTAAAGGCCACAAAGGTTCAGTAATCTGTAAAGATCAGGTTTTAAATATTACAATTGAGCTTATTTAGCTGTATTTTATAGTCTCAGTTGACTACCCAAGCCAACAGAAAAATAATTCTTAAGTCATTATCATCAAAGGCCCACATTTCTTGAGTGCCCATTATGAAAAGCAAAATGTGATTTATACATTTGATTATAACAATTTGTGGCACTTTTTATCTTAAGGATTGTTACCTGAAAAATGACATGATGAAAGTGAGAGGAAAATGACCATTGAAGAAAAGGGTTACTTGGAAATTCTATTTTCTACACCATTTTTTTGTATTTATCTGTCACTTGGTTGGAACATGCTAGTCCATAAGATCCTTCTGGTCACCAAGGTGATCTCATTTTAGCGGACGATAGGATATTTAATGAAGTCATGAAAAAGCTTATGTTCAAAAATCTATTGGCCGAATTGGCTTCAGTTTTCAAACAGAACTGCAGGCACTTAACCTTTCCTTTCTTAATACAATCATTTGAAATCTTCCATTTTATCTTTTATGAGAATGAGATAAAGACAGTTGGTTCTTTGTTTTCTGGGTGCATGAACAATATAGCTATAATTTCCTGAGATTGCTTGTTTTTATATTTTCTAGGAATCATATCAGCTGTGTAAATGTTTTGGAAGGGTCCATCTTTCGTAATTAAGGCTTTGGCACTGTTCTTTAGGATAGTAATAGATACTATGTGTTTTGTATGCAATAGTTGATAATAACATTTTATAGATTAAACTATCTCCAGATAGCAGTGATCAACAAGCCTTAGTAGTCCCCTATTAACAAAGAGGAAAATAAAGACCAATGTGGTTATATTATTTGTTTTAAAGACATACATACAAGTCCCATATGGCAGAATAGTTACTGAGTTTGGTCTTCCAGTGCCACATCCTTTTCCTTTTCCTTTATGCATAAAGTTACCTCTGGTTAAGATGAATTGTATGAAATTCTCAATATATAAATATTTGACCTACAATAAAAAAATTTTTATACGCTACAACCTACAAACACACAAAACAAAAAACTGCCAATTAGAAAAAGCACATTTTACATATAGCTAAAACTGAACAAATTTTTTAAAAGTTCATTATTATTAAGTTTGCAGGGGAAAAAGACTTAGTCCTTAATGTGTGAAAATGAAAGGCCAGAGAAAACAAGTTTACTTTTGGAGTCCTCTGGGCTCTCTTAAAGTAAGTGTGGGCTCACCAGCCAGATTGCGTGGTTTAAATCCAAGCTCCTCAGGTAACTTGCTGTGCCACCTTAGACAATTTGCTTAACCTCCAAGTGCCTCAGAATCTTCCTGTTAAGAATCGGTAAGATACTTAGAACAGTATCTGGCATCATTGCAAATCCTATAAATGTGTTTGTTAAATAAAATGAAAATGAGAAGTAGAGATAGAAAATGTTTTGGCCCATGCATTAATTTTCTGGCCTTTCAAAATGCTACCTACTAGGTAATTTGAAATTAATTAAATTAATGCAGAATAGTAAATTTAATTAACTGAAGTAATGACATACACAGGGGCAATTTGTACATTAATTATTTAAGCAGATCTGAAAGAAAATATATGAAATGAATTACTCCCTTCATTCCAGGAAATGTCTGTTGGTTGGCTGAGCAGTTGAATGAGATGTTGTCACCAGGATTCTCCCAAAATTCTTTTCAAATTTTAAGTGCTGAAATGCCATCCAGGAACTGATTTCTAACAGGACTCTAACACTTTCCCATTCTTGTACAGATAAGTGATATATGGCCAAGTGATTGACTATAAAATGCACACTCATGAGATGATGGGTTGCTTTGCTTGCTTTCCTATAGCCTCCAATTTCCTATGTGGCTTTCAAAAATGTCAGAAGAATGTGTAGGAAACAGAAGTGAGAAAACAACATGCATTTGTAGCCTGCTAGGAACTGTGCTAAGTACATTACAAGATAAGAATTCATTTGTAATATTGTGATAAAAGGCAAATAAAGCTCTCTAATTCCTATTTGTTTCTAGGAACCAAGTAAAATCAAAGGTATATAGAAATTATTTTAATTAAAACATCTACTGTCCAGCTTGTAAGTATAGAATAAATACTGGCTAAAGGAAAATAAAGTCTAGGTAAATAATGAGAGGAAAAGTCTTCAAATAAGCCCATTTTCTGATGCAGATGTGTCATTTTATCCTAGATTCTGGGAGAATTTGAAGAGTAAACATTGAACTGCTCTTAATTATCTTTGTAAAACATATATTGTATAACCACTTCATTAAATTGCTACATTCTGAGGTTGCTTAGGTTGTTTTTCGATTCTTTTTTGTAAAGTATGAGATACAGTTTGCACTGCCAATCTTGTACCCCCTCACTCTTTTTTGTACTTGTGCAAATGCTTCTTTTCAGCGAAACTGCTAAGCAGATGAATAAACATATTTGTTGTTAGAGATAATGTGGAATTGCCTCTCAGTATATTTATCACTTTATGCCACTGACCATGTTTCATAGTACCTGTTTCTCCAATTACCCCTAATTAATTGTCTAATTTTAAATTTTATTTCCAAGTAGATGACTGTGAAAATAATTCTGTTACTGTTTCCATTTCAATTTCCTTGCTTATTGGTCAGGTGGATCATCTTTTCATGTCATCAGCCTTTAGGGTTTCTTCTATTTCTTCCTGTCTGCCAAATTTATGACTGTTTTGCCCTGCAACAGTTTTACATTTGAGAACACTATCAAATATGATTGTTACATTTGGTGTTCCTTAAGAAGCCCTTTCTTCTCCAAAGTCATAATCAAATCTCTCTCCTATTCTCTTTTAATACTTTTGTATTGCTGAGGTTCAATAAAAAGCAAATTGCAGAGTGATACATAGATTATGTTACTTAATTATGATTAAAAAAACCTCACAATACTTTGCATTTTCTTGAGGATCCCTAGATATGTATTCATAAAGATATTAACATGTCTGGAAGAAATCACATCAAATTGATAATAATTATTACTTTTGGAGATAAGTTATATTTATCTGTTCTTCCATTGCTATAAAGAAATACCTGAGACCAGGTAATTTATAAAGAGGTTTAATTGGCTCATGGTTCTGCAGGATGTACAGAAAACATAGTGACATCTGCTTCTATGGAGGTCTCAGGAAATTTACAATCATGGCAGAAGGTGAAGAGGGCACACATCTCACATGGTGAAAGCAGGAGTAAGAGAGAGATGAGGGAGGTGCCACACACTTGTAAATGTGTGGCTGATCTGAGAACTCATTCATTATTGTGAGAACAGTACCAAGGGAAGGGTGCTAAACCATTCATGAAAAACCTAACCCTATGATCCAGTTGCCTCTCACCAGACCCCACTTCTAACATTGGGGATTACAATTCAAGGTGAGATTTGGATGGGGACACAGATCCAAGCTATACCATAAGTGAAGGGGTCTGGTATGGAGAGTGGTGATCAAAGAGATCTGTAAACTTACTGATAAATTTGAAAACCATTTTGACAGAGAGTGCTTATGTATTGCTTGTATAATTAAAGGCTCTGTGTGTGTGTGTGTGTGTGTGTGTGTGTGTGGGTAATAAAACAGTGTAATCAAATAACAGAAAAAAAGGGACTAGTTTATGTTTTCATTACCTATAATCACTATTTGAATTTTGCTATACTGTTTTTACTACCAGTCTGTTTTCCTGTGATTGTATTATTTTAAAATAAATTCAAAGTGTATATAACTTTTATCATTTTTTAAGAAACTTATCACACACATGTTGCAATATTGTCACATAAACCAGTAAAGTCAAATTTAGACTATAAAATGTGTTTTTCCTGAATATGCCAAAATACCACTTACCATTTTCTTAATGGTAGATGTTGAGATGGTTTCTGTTTATAATTATGAAAGTGAATATTACACTATATAGTTTCTGCTTTATGTGAGAGTTACCCAACTCCGAAATCATAATCAGATCTTGTCTATATATTTTTCTGTAATAGTTTTATATTGTTGAATTTCATAAAACAAAGAAAGGATGTCTACTTTTGAATGTTTCCCAATAATAAATTACAAGAAGCATAATTTGTGAACCCAGAGGTGTAAGTAACATGGTTCTTCAAGGATTTCCCAGAGGGCACTGATTTAATGAATCCACCCATAAAGATTGAAGGTACCAGACTCACTTAATTTTTCTTTTTTTTTTTAATTTTTATCAACTACGTATTGTAATTTTTGTGCTATTTTTAATTGCTAATTGAAACAGTGAAATTGTGCCTGATGGCTGGAATTTACATTCTTTTAATTGCTAGCCAAGAATGATCATGATTCCAAACCTGTTTCTCTACTTTAAAAAATTTTTTTGTGAACTATATGTATCATTTACTCATTTGGCTGCTAAGATCTTAGTGTTTGTCTCTTTGCAAAATGGATGTGCTATAATCATGTGCATACCAAATGTTGTCTCAATTCATTTTGCATTTCTAGTTGAAGTTCATCTGTTAGTTCCCCTTTCAGTATTTTGAATAATGTTTTCTTTTAACTAAGATGCTTTGTAATTTTTTAAAAGTAACTGTTGAATCACTCAGGATGAAAGTATTTGATTATATTTCCAGATATCTAAATGAAGATTTAATCTCAACCATGAAAGAGATTTCTAGGAAGCATCATGAGTCTGTCTTTGACTCTGTCTGTTCAATAATTTCAGATAATCTCTTAGATAAGAACATTAGTATGTTTCTAATTCTGTTAATAAATGCTAAAAACAATCTATGAATAGTTGTTAATTCCTTGAATGATGAAATCAATATCAAAAATATTCTTAATGTCTTGGCTGCAAGATAATAGATAAGTTCTCCCATTCATTTAAATAAAGATTGGGATGGATGAGCTCTTATTCTTTATGACAACCAAGATGGAAGACAGAGATGACTATTACTCAAATACTGTCTATTTCATAAGAATCACACCCTGGTTACTTTTCTATTTGTTCTTGGTGGATTGCTCTCAAATATTTTATTTTTCATATTTCATTTTCCTTTCAAACTACAGAAATTCTATCCATTAATATTAAAATTATAAAGTTCATATGTATGCATGATGAATTTTTGAAGTTGGATATTTTCTCCATCTTCCAGTAAAGATTATATTGTATTTAATATTAATGAAATTTTAAAAAGCAGTGGTAGTTATATCTACTTTTTATCTGAATTGTATACAAAGGAGTGTCTATATTTCAGAATACTTAATTATAAAGGATAGAGGCTATGGAGCTGCAGGGGAAATGTATTCTTCTGGGGCTACTGATGTTCAGCATTCAGCTTATCATCAGCAGCATTGGAAATAGCTCATGCCTTCCTTCTTATATATGTTTCTGTAATTTGCCATCCTGGACACCACACCTCTCTGACGGCTCCCCTTTAGATTGTTTTATTGAGTATTAGTTTTTTCCATGTATCCTTTACACTAGCATGTACTAGTGCTCAGTTATGGTCCTTCTTTTCTTCTCTGTGGCCTGAATGCCAACTATCTTCCAATGATTTCCCAAAACATATACTCTAGTTCAGACCTCTTTGTTTACCTCCATGATTGTACATCCAGCTACTTAGTTGAAATTTAAATATGAAATCTAATAGATACACCAAGTTTAACATGTTCCGAACTGAATTGGTCTCTTCTTCCCATGCAATCTCTAATTCTGCTTTCCCCACATTATTCTCTATATTATCGATGGCCATATTGACATAGGTCAAAATTGTATTGTGATCCTCATATTGTGAATTATTTTTTCTTTCAAATTATGCATCCAAATATCAGTTCATTCTTTTTGTTCTACCTTCAGCGTTTATCTTGATACTGACCAGAGGGAACCCTTTTAAATAAGTCCAGTCATTTTCATTGCAACATTTGGCAAAATGTATGTAGTGACAGTAAAACACATGGATGCAAAAAAAATACCACCATCTTCAGTGTAGTAATTACTTTTGAGCCACAAGAAAGACAGTTGGTTTTGGGAAGATATATAGGGTCCACGCCAACTGAATCAATAAATAGCTATATGTTTTTTAATGATCTGTAGCAAATAAATATTAATATTTGTTAAATACTGAGGGTGAATATCTGAGCACTCTATTATTGTACATTTTGGAAGGTTTGAGGAATTCCCTAATAAAGGATGATTAAAGACAATAAATTAAAACACTTTTCGTTTTTGTTATCCTGTGCCAGTCTGCACCAGGCTCCTAAAGGTGTACTTATAGTCTCTTATTTCAACTCATTCTTCATTCCAGAGACAGTTTTCATTCAGCATTCATTGCCATAATGTAAAATCAAAGGAAATTGAACCTAAGAGAAGCATTTATAAACTACAGAACGTCCAAGAAAAATAAGAATGAAGAAGGACAATAAGCCCATCTCATATCACAAATGGTTACACTAATGGGACCATGAGACATTTGTCATATATTTGAAACACAAAAAGGTGCTTAAGATACAGAATCAGGACCCAGGGTATAAAGTTACGGTGAGGAAGCATTTTGGACATTTTGTAAAAACCTTAATGAATAGTTACCACTGTCTAGTAGAGAGCTGGATTGCCTCAGAGGAGTGATTGCTCTACTGGTGATTGAAAGGTGTAAACAGAAGTTTAAATATTTATCAGTAACATTGGTGAATGGTTCTTTCTTTGAGCTGAATTTATAATCAACTGACACCTAATTTCTTTTGATTTTCTTCTGCTTATAAATGTCTTTCTTAAAACATGATGCATGGCCATAATAGTCTTGATGTGGTCTTGTATATGCAGAGTGTTTTGGGATTGATTCAGGGTTTATATCATATTATATCAGCTCTTTTGGTGTCTGATCTCCTGTGTCAGCTTCTGATAAATCAGCAAGAGATTACATTAGATTTTTGGCCTCTGTTCTCACTGGTGAGATATGTATAAAACAGGGAGTATGGAAAGGCTAGGAAAATAAAATGTCAGCTGTGTTCTTAAATTCTCTTTTCATATCTACATTTGTATTTGGGAATGTCATGGTTGAGAAACAGGCCATGAAAGAAAGAACTTTGTTGATACACAGTACATTGCTCCTTTTAAGGGGGGACACACAGTTATGATTTCTTGTATTTTATTCAGTGTCATCCAGCATGTGAACAAGGGAGAATTATCCAAGGGTTCTAAGTGGAAAAAAAAAATACAGCACCATCACTACATTTTGCTGATGGTGCAAATGGCAAGGAGGACATAAAATCGATAATAAGTAAATTTCTTGATTACTGTAAAGATATTTAAGATTGTCAGCCTGTTTTAAAGTGAATGTTTTGTACATTGCTATATTTCCTGCATCTGGAATGTTAATGCATAGTATGCACTCAGTAAATATTGTTGAATAAATTATTGTATTCATTTGACCTTTAATTGAATCCTGAAAATAAATTGCAGCAGATTTTCCATTTCTGAGTACCAATGCTATGGTCCTTGAGTAGTTTGCTCCACTAATCTTGTTTCCATGGTAAAATGAATTTGCATTTACTCTCTAGGGGTATGTAGGAGGTTGGCAACATCTCTGTCAATTGTGAGGTCACCAGTAAGACCTGGCAGTGATGAGTGCTTCCCCAAATCACAGCTGCACGGCTTTCTCAGTGGTCTCATTCTCTTCCACTTAAAGCACATAACTGGGCTGGAATTGCATGAGATAAGTGCTGCAAGGGCTCATCACCATGGTGAATGGCTCCAAAAAATCACTGAGCGACTAACCCTTTAACAACTAGGTGTACAATTGACTATGCACCAACTCATTAAGTGCTAGGGTGGGTGGTGATTTGGAAGCTACCTTTCTGGTTAAGAAATAATATAGGTCAAACAAAGTTAATAGATTTAAATGCTTCTCTTGACTCAACAATATGGAACATGTAAAATTTTCTCTTTTGCAACAAAAATAAGCCACATTGTTATGACTTTTGAGAATCCTGATGGATGAAGACCTGGAAATGTTTCTTTACTCAGCTTTTGCTATTGAATTTAACAACAGCATGAACACATGTGTTTGATCATCTTGCATAGTGCTACTAAAATTTTAAGCCTGAGCAATGTGGGTTAGACACGGGCAGTAGCTTCCTCCGAGTGAACTAAAGGAGAGCTTACTCTTTTCTTTTCTTCAAAGCCAAATTGAGAAGCTATTAATTATGATTTTGTTTTTTGGAAAAAAATATCAACCTTACAAGCTTTCACTTTTTCTTCAACCTCACTGGCCCTTCCTCCATAATCTCCTTTGCTGGTTCTTTCTCTGCTTCCCAATGTTAGGGTCCTCAGAGATTGATCTTAGGCCCTGCTCTGTTCTTTCTCTATTCTCTTTTACTGGATAACATCATTCAGTCTTATGGAGTGAAAAATTATCATCATTTTGGCAGCTCCCAGGTAGATGTCTATAGGGTAAAACTACCCACTAGGCTTCATTCTTCAACTGTCCAGTTGATTTTTCCATTTGGATGTCTCAAAAATATATTAGACCTGATAAGTTCTAATCAGAAATTTGATTCTCTATCCCTAAAATCTGTTTTAGCTCCATGATTTGAGTTTTATATCTCAATTACAGGCAGCTGTTTCTTCCTTCTTAAGTACTAATGCTAGAAACTTTGGAGTAATCCTTAATTTGTCTGTGCCACTGCTCCCCTATGTCGTGATATTACACCATTAAACACATTTGGATGATTGCCCTCTGGTTTGGGTGAGAATCCAAAATAAGTGTCCTATCTGTCTACTTTTTTCAACCTTAGTCCAGTCACCATGTGTTGCCTCCTTAGCCTAGCCACTGTGATCTTGCACCTGGATTATTAAAACTGACTTCAAACTGGCCTCTCTCATTCTACTTTTGGTCACCCTAGAATCTGTTTTCTGAAAAAGAGCAAGAATAGTTTTCTTCAGAATTACATTAGATCATGCCATCCACCATCTTTTGTTTCCTATTACACTTCATATAAAATCTAAATGTCTTAGGATTTTGAGAGCTGTACATGAATCATGCCCTGCCAAGCTTTCTGCTGTTTTTGCTGCCATAATTGTTTATCTATGACTCCTGTCACTGCCTCAGTCTCCATACCACGTGTCAGTTTTTAACTGAGTTTGGCTTTGTAGGTAGGTATTCCTAAGAGACTTTACACTAATGCCACCATTATTTATTGCTTTAATTACTGCAGTAGCCTCCCAACGAGTGTTGTGTCTCTCCATTTCTATCTTTCTTTTAAATTAATCTAAGTCATATGTACATCATATAAAAGCTAATGCTTACTATAAGAAAGAAAATATCCTCCCTACTCTCCCCATCTTTGACTTCTGCCCTGCAGGAGCAATACAATTTCTTCTGCCACTAAGTATTCTGGCTATATTTATTTCTTATTTTGAAAAATGAAAGCTTTATAGGAGCAATTCTGTTTCTTCTGGTAGTATTATAGCTATATTACTTATTCTTTATTTCTTACTTTTTGAAATGTTTTGCTGTGACCTATACACATGGGACAGATACATATGTTGTTGTAAATGATAATTAGAAATGTACACCTTTGTGAACATAAAGTACATAGGTTGAGTCTCTCCCACGTATCTTCCAGAATTACAGCCTTGGTATATGGCATCACTCCACCTGGGACAGCATCTTTTCCCCATTTAAGTTCGTTTTAATATAGCGGGCTCCTTCTTTCACTTTAGTTCTTGCTCACATGCCATCTCCTTATTTACTGAACTACCCATTTTGGCTTCTCTAGCATTAACTCTAATTTTCTTGGATCCTTCTTTGTTTCTTTAATGCTGCTTTTCGCAATTTATAATTTCTTAAGTGTATTTTTCTTCACAATTTATAATTTCTTAAGTGTATTTTTCTGAATACCTGAATATACAAGGTCCATTAAGACAGGGGTTCATTCAGTTTTCATCTTTGAATCCTCAATTACTTGCATACTGCCATATGGTAGGTACTCAGTACATATATTGATAATGAATTTTAAATAATCATCAGGATGTTACAATGGAACATAATAGATTTGGGCTAGATTGGTGAACAACTAAGAAGAAGATTTTAAAATAAACTTGCTCCCTTTCTTTAACATGTTATTTGCATATTTAAATAATTCATAGATGGCCTAAAATAATAATTACAAATTATTACATGTAACAAGAGATTACAGTAAGGGAAATGGATATAAGAGTATATGAAAATCAATAGCTTATCTCTATATTGAGCAAAAATAGTTAGAATATACAATGAGAATTGAGATAACTATCAAAACAAGAGCAACAACACCTAAAGCAGTCATGTTGGATATCTAAATGTGAGGATGGGGCACTCATGTTCCACTTGACCAGTCTTCACCACTTCCTTTTTACTTTTTCAGCATAGAGGCCAAAGAGTAGCTTCTATTTATTCTCATACTGACGAAGTTGTATATGATAGAGTTAAAAAGGCACATTTTGAACCTTTTAAAATCTATATCTCTATTAAATGTCAGAGAGAAAGACAGAAAAAGGACATCAGTTTGCAAGAAAATGAAGAAAAGCCATAAATTTTTCATTTGTAGGAGTGAACTTGTTCCTGAGTAATTATGTAAATAAAATATGATTGTATTGAAAGATATACCGCAAAAAGCCCTCATGAAGCACACCAAGATAAAATTTGTAAGCAGTGTCCAAGAAAAGATAGATGGTTTAAAAAACAGAGGACTTTCATCAGGGGTTGTTATTGATTATGAATCAAGTAAGTGAAGCTGCTATGAAATGCCCCTGGGTTTCTTTCTGATAACCATTTCTCATTCCCACTTCCCATATATGAAGTCTCTTCCCTGATGCCCCTCATTCAAAAGGCCATTTCCACATCACTCTGTAACCCATTCCCAGTACTTGGCACCACTTGAATTCATAGAATACATGTATAGCTTTTCGTTGAGTAAATAAGACTCAAGGGTCATAATAAAACACTTGCCCGCCCCTCCTGGTTTTGTTTCTGGTATTTATTTGTAGGCTCTGGGAAGATTTCTGGTAAATTTATTCACAAAATTCTCTATTTGATCTTTCAAATATGTATTCTATAATCTTCAAACTGTCAAAATTCACATGAAGTTAAAAGTAATCGGCCACATGCCCTCCACATTCAGGCTTTCTTAGAAGAAATTACATGCAATGAAAATGGAAGAATGAAGTCAGAGTCCTTGTTATTTCTCTACCTATAGCTTTGAATCCTCCTACTCAGTGCACTGGGCTTTCTCTGGCTTCTCTAGCATTGGAACTGTTAACAGACACCCAGAAGGAGGGGCAGGTTCTTAGGTGACTGATGGCATTTTAGGATATTATCGTCAAGCTCCACATTTGCCAAGTGCTTTAAATGGACAGTCGTTCATAGACCACATTTGTGGCTTCTTGGGAGACTCTTTTCTTCAGAGATACTCCTCAGTCTCTGAGGATCTTACGCTTGTCCTGTGAGGAGGGTGAATTCATCTTCTCAGGAGGTCACTTGCAACATCTACCTTAGTCTTTGGGTATCTGTTGGAATACTTTCCATCTATATTTTCATCTTTTTTTTAAATTGCAGAATAGAACAAAGACAGAAATAAGATTCTAAATAATCAACATAAAGCTTAACAACAGATTATGAAGCAAATATAGCTCTTTTTGACCCAGCTGGCTAAATGGTGCATCATTTTCTTTCGTAGAGTGTAAGTTGATGACAGACCTCGATCACCTTGTTCACTGCTGTTCCCTGAGCCTCTAACTATACAAAGTTTATACTAATAAGCATTTATTGGATAAAGAGTTGGCCGAAAAGATCAGTAATAAAATTATGATATACTTAGAGGATACACTATTATTTGGCAATTAAAAGACACACTTATAAAGATCACATAATGCTATAAAAAACAAGCTTTTCTTAAATGGGACAAAGTAGAATATAAAACTCTACTATATGTATGCCTGTCTATACACACAAACGTATGCCCATACACCAATACATATATGAGTATATATGTGTAGGTAAATTGACTAGAGAAATATATACATATATTCATATGTAATTATCCTGTTTGACAAGATTTAGAATTTTTTAAACCATATTTCTTAAATGTTCCACTATTTTAAAATTCTAGTAGTATGATTAGAAAATATTTGTAGGAAAGAAAACAGAAAAGAGAATTAAAGAATGGAAGAAGAAAAACAAAAACCTTGAAATATTCTACCAAGTCTGCCATGGGAGAATTGCTGGGGCATCTACTGCTGAAGGAGGCCTGGAGGTGAAACCTCAGCCCACTTAGAAAGCCAATGTGCCTTTGGCAGCCAAGAAGTCTGATCACATACAACAGTCTGGCAAGATAAGTTCAGAGCCTTAATGTAGTATTTTTGCCTTCTGCTTTGGGAGAGATGAGGCCTGGCCTGGCTATTGATATCAAATTTTGGATATCTACCATCTGTGAGGTGTTATGCTTGACATCCAAATCCTTAGTGTAAAATTTTTTAAAGATGAGGATTTTTTTGAAATAACACTCATATGGCAGGCCTACCCTTTTGCAGAAAGCTTCACAAAGGCAGCATGTGCTTGAAACCAGACAGCCTTTCCTTTGATTCCTGTCTTCACCACATACTGATTTGTGATCTTAGGACATATTAAATCTTTTTGAAGCTCACTTTGTTTTTTATTTATAAAATTGATGAAATTAGCATGTGTCCAAAGCTCTGTGTATAAATTAAATAATACATATAAAATCCTTGTAAACATGCCTATTATTATCTTATTGTTTTCATATGAATAGTTTTAAACGGGCTTGAAAAAGAAAGAGCAAAGGTCAATATAATTTTTAGCTGGGGTAACTAAAAAAAGGTAGAGCCATAAACAGATATACAAACTTAGAGGGGTGATACTAAGGTGGAAAGAATGATGATATGACTGAAATTAAACAAGGGAAATGGGAGAGGAGGGTGAATCTTGAAGGGAGGAAGTGGACTACAAGTCAGGGGGATTTGGGAATCATCTCCATAAAGGAGGTTATCAAACCACTGAGTATGATAGATGCAGAGAACAATTGTTTACCAAAATCCAGCCTTGGGATGAGGAACATGACGTGTTTAGGGAACAGAAATAGTTTCCAGAGATGAAAAGAACCAGGGTTGTGGAAATTCAAAGAGGAGAAAAGTGGGCAAGGATCAAATGCCACAGAGAGGGGAATAAAAAGGAAATCATAGGCAACCTCAGAACAATTTCTGGAGTCTGGGGATTTGGAAATGGGGACTAGAATATAAGTAAAAATTTAAGTAGAGTGTAGGTAGTAAGCAAAGATAGCATAATGTATCAACACCAAAAATTAACATGGAAATTAGGAAGCCTACACTCTATCCTGACATTCACATTAGCTCTCTGTATATTGCAATATTTCTAAGGATTGATTTTCTTTATTTTAAAACTACAGTAATGCTCAGATGATTTCCAACTTTTCTTCTATCATTGGAGTTTTATGATTCTCTTTGGAGCCCTTTGGCTAGGAAAGAAAATGGAATGATGTTAACAATGTGGTCATCTGAAAAGTTTTTCTAAAGATACTACCTGAGCACCCAAGGAAGCCAACACTGGAAATGACCAGTGGAGGAAATAAAATTCTAATTTCCACCTACAAAATCCCAGGTGGAGTAAATACCTGCTCTTCAGAGCAGTGACGGATACATTTTCTGTTATCTTAAGAAGGAAGACTACATTGAGTTAACAACATTCCTTGAGCACCTGTTATATACTAGACCTTATGTATTAAAGGCATGAAGATGAGCATTATTCCAAAGCCTCAAGTAGCTCATGATCTAATCAGAGAGACATGAAACTATAACCATAGTAGACATATTAGTGCAACAACAGAAAATGTCTGGTGTAGAATTAGATAGGGAAAGCAATTGTTACTTTGGAGAAAGGACAGCATCTGCTTGATTTTGAAGAATTGATAGCTCTTCACAGGCACTATGACATTCTGGAAAGAGAAGACAGTATGTGCAATATGTCAAGCTGTAATCATGCAACTAAAGGTTATTTTGAAATATATTTGTTCACACAGTAAAAGTTTGTCTATTATTGTTATATATGAAGTTTGAGTGGTCAAAGTAAAACTGGAAAGGTAGATGAGAGATTCTCATAACTTATAGGCTTCATATATCTTCATGAAGGATTTTGAGTTTATCTTTGTAAATATACAGTGGAAACATTAAAAGAATCATCAGGAAGAGTAATTTAAGATGATAAGAGAATAGATATGGTATCAGAAGTGTAGTTTTATACAGATTTATATGTAGATATAGAATATACAAATGCATGATAAATCACTCCCATTTATCCCATTTAATACTAAAATGATATTTTATTTGAATATAGCATAAGAAAAACATGACATTATAATTTATGCCTAGCCCTATATCATTTGAGGCTATATAATGCTTTATTTACCTAATGAGATCTCTTATTACACTATAACCTTATGAGAAAATACTTAAGAAAATAAAGACAAACTTACATAGAAGTTCAGATCATGTACTATATCAGATATTTGTCTAAAATGTTTTAAAAAGCATATACTGATGCCAAAGACTTTAAACAACTTCTGTTATCAGTGTTGAAAACAAAACACTTCTTGTCCTTCTAGTGTCTCACTAATTCTTGGATGTACCTTATATTGGGACAATAGACTTATATCCTAAGATATTTAAGACATTGGCTTTCTTTGTCCCATCAGGAACATGTCTTTTTTTAATTATAAGAGTTTATTTTATTTTCTGACCATATTTTCCTATTTCTCTGCTCAAGCCAAACATCTTCTAACTGTTGCCTAGACTCTCCATTTTCTTTGCCCCCGCTTAGAATCCCTCCTCTATAAGGAGCATCCTTGCCCTTGTCTTATGCAAATCCTGCTGTCCCTCAGGACCTTTCTCATATCCTGAATTTATAATGATCTCTCACCTTTCACAAGTCCAGCAGCACATAGGACATGTAGTTATTGTGATATACTATATATTTTTAAATTATTTTAAATGACAAAAATTACAAATATGTACATCACAAATGAACATATTTTATCAGGTTTTGTGATGACATTTAAAATCCAAATCCACTTTCTTGACAATTTTTGAATATATAATGCATCATTTTTTAATTATAGTCACCACGTTGTAAAGTAAATCTCTTGAACTTAGTCCTCTTGTCTAACTGAAATTTTGGATCCTTGGACCAACACCTTCCCAAACTCCCTTTCCTTCTGCTGACCACCATTCTACCCTCTGCTTCTACAAGTCTGACTTTTTTAGATTTTACATGTAAGTGGATTGTGCAGTATTTGTGTTTCTATATCGGGCTTATTCTACTTGATATAATGTCCTTCAGGTTCATCTATATCATCACAAATGACAGGATTTTCTTCTTTGTTAAGTCTGAATAGTATTCTGTCTACATGCACACGCACGCACACACACACACAAACACACACACACATACACACACCATTTTTTAATCCATTAATCTGTTAATGGACACTTAGGTTGATTCCACATCTTGACTATTGTGAATACTACTGCAATAAACATAAGGGTGCAGATCTCTTTTTCACATCTGATTTCATGTCCTTTGAATATATAGCCAGAAGTGGAATTGCTGGATCATATTTTTTTAAAATAGGATTTTATCACGACTCTTACGATATTTAGTACTTAATGAATGCTCAATACGTACTTGTTCTACTGATCTTCAAAAAAATTCCTTAAGCCATGTCATTGAAATTTTATCTAAAAAACTGAAACTCTGGAACTTGAAGAAAATTGCAAGAAAGGAGCATGGAAGAATGAAGAGAAAACTTCAGATAATTGTAGACGTATTTTGGTTATGTCAGTGATTTGGAAGTGAGATAGTTGAAGCGAAACAGTCATCCCAGTAGAAGTGGGAAGTACCATTTTGCTTTCTGTTCCTTCTAACTTTTTAGTTAGGTCTTATGTGCTTTAGGATTTATCTACTTAATAGCCCATAATTAATATGAATTTGAACAGATGAACCATTTATATTTAATGAGGTAAAGCAACAATATATAAACATCCCTGCACATTGACCAAATCAAATTTTAGGTTTCGATTAGAAGTTTGTGTTAGTGTCAGCACATCTACCTGGAGATAGAAGTTAATGGTTATTTAAAAAGCATAGAGACACATAAATAGGGAAAAAGACATTTCAACCAGTTAAAAAAAAGAAATGACTGGTAGCTTATTTCTACAAAAGCAATGCTAAATTGCAAAATATGGAAATTCTTACTAATTTGAGAAATCAAATAACATTAAATGACAAAAGAACAAGCAGTCATCATGTGAGAAAATGCCTATGATAGAAATAAGTTAGAAAACAACTGTTAAAGTTAATTTTGCATCTAGATATTTACATGAAATGCCTCAAGTGAGTTAGTTATTTTGAAAAATTTTTAAAGGAAAATATGAAAAACACTTATATACTTGGCATTTATTTTAGATAACGCATTGTGCCATATTCATTTTATTTCTTGCTAAAATTCAGAGGACAATATTTGCATTAAAGCACAGACTGCCTAATTGTGGGTTACCCAGCACAGGGGCACTTGTGCAGAGAGGTTAATATAGATAGCCTGTACAATCACGGTACAGATAGAACATTTTTTTAATGGAAAATGTTAGCCCTTTGAGGGGACACAGAAAACCTCAAGAAATTCTATAATTCTGCTTTAATGTGAGCCAGTATCTTGAATGACACATTTTCATGCTAGGGCATTTTGTGGCCATAGGATAGTATGAAAGGTCGAGATAGAAAGTTCATGGTGTGACTCTTGATGCTAAATATGCCCCAGAGTGAACTGAGTTGGAACTCAGTGGTCAGACTATAAACATGTATTGAATGAATGAGTCACCACTTATAATTATTCCAACTTGTTTTTTCCTGTTTCAAAGTAACTTTCTTGTTTTTAAAAATGTCTGTACATACAATTCTAATACAAGAGATAATGTTATATAATAAAGAAGCTTCCAAATCCTAACAAAACAATAATATAATTTATTTCAGACAATAATTTACATGCTAACAGAGATACAAAACTTAATAAAGTTAGATTCTTTGAACTCTGTGAGTTTTTCAGCCTATACTCAAAATGTTTGGGTACTTATATTTATGATTGACTTTATTGTTAAAATTAACAGAAAATACTTATTGACTAGTTACCCATTATCAGAGCATTGCCCATGGTAAGAGCATTGCTTTCTGTTCCTTCTAACTTTTATATTTTGAGACGGAGTCTCTCTGTGTCACCAGGCTGGAGTGCAGTAGCCGTGATCTCAGCTCACTGCAACCTTGCCTCCTGGGTTCAAGTAATTCTCCTGCCTCATCCTCCCAAGTAGCTGGGACTACAGGTGTGTGCCACCACTCCCAACTAATTTTTGTATTTTCTGTAGAGACAGGGTTTCACCATGTTGGTAAGGATAGTCTCAATCTCTTAACCTCGTGATCTGCCCACCTCGGCTTCCTAAAATGCTGGGATCACAGGCATGAGCCACCATTCCTGGCTGTATTTTTAAAATATGCGTATTTTAAAAAAGCTATCCTCCAAATAACCCTATGAAGTTGAGGTTTGGATAAAGGTACTATAACTTTCTCATAGTTACATAGCTAGCAGTAAGTTATGAACCCAGTTCAGAATCTGTTCTTGGAGTCATTAAATTTTATGTGATAGTAAGCAATTAAATTTTATATCATTTATTGTTATAAATCTAACCATGTTTATAACCTGGTTGAAATTTATGATTTCCATAAACTGAGCACGGTTGCCTGAGCTGTGCTGAGCATCATAATTAGTATTTTAATCATCAGCCTCGCTGCCAGTTTTATTAGCAACCTTGAAAACTTAGTGACTCTCAGAATTACAGTAATCTATAAGAATAATATATTTATTTTTAGTCTAGATCAATAATGCGTAACATACCACCATCTATTCTCAATTTATGTGTAGATGTACTACATCTTTAATGACCATTATTTAATAATTTTATCTTTAATATTTTCTTGTTTCTCATTAAATTAAGCTCAAGGGAAAAACTGCTGGATTTGATGTACTTATCTTAAAATTCAAGCTACTTTCAGATTAAGAGAAGTAAAGTATTTATGGAAAATGAAAGAACTTATTTGAAGATATTTGAAGGCATATTAAAATTACACAAATAATTGTCCCCCATCCTAATATTTGTGTGAGTGTGTGTGTGAGAGAGAGAGAGAGAGAGAGAGAGAGAGAGAGTGTGTGTGTGTGTGTGTGTGTGTGTGTGTGTCAGAGAGAGAGAGCTTGAGACGTAAGGAAACTAACAGAGGCAGAGAGAGAGAAAGGGAGAAAGAGGAGGGGGACCAATCAAGGTGATAAAATTGCTTATTGTAGTTCTTAAATGATAAAACTCATTCAATAAAATGAGATTGATTGGGATTTTAATATTTACTCTCAATTTACTTTATTTGGTACAGAATGAAATGAGGTAAAATATTGGCAATGGAAGATGCAATACTCTCTAATAATTGAAAATTTTTTTAAAAAAATTTCTTCTATACTTCCAAAGAAAACATACATTTTCATTTCTTTTTAAAATTTTCACTTTAGAAAATAATTGTATTATCATTGTGCTACTTATATATGGATCAAATTGAAATGAAATATACATAAAATTCACATTGATAATTCAAAACAGAATTGAGAACTTTGATGTTAGCAGATTGGGTATGAGTAATACAGGTTTTAATATATGATTTCTTCAAAACCATTTGCTAAAGAGATAATATAATTGAATGCATGCTACCATATATTAATTATGGAGAGTTAAATAATAAAAATGAAAAAGATCAAGTCATAGCATGTTCTTTCATGTGGAACACTTTCCTAATTATAATGTAAATTTACTTTCTAAAAAAGGAAAGAAAGAAATGACTAGGCTTAGCCTCAAAATATAACAAGTATACTTACTTATTATAAGTACTTTTTAATTGATCATAACTGTATTTTACAGTTTTAACCCTCTGTCTAATAATTGGATGACTTTTAAAACATGTCACTATGTGAAATGAAACTTGTTGATGTAAGTGCTTCATTTTTCTCTAACTTATTCAAAGGCTTTAAAAATATATAGTATTTTAGTATAATATATACTAAAAATATATAGAAGGCTTTAATAATATTTTATATATTACTTTTGATGCTTCTTGCATTTGCCTTAATATGTTACATGAATTACTTTATTAAATAATGATTGTCAAAAAGTTGGACTGTGTCATGTATGCAATTAAAAACTGTACTGTTCTTTCTGTAAATGCTGTACATGTAAGTGACCCCATGGGTCTCCCAAAGTGAGCCTTTAACATTCCAAAATTTTTACTGTGCATCTGTTGCTGGCATCTAGCCTCCCACCCACACAGGCTAAGACTAACTAAATGAAGTTTATGCTAGTGCAATAAAGTACATAAAGATGAAGTAATAAAATGGGAAGATAGTTACCTTACTAGTGGGGTTGCTAAATTAGTTTCACTAGAAGACTAGGCACATTTGTTAACAAAAACAATGTATGAGTGGAAACATCTAAAATTATTTTTTCAAATGGTATTTCTTACATATATTTTTGTGTTATATATTCCAGATGGGATTTATACAGCTCAATGAAGACTTCATATTTATTGAGCCACTCAATGATACAATGGCCATAACAGGTCACCCACACCGTGTATATAGGCAGAAAAGGTCCATGGAGGAAAAAGTCACAAAGAAGTCAGCTCTTCACAGTCGTTACTGTGGTATCATTTCAGGTAAATGCCTTCTCCTGAAAGAGTTTAAGTAAACATTCAATTTGAGATGACTACTTTGAAAAAATCTCTCTCTCTCTCATCTATTTACTAGCTTTACTTATTCTTAATGTAGAATCTTTTGGTTAATAACAATTAAATGTATCAATTATAGGATTATCTTTTAGTTTCTTATGAAGCACTACATTTTAATATCAAAAAGTAGAAACTCAAGAGGACTTTAGGGATTAACATATAACATATCCTATACTTTTCTTGAATTGTAAAGTGTTCCTCATGGGATACTGTTCACTTTACTGGAATAGAAATGACACAGAGAATTCCAGATACCCTGAAACTGAATACTGTGAGCTCATAGCCTTATTTTAGTCTGCCGCTATGAAAGCATCATAGATATCTCTTTACTTGGACTAGAAGCATCCTCTTCTTCTCTTTCTTTCTTTTTATAAATTTTCTTTTTCCCATCTAAAACATTTTGGAGCTTAAAATTAACTGCAGAATAGAAAGAAGAATAAGATTTATATGTTTGAATTTTGTTCTCAGTATTCAAATCCCTTAAGTCTGGAACTTTTCAGAGGCTCATAAACATTCCCAAACATCAAATCCTTGGCTCTTTTTGTCTGCCAGTTCTTTACAGGAGCAAAATAAGGGTGACTATTTCATGTACTTTCTTACTTCTTTTAGGCAGAGATCTGTGGTGTTTGCAAGAATGGTAAGGAAAATGAATGATTTCTGTTACATAAATAGGATCTGAAAGTCATAGCTAATATTTAAAAAAAAATTAAAAGTTTTCCTAGGAAAAATCTCTATACATGGAATCCAGATATCTCAGGGTATCTACTGATCTAAGAAATATTTCTAATTAGAATCTGAGAAAATATGAATTTATTAAACATTTTTCAGTTTAAGGACTTTAAAATTTGACTTGCAGATCTTAATTGTCCATGTAGTTTGTATCAAGATATCAATTCTAAAATTTATTATGGTATTTGAGGCAAGATTAGATATGTGCATGGTGACAATAAATCACATTTGTGGAGACAATAGGATATCTATATCATCAATTGTCTAGGGTGTTCAGATTTAGAAAAAAATTATGCTTCTATTTAGAATATATTTATCTCAAATTAATCTGTTACTTCTATTTTCTTTTGTAAAAACTCATGATGTCAGTCTGTACAGGCGTCATCATCAAAAGTAGTTAATTGAGTCTGTCTCCACATCACAGTATTCCATGCCCACCATCAAGCCAGTTTAAATAAGACATATCCCTCTTCTCTATTACAAACACTGTAGATATAAAGAAGACAAAATCAGCTGAACAAAAGTCAGAATTATGAACAAGCAAAAGCTTCTGTATTGGGAAATGATAAAAATGACAACAACAGTTTGGATTTAGTCCATCTAAGTAGATTACTTTGTATGAGTTATACTGGAAATCTGCACTGTGTAACTTTTGAATCATTGTTAAGTTCCAGCTGTTCTAATTACTCATCTACTCTGATGACACAAAGCAGACTTTTTATGCCATTATGTGTATAGGAAAGATTTTCAGAAAATTCTGAATTGTAGTAGGTTAATAAAGCATACATATATAGTTCATATTTGGCAAACGTTGTACATAAAATTTCTGATATATGTTTTTTTGTAGGCATGATTGTTACATGTAAATGTTGACTTCCTTGGACCAAATCTTGCATGTGAGGAGTGCTAAGCTATTATCAGCTAAATGATTTACCAAACTAACCTATTTTCAGATGCCTTTTGAGGGTTCAGAATGTTAAAAATCATTTTAAAATTAGCAATCTGTGAAACAAAATATTTACTTGTACTGATATGTCCAATTGTAGCCCTTCTCTTCTTACTTCAGGCTGATATATTAACAAATTAATAACATGGTCCAAATGTTGATAATGTTGCAGTATTTGTCTCTGGAAAATGAAATGATTAAGTTTGCTTGTCTTCAACGTGGTCTTTGTATTCTCTTAACCTTTTAAAGATTTTAAGTAGATTATGCTTCTATCTATTGCTTATATAGTTTTCCAAACAGGGATTTTCCTGTTTTAAAATGAGTTTGTTGTGTTATTGTATTTCAACGTATTGTAAAGGAGGGGAAAGCACATGAGTTTGAGAGTCAGAGGCCTCAGGTTCAAGGCCCAGCTTCAGTCTCACTCCAGCCTAGGGAGTCTTGAGCAATTCCCATTACTTTTGAAACTTGGTTTTTTTGTTTCTAATGTAAGCACAACCAGTCACCTCACAGGAATGCAGAGATAAATGACACGGTTTCTATTCTCAAGAGGCAAACAATATATTATTTTAACAAACTGGTAAATCAGCAATTACACCATAGACATATTATACAAGATCCCTAGCTCCTAAAAATGACAACTGAGTCTCAAAGATCAAGTAAAACTTGATTAAGACTAGAGGGAGAAAAGAGAACAGAGTCCAGGTTGAGATCACGAACTTCGGGATCAGACTGCCTGTGTTCATATCCCTATGCTACTTCTCTCTGTGTGATCTTGGGAAGCTTAGTTTATCTCTCAAAAGGTCCACTTATTATATACAAAATGGGGGTATTAATACTTGAACGTCAAGACTGTCCTCAGAATTACGTGATATTATGTATGAAAAATGAGAAACATGAAGTTTTTAGTGCCTGTTGTTACATGTTAATGGGGCAAGAACATTTCAGACAGAAGGAACAACACATGAAAAAGTGTAAAGGCATGAGAAGGCATCAATCAGGGGAGTGGAAACCAGGTTTCTGTACTTGATAAGACATGGTCCCGGAAAAGTAGTCATGGGCTAGAAAATGAAGGGATTTGTATGCCCTGGTAAGCACTTTGTCTTCAAGTGACATTATCAATTTGTATTGTTTAAAATTTTGGTATAAATGTATGAGTATGTCTAAGACTCAGTAGGAAAAGAAAAGATATTTAAGGAGTTGAAGATAAAGGTTTAGGCAGGATGTAGACATGTAGAGATCATCACCTTTTTTTTTTTTTTTAAGTCAGAGGCATCCTTGAACACTGCCCGGGTTCAAGCGATTCCCCTGCCTCAGCCTCCTGATCATCTCCATTCTAAGAGCTGACTTGAGCTGACTTAACCAGACCACTGAACTAGATCCCATACTCCATCATAAGTATTGTAGAGATCATTGTCAATCTGTGGAGGGCATTATGGAGCACACACACTGAGCACTGGTTAATACTTCTACATTTCTTCTCTGACTGGAAGTATACAGTATCAATTGTGTTGTTTCTATACATGCATTTGGATACAATATGGTCTAAAGATTTAGGAGATGAAGAATGAGCTCTGCATAGTTGCATATAATAAAAACATCAAAGGGAGCAACTTAATAAAAAGATTACTTCAATATGAATGATTTTCACAGACAATGGATAACTTACATGGCAGAGTCTACTGTGAAGTTGAGATTATTTAGAAACCTAGAATCTCCCGCATAGCCTATCTGAATGAGAATAAGGACACAGGAATCTGACAGATTGGGGCCAAAATAGCTTCAGCTGGGACACTGAAGGAGGCATACTTTTCTAACTCTCTCTTATGTGATCTATCTGCCACTCTTGGTACAGATAAAAAGCCTCTCATTTTGTAAACGATCCCCCTGGTTCCTGTTTTAGCTCTCCTTTTATATTCTTACATCTCCATCTCTGTCTCTTCTATGGGAATGTCTTCTTCCATCTGTTTATCCTTGAATGCAGGCATTTCTCAGGGCTTCCTTTTTTTTCCTACTTCTCATTCCACCTACTTTCACCCTTCCCAGGGTGATATAATCCAAAGCCAATGTGGGTTCAGCTTTACATTGATTAATTCCAAAATGTCTCCATTTCAATCTTTCTCCTGACTCACAAATATATGTAATAGTAACTTCTATTCAGAAGTCCTCAAGCATCTCAGACTTAATAAATCTACAGCTGAACCCATCATCTCTCCTTCCAAACTCCTCTTCTGATATCCCCAACTATTTACCTAGTCACTTGAAAATTAAAAGTAAACCCCCCAACCAAAACACAAGTAACAACAAACAAACAAAAAAGTGTTAATCTAACCTTCTGCTCTTTCTTCCTCTAAGTCTGAATAATGTTGTATACCTCCTGATATTTTGCCATCATTTCTTTCTGACACTTCTGTTTTATTATCATAATAAGAACAATTGTTTAGCCAGTCACAGTGGTATACCTGTAGTCCTAGCTACTCAGGAGGCTGAGGTGGAAGGATCACCTATGCCTAAGGGTTCAAAGCTGCCACGAGCAATGATCACACCACTGTCCTTCAGCCTGGGCGACAGAGTGAGACCTGATCCCATCTCTAAATGAAATAAAAGAAAAATAAAAACACATTTCTATAAAACATATCATGGGCCAGTGCATGCAGTTATGTTATATGTGTTATTTTATTTTTATGTTTTCTATAATCCTTTGAGGTAGGTAGTATTTGTATCCTCTTTTTATTTTCAAACCTTTTTGTGGGTACACTGTAGTTGTATATATTTATCAGGTACATGAAATGTCTTCACATAGTCATGCACTGTGATACAAGCACATCATGGTGGACAGGGTACCATCCCCCTCAACCACTTATGCTTTGAGATACAAACAATCCAATTACATTCTTTAAGTTATTTTAAAATATACCATTAAGTTATTATTAACTGTAGTTACCCTATTGTGCTATCAAATAGTAGGTCTTATTCAGTCTAACTCTTTTTGGTACCTATTAACCATCGTGCCCCTCACTTCACTTCCCAGCCTCTGCTAACCATCCTTCTACTCTTCTTGTTCAGGAGTTCAATTGTTTTGATTTTTAGATCCCACAAATAATTAAGACCATGTCATGTTTATCTTTCTGTGCATGGCTTCCTTCATTTAACATAATGATCTACAGTTCCATTCATGTTGCTGCAAATGACTGGATCTCATTGTTTTTGTGGCTGCATAATATTTCACTGTATATAAGTACACCATTTTCTTTATCTGTTCATATGCTGTTGGACACTTAGATTACTCCCAAATCTTAGCTATTGTAAACAGTGCTGCAAAAAAAAAAAAAAATTGAAGTGCAGATATTGCTTAGATACACTGATTCCTTTCTTGGGGGGTTATATACCCAGCAGTAGGATTGGTGTATCATATGGTAGCTCTATTTTTAGTGTTTGAGGAACCTTCAAACTGTTCTTCATAGCTTATAGGTTGTATTGATTTACATTCTCACTAACAGTGTACAAGGGTTCCCTTTTCTACACATCCTTGCCAGCATTTGTTGTTGCTTGTCTTTTGAATAAAAGCCATTTTAACTGGGGTGAGATGATATCTCATTGTGGTTTTGATTTGCATTTCTCTGGTGAACAATGTTATTGAGCACCTTTTCATGTGACTGTTTGCCATTTGTATGTCTTTTTTTGAGAAATGTCTATTCAAATATTTTGCCTATTTTTTTAATTGAATTATGAGATTTTTTCCTATGGAGTTGTTTGAGCTCCTTATACATTCTAGTTATTAAACCTTTGCCAGCTGGATAGTTTGCGAATATTTTCTCCCATTATGTGTATTGTCTCCACTTTGTTAATTGTATCCTTTATTGTGCAGAAGCTTTTCAACTTGGTATGATCCCATTTGTTCATTTTTGCTTTGAATGCCTATGCTTGTGAGGTATTACTCAAGAAATCTTTGCTGAGACCAATAATGTCCTGGAGATTTTCCCCAAAGTTTTCTTGTAATAATTTCATAGTTTGAGGTCTTAGACTTAAATCTTTAATCCATTTTTATTTTTTGTGAATGGTGAGAGATAGGAATCTAGTTTCATTCTTTTGCAAATGGATATTCAGTTTTCCCAGCATCATTTATTAAAGAGATTATCTTTTCCCTAGTGTATGTTCTTGGTACCTTTGTCAAAAATGAGTTCATTATATGTATGTGAGTTTGTTTCTTGGTTCTGTGTTATGTTCCATTGGTCTATGCGGCTGTTTTTACAGCAGTACCATGCTGTTTTCGTTACTGTAGCTCTGTAGCACAATTTGAAGTCAAATAATGTGATTCATGCAATTTTGTTCTTTTTGCCGAGGATAGCTTTGTCTGTTCTGGGTCTTTTAGTGACTTCACATAAATTTTAGGACTGTTTTTTCTAATTCTGTGAAGAATGTCATGGGTATTTTGATAGGGATTGCATTGAATCTGCAGATTACTTTGAATAGTACAAACATTTTAGCAATATTGATTCTTCCAAACCATGAACATGGAATATCTTTCTACTTTTTGCTATCTTCATCTATTTCCATCATCAGTGTTTTATAATTTTCATTATAGAGATCTTTCACTACTTTGGTTAATTCCTTGGTATTTAGTTTTATGTTTGGCTATCGTAAATGGGGTTACATTTTTAAATTTGTTTTTCACATTGTTCACTGCTGGCATATAGAAGTGCTAATGATTTTTGTATGTTAATTTTGTATTCTGCAACTTTACTGAATTTATCTGTTTTAATAGTTTTCTTGTGGAGTCATTAGGTTTTTCCAAATATAGGATTGTATCATCAGCAAACAAGGTTAATTTGACTTCTTCCTTTCCAATTTGGATGCCTTTATATTTTTCTCTTATCTGATTGCTCTAGCTAGGACTTGCAGTAATATACTGAATAACAGTGGAGACAGTGGGCATCCTTGTTGTGTTATAGATCTTAGAGAAAAGTCTTTCTGTTTTTTTCCCATTTAGTATGATACTAGCTGTGGGTCTGTGGCATATGATTTTTATTATGTTGATGTGTGTTCCATTTACCCCCAGTTTTTTTAGTTCTTTTATCCTGAAGGGATGTTGAATTTTGTGAAATGCTTTTTCAGCATCAATTGACATGATCATATGGTTTTATCCTTCATTCTGTATATAAGATATATCATGTTGACTGATTTGCAAATGCTGAACCATCCTTGCATCCCAGGGATAAATTCCACTTTGTCATGATGAATGAACTTTTTAATGTATTGTTGCATTCAGTTTGCTAGTATTTTGTTGAGGATTTTTGCATCAGTAGTCATCAGAGATATTAGCCTAGAGTTTTGTTTGTTTTTTTGTAATTCATGTGTCTCTTTTTCTGGTTTTGTGTGTGTGTGCATGTGTGTGTGTGTGTGTGTGTGTGAGTGTGTCAGAGTAATACTGGCTTCCTAGAATGACCTTGGAAGTATTTCCTCCTTTTACATTTTTTGGAATAGTTTGACTAGGACTGGTAATAGTTCTTCCTTAAATGTTTGATAGATTTCAGCAGTGAAGCCATAGGATCCTAGACTTGACTTTACTGAAAGACATTTTATTATGGCTTCAATCTTATTACTTGCTATTGGTCTGTTCAGATTTTGGATTTCTTCCTGGTTCAGTCTTTGTAGGTTGTATATATCTAGGAATTTGTCCATTTCTTCTATATTTTCTGACATTGGTATATAGTTGCTCATAGAAGCTACTAATGATGGTTTGAATTTCTGCAGTATTGGTTGCAATGTCTCCTTTGTCATTTCTGATTTCATTTATTTGGACCCTCTCTCTTTTATTCTAAGTCTGGTTAATGGTTTGTCAATTTTGTTTAACTTTAAAAATTTTTTAAAAAGCACAAAACTTTCTGTTTTATTGATCTTTTGTATTTTTTATTTCAATTTCATTTATTTCTGCTCTGATCTTTATTACTTATTTTATTCTAGTCTTAAGTTTGGTTTGCTCTTGCTATTCTAGTTCTCTGAGATGCATTGTTAGGTTTTTTATTTGAGATTTTTCCTTTTTTTATGTAGGCACTTATATCTATAAACTTCCCTCTGAATACTGCTTTTGCTGTATCCCATAGGCTTTGGTATTTTTGGTTTTCATTATCTTTGTTCAAGAAATTTTCCAATTGTCTTCTCACTTTGTTCATTAACCCACTGGTCATTCAGGAACATATTTTTAATTTCCATGTAGTTGTATAATTTCCAAAATTCTCTCATTATCAATTTCTAGTTTTATTCCATTTTGGTCAGAGAAGCTGCTTAATATTATATTACTTCAATTTTTGGAATGGTGTAACACTTGTTTTATGACATAACATACGGTCTTTCCTTGAGAATGATCCATATCCTGAGGAAAAGAATGTGTATTCTGCAGCTCTTGGTTAAAATGTTCTGTACATTTTTATTAGAGTCATTTGGCCCATAGTGCAGATTAAATCTGATATTTCTTGGTTGATTTCCTGTCTGAAAGATCTGTCCAGTGCTGAAAGTGGGGTGTTTCCAGCTATTATTGTATTGTGGCCCATTCTCTCTCATTAGCCCTAATAATATATTCTTTATATATAAAGAAAATATTATTAGGGCTAATGAGAGAGAATGTGTGTGTATATATATATATATACGTGTGTGTGTGTGTGTGTGTGTGTGTGTGTGTGTGTGTAAAACCATTTTAAATATATATACAACCAACACTGGAGCACCATATATATATATAGGTGCTCCACTGTTGGTTGCATATATATTTAAAATGGTTATATCCTCTTGTTGAATGGACCCCTTTATGATTATATAGTGACCTTCTTTGTCTCTTAAAGTTTTTGTCTTGAAATCTATTTTGTCTAATCTAACTTAGGAACTGCTGAATTTTCCCAACTTGAACATAACCGATAGCTACCACCGAGATCAGACTATAGAAAATACTTGGCTGGACATGGTGACTCTCGCCTATAGTCCTAGCACTTTGGGAGGCCGAGGTGGGCAGATCACCTGAGGTCGAGAGTTCAAGACCAGCCTGACCAACATGGAGAAATTCCGCCTCTACTAAATACACAAAAAAATTAGCCACGCATGGTGGTGCATGCCTGTAATCTCAGCTACTCAGGAGGCTGAGGCAGGAGAATCCCTTGAACCAAGATTGCACCACTGTACTCCAACCTAGGCAACAAGAGTGAAACTCTGTCAAAAAGAAAGAGAGAAAAGAGAGGACAAAAGAGAGAAAGAGAAAGAAAGAAGGAAGGAAGGAAGGAGAAAGAGAGAGAGAAAGAGAAGGAAAGAAAGAAAGAGAAAAAAGAAAGAAAGAAAGAAAGAAAGAAAGAAAGAAAGAAAGAAAGAAAGAAAGAAAGAAAGAAAGAAAGAAAAGAGAAAGAAAGAGAGAAAAAGAAAGAAAGAAAGCAAAAGAAAGAAAGAAGGAAAGAAAGAAAGAAAGCAAAAGAAAGAAAGAAAAGAAAGAAAAGAAAGAAAAGAAAGAAAGAAAGAAAGAAAGAAAGAAAGAAAGAAAGAAAGAAAGAAAGAAAGAAAGAAAACACCTAGGAATACAACTTACAAGGGACATGAAGGACCTCTTCAAGGAGAAGTACAAACCACTGCTCAAGGAAATAAGAGGACATAAACAAATAGGAAAGAAAATCATGCTCATGGATAGGAAGAATCAATATTGTGAAAATGGTCATACTGCCCAAAGTAATTTATAGATTCAATGCTATTCCCATCAAGCTTCCATTTACTTTCTTCACAGAATTAGAAAAAACTTCTGTAAATTTCATATGGAACAAAAAAGGGCTTGTATATCCAAGACAATCCTAAGCAAAAAGAACAAAGCTGAAGTCACACTACCTGACTTCAACCTATTACAAGGCTATAGTAATTAAAACAGCATGGTACTGGTATCAAAACAGATATATAGACTGATTGAACAGAACAGAGACCTCAGAAATAACACCACACATCTACAACCATCTGATCTTTGACAAACCTAGCAAAAACGAGCAATGGGGAAAGGATTCCCTATTTAATGCATGGTGCCAGGAAATCTGGCTAGCCATATGCAGAAAACAGAAGCTGGATCCTTTCCTTATACCTTATACAAAAATTAACTCAAGTTGGATTAAAGACTTAAAAGTAAAACCCAAAGCCATAAAAACTCTAGAAAATCTGTGCAATACCATTCAGGACATAAGAATGGGCGAAGACTTCATGACTAAAATACCAAAAGCAATGGCAACAAAAGCCGAAATTGACAAATGGGATCTAATTAAACTAAAGAGCTTCTGTACAGCAAAAGAAGCTATCACCAGAGTGAACAGGTAACCTAAAGAATGGAAGAAAATTTTTGCAATCTATCCATCTGACAAAGGGCCAATACCCAGAATCTACAAGGAACTTAAGCAAATTTATAAGAAAAAAAAAAAAACCATCAAAAAGTCAGGAAAATAGAAGGGGATGGGGGACTGGAGAGGGATAGCATGAGGAGAAATACCTAAAGATGACAGGGTGATGGATGCAGCAAACTACCTCCATAGCACTTGTATACCTATGTAACAAACCTGCAAGATCCGCATATGTACCCCAGAACGTAAAGTATAATAATAAAAAAAAAACAGGAAAAAAAATGTGGGCAAAAGATATGAACAGACAATTCTCAAAAGAAGACATTTATGCATACAACAAACCTCCATGGCACATGTATACCTATGTAACAAACCTGCACTTTCTGCACATATATCCCAGAAATTAAAGTAAAAAAAAAAAAAGAAGAAAAAGAAAATATCAACATCACAGATATCTCCTTTGTGCCCACATCCAGGGTCTAATTTCCCCTACCCTAAGATATTCACTGACTTGGTTTTTAACACCATTTCTTCCCAGGTTTTGATGTGTCTTTAAATGGAATCACACTATAGTCCCTAATATTTTGTACTTGGCTTCTTTTCATCAGCAATATGTGGATGAACCTCATTATTTGTGAGGTTCATCCATAGTTTCACATATTACAGCAGCTGGTTCCTTTTCATTGTTATATTGTATTCTATTATATGAATAACATTTTTTAAATCCACATACTATTGATTATTTGAATTTTAAAATTAGTGCCACTCTGAATAGTTTGTACATGCAATTTGTATGTGATTCTGATGGCTATATATTTTAGATCATTGATTAATGGGTACGCAAATATTCAACTTTAGTAGACCCTGCAAACCAGGTTTCAAAGTGTTTATTCCAGTTAAATCTCTCAGCATATATGCATATGGGACTTCTAGTGGTACCCACAGTCTTGTCGGCACTTGATACAGTCAGTGTCTTTCATTTTAGCGTATTCCAGGGATTTTAATTTATTTAATGTATTGTGGTTTTAATTTGTATTTCTGTGAAGACCAATGAGGTTAACCATTTTCCCATGCTTATTAGGCATTTAGATATCCTATTGTGAGATATGGTTGTTGAAGTTCTTTGCCCAGTAACTTCTGTAAGATCCTGAAGAAGAGAGGAGCTGAATTCTTTGTAACTCATGTATAGTAATTTAGTAATCAGGGGCACCTGACTGAAATTAGGATGTGTGGGGCAGTCACTTCAGGGACTTCTTCCAACTAGACCTTTATTTTGCCATTGGTGTCAAGAAGAAAATTGTAGTATCTTTTATTTATTGAATTATTTTGTTTATACTGGAGCTCTTTGCTAGAAATTTAACTAATGTGATCTTATTATAAGCAATCAACAACTCTAGAAGGTAGGTGTTATTACTATCCACTTTATAGATAAAGAAACTGAGGCCGACTGGGTGATGTTAGTTTGCTAAAATGGCAGAGCTAATAAGTGGGAGAAGTTCAGTCTGTCTTATTCTAAACTCATAGTTCAAAGCCAAATGCCTTTTAAGATTTTATGTGTGTAGTGAACTTACTTGGTTTTGCTAATTATTACATGTGTTTAATATTATTCACTTTGTCAATATGAAGGTACATTGAAAACTTCAATTCTCTGTTGCAGATAAAGGAAGACCTAGGTCTAGAAAAATAGCAGAAAGTAGAAGAGAGAAACGATATTCATACAAATTACCTCAAGAATACAACATAGAAACTGTAGTGGTTGCAGACTCAACAATGGTTTCCTATCATGGAGCAGATGCAGCCAGGAGATTCATTCTAACCATCTTAAATATGGTAGGCAAACTTTAAAGTGCGCTTGGAATTTTTTCAAGAAAACTCTAAGGAAGAAATGTGTGAGTATTTATAATGAAGTTCTTTAAAATTAACTCATTCCTATTCCTTTCTCTTATTGTCAACAAAAAAAAAAAAAAAAAGGTATAAAAAATTGATCAATCTCAAAAGCAGTATCAAAATGATAATCTTCATCTTGTTA
>NW_016107391.1:12496975-12580981 GCF_001604975.1 Cebus imitator | reverse complement strand
AAAAAAAAAAAACACCCTTCTTGTTAATTTTGATGTGGCAAAACTCTGTTATTCTTTTCTCTCTTTTTTTGGTGCTGTTCATTTCCTTTTTAAAAAATATTTCTAGCCCAATTTTATTTATTCAATAATTATTTTTTTATATTTAAACTGTGTCGGCACATAGTAGATGTATATGTTTATGGGGTATATAAGATTTTTATACAGGCATAAATTTGTTGAAATTATCAGAAACATTTTTATATATGTTTATATACATGGCCCCACAAAAGGACTATAGGTTAATTATGATGTGATATAAAAATGAATGGTGGTAATCCACTGAGCTATTATACAGGTATGTGAAACTGGATGTCAGATATGATTCTAGTTGATGAGCTAAAATTAGATGTGATTAACCATCTAAATCACAGGTGGCTAACTTGGGTTGATGATTTCTGATTGTAGAAATCCTAGTATCTATCATGTTAGGGATGCTTATGACCAAATTAATCCTTGGACTTAATTCCATACTCTGTTGGACAAACCTCATTCAAGGAAGAATCTGAAGGTTGTAATGAAGAGTGATTCTTAGAATAAACAGAAATAAATGTTGAAGGCAAGTTTTTATTTATAAGTCAACAACCATTTAAGAATGGCTGATGTAAGGATAAATATAGTCCCATTTTTTACTATCTTTGCTATCATTTGGCTGTTTTCCTGAGGACCGAGTTTTTTTATACTTTAGATATTTCCATCCATATTCAGTTACCTTCTGAGCCCTCTTCTAGAATGGAATATGTGGTAGATTAACACTGCCTAACAACCAGCTTTTCTAAGTAGAAATATATCTGAAAGCATGGGTTTGTATGTCAGTTATAGATTTTCTGATACAAATTAAATCAATACTGTTTCCTTTAAAAGATCAATGTAAAAATAAAAAATTATTTTGCCTTACAGCTTTTTGTTAAAAAAATAAGATTTATCAACTAAATTGAGACTTCTCCATTTATGGGCCTTGAGAAAAATTAAGATGATTTTCAGTTTGATTTTAGGATTTTTATTTTTATTTGTTTTTAGGTTTATAACCTTTTCCAACACAAGAGTCTGGGTGTGCAGGTCAATCTTCGTGTGATAAAGCTTATTCTGCTCCATGAAACTCCAGTAAGAAAGTCTTGAGTTTTTTATTCAATTAAATGGGTGAGAAACTTTGTTCAAAAACTTTTAAGTAAAGGGAATGTTAAGGGTGTATTTAAAAATCCAGAAATATCCACCATATCACAAAGTATACATACAACTGGACTTTAGTTTTGGTTAATACCACAATCTTATTTAGAAACTAGGATGTTGTTAGTTTCCAAGAATCCTGAAAACAAATCTTGACTTTCCAAAGTATAATTTTAAGAAGTCATTTTAAGTGACAGTTTTATTTTATTATTTAGATGTGTACTTTTAACACTTTTTATTTATTTTAAATGGGCACTATTCTGGGACATCGTTTTGACATACTGCTTAACTGGCAGTTTAGAAAATTTTGTTCTTAAGTTGTAGAATCAACAAGTTAACTCTAAAAGTTTCACATTCTTAATTGAACCTCTTTCCTTTTTCAGAATGCCATTAAACAGATTTTGTAATTATTACACCTTCACAAAGTTTTATGCTTTTAAGCTCAGGCCAAAGTAACCCTGAATGTCTTCCAGGTTCTAATTAATGTTATGGTCAGCAGTTTGCTTTAGTAATTCAAGAGTGCCTTTGTGTTTTGTTTTTATGTATATACTTAAGGATAATTTACTTTATGATGAAATCTTTTCTTTTGCAGCCAGATCTATATATTGGACCTCATGGAGAAAAAATGCTAGAGAGTTTTTGTAAGTGGCAACATGAAGAATTTGGCAAAAAGAATGATATACATTTAGAGATGTCAACAAGCTGGGGGGAAGACATGGCTTCAGTGGATGCAGCTATACTTATAACAAGGTAAATTTTCCAAAGCCAATTAAATGGCATTCCTAATTCAATGGCTGTAGTGTTAATTCCATTAATCCCTTAATAGATAACGTTTTTACTTCAGATTTTGTATTTCAAAAATGGTTTTGGCATAATGATGTTAATCATCTCCCTCATTCATAGTAATGGATTTGTAGACAGCAAATATTGGATGGCATATTGACAAAACATTTGGTTTTGTCAATTTTAAAAAGTTACCCTAAATTTTTGACATCAAAGGCATAGTCATTGATAATGATAAGTTAATTGTGTGTTTTTCAGTCATCTTCACATAAAGTAACCTAATATGTTAAATTCAGCAATTGAAAAACATTGTGGCTCCATGTGAGAAAATTTCAATTAAGTCTTTGACTGATTAATTATAAGCTGCATTGTGAATATACTACTAAATATATTTGTAATACAGATAAGTGTAATATGTAAATAAAAGAAAGTGAAATAATGAGCAACAATATATTCTATAAGATTAGTATGTTAATCATACATTAATTTGTCTTGCTTGCAGCTAGTAAAAATAAGTAATTCATTGTGAACTTGCAATTTAATTTTAGTCATCAAAAGTGTTAGCATTTCACATCACAGAAAGCACAGTAGTGTAATTACATAAGATTTTCTGAAATGAAATCACTGTAGTTTCTTATAATTAATACTAATTGCAAATAATTCATAAAGTTAGAAAATCACTATGCAAGAACACAATTGGACCTCTACTTTCAGCTAAATAGGTATAATTGATACTGAGCTTCTACAATAAGCAATGGTAACATTGCAAAATAAGAAGTAACTGCTTTTAGTCATTGGAGAATGAACAGTGTAAGACTGCACATCCTGAAAGAAGGGAAATTTATTATGCAAGCTTTGCAGTCAACCAGTTTTTTCCCTTTTCTTAACTAGCATAGCAAGCTAGAATCTAGGTAGAGCATAGTGATCCTGCTGAGGACACCAGAGATGAAAGTCTTGGGTATGGAGAGGTGCCATGAAGTACATGTGCTGATCATATGTGAGAACTTGGCAAGGGCTGGTCTGAATATAAACAGATAGAGACTGCCCCAAATTTACCATAGGATTGCTACTATGGAGTTCAGAATTTAAAAAGATACTAGGATTGAGCAAATTCAAGCCACAGAGTGGAATAATATTGTGATACCTTATCATCTTTCCTCGCCTTAGAGGAGACAGATCTTGGAGGTTGAATACCACTGATTTACAGAAGCTTGGGTATCATCTTGGATTTTTTTTAGATCCTTCCTACCAAAAAATAAAATCAAACTTATCCAAGTGCAGGAAGATGAGCCAGTAATTGAACTACCCCTAAAATTGTTGTAAGCACTCTTCCGAGAAAGATAACAGAATCACAGGTCTCTAAAAACATATCATCCACAATGTCCAGAGAATGATAATTAGTCAAGCAAAGAAATATGAAAATGTAACCCACAGTCAAGGAAAAATAGTCAATGGAAACTGACCTCGAGATAGCCTAGTTGTTGGATTTAGCAGATTAATGTAGGTGTAATTGGATTCTCAGAAGAAGAGAGTAAGAATGGGTAAGAAAATTTATTTGAAGACATAATGGCAAAAAATATTCCCCAAATTTGATGAAAGCAACAAATGTGGACCCTGGCACATCATAGGAAAATTGCTGAAAACCAAAGATAAATGGAAAAGTTTCTCAGCCAGCGGGGTGAGTGTGGGGGGCAGTGGAGGGAACATTGGACAGGAGGGACAATGTTCTGATAAATGACTGACTTCACATCTGAAAAACAAGTTCAAAAGACAATGCAACATCATTTCTAATGTACTGAAAGAAAGGAAAATAAAGAGACCCTATCAACCAAAAATACTTATTGAGTCCTTAAGATACTATCTTAATCTCTGAAAGGGCACCTATCAAAAAAAAAAAATCTACAACAAATATCACAGCTTTTGAGACAGAGTCTTGCTCAGTCGCCCAGGCTGGAGTGCATTAGTGCAATCTTGGCTAACTGCAACCTCTGCCTCCTGTATTCAAGTGATTCTTGTGGCTCAGCCTTCCAAGTAACTGGGACTACAAGCATGCACCACAACACCCATCTAATTTTTGTAACTTTAGTAGAGATGAGCTTTCTTCTTATCACTGAAAGCAAGGTCAGGATGCCCCCTCTTATCACTTTTATTCAACATAGTACTGAAAATCATAACCAGTGCAATAAGGCAGGAAAAAAAAAAGGAAAAACATATATATTTGGAATAAAAAGAATGATGTCTGTTATTTGTAGATGATATGAAATGGTACAAAGAATATTTTAAGAAATCTAGCAAAAATTTGCTAGAATTTATAACTGGATTTTCAAGGCTACATCATGTAAAATCAGTTTTCAAAAACAATTGTGTTTATATATAGTGGAAGTGAACGATTGAAAAAAACTTACAGTTACTTCCAAACCCATAAAAAAATACTTAAGAAAACTAAACTACCTGTTTACCCCTCCACTTAGGAAACAGAATGTTATCTATGCTGTTGAAGTCATTTACATACTGTTTTATAATCAGTATTTTCCCTTAAAAATCTATTCCAAAAATTTGCTTATTTTGTTCCCCTCCCTCTGTCCATGTGATCTCATTGTTCAACACCCACTTATGAGTGAGAACATAGGTGTTTAATAGAACTGCTGGGTTGCATATTTAGGGAAAGCCAGTAACAAGGGAGGCAATAATGAAGAGTGGTCAGTTTAGGATGCTAGTTTTAAAGTTTTTTAACATTAAAAAAATTGTATGCAGAAAATTCTAAGGCTTTTCTTAGAGTATTGAGAGAAAAATGACATTGGAAATAAAATTAATGCCACAATATTTGTTTGGTGAGAAACAAAACTGGTATGTATATTATGATACCAATAATGTAAATACATGTATTTAATTATATACGTAGATAGGAAATACAACTGATGAAATATACTAAACTGACCACTCTTCATACACCGGGGCCTGTTGGGGGTTGGGAGGATTGGGGAGGGATAACATTAGGAGAAATACCTAATGTACATGACAGGGGGATGGATGCAGCAAACCACCATGGCATGTGTATATCTATATAACCATCCTGCGCGATCTGCACATGTACCCCCGAACTTTAAGTATAATTTTAAAAAAGGAAAAAGAAAAAACCATAGTGTGTTATATTTCATATATACAAAGAGCATAAAGAATAACATAATTAACAACTACCTGTTTACCCCTCCACTTAGGAAACAGAATGTTATCTATGCTGTTGAAGTCATTTTACATACTGTTTTATAATCAGCATTTTCCCTTAAAAATCTATTCCAAAAATTTGCTTATTTTTATATATTTTTCTTAGAAATGTAGTCTACTACAATTTTATTTTCCAAGTAATACATATTCTCATAGCAAAAGTTTAAATATAACTTTCAAATATATTGTCATATTATAAGCATATTCTTATGGTAAATGTAAAAGAAACACTTTAGTTTTACCAAACTTACACTCCAACTCTTCAACCCTAAGTAATCAATGTTGAGTTGGTGTGTATGGAAAGAACAATTGTTTTATGCTTTACACATAAAGTTTTCTCTGTTTTCTTTTTACTTTACTATTTGTCATTTATTGTGGAAGGCAGAATAATGTCCCCTCCCCCTGCAAATATTCACCCTCTAATCTCCAGAACCAGTGAATGTGCCATCTTACATGGTAAAGGGACTTTGCACACGTGATTAAATGATGGGCAGATTATCCTGGCATATTTGAGCGGATTCAATGTAATCACAAGAGTCCTAAAATAAGGAAGAGGGAGGCAGAAGTTCAGAGTAAGAGAAGGACTGGAAGATGCTATAAACCCAGCTTTGAAGATGGAAGAACAGGTCATAAGCCAAAGAGTGCCAGCAATGTGTAGAGGCTGGAAAGGGCCAGGACGTAGATCATATCCTAGTGCCTCTAGAAGATATGCAGCCCATGACACTTTTATTTTAGTACAGTGAGACCTGTACTTGACTTCTGACTCTAGAACTATAGGATAACAAATTTGTCTTGTTTTAAGCCACTAAGTCCATGACAATTTATTATAGCAGCAGCGGGAACCTGATCCATTTCTGTTGGTCTGCATCATTTGCAGGGAGGAGCTGACATTTAATAAAAGTATCCTGATTTATTCAACTACTTATTTGTTTATGGAACTTTTTAATTTTTTGCTGTTAGAGAAAATGTTCTATAAATATGTTTATCTATGGTTTAACATGTGCTATAACAATATTTAGGGTAGCTTAAAAAGTACTTGCTCTGTCAAAGGGTACGCGTATCTAAAATATTGACAAATACTGGCCAACTGTTCTTCCTTTACTCACTGGTGGGACAAGGCTTCTGTGGAGGATCACCCTTTCTCCATATTTCTGTTTGCAGTGCTGTAACAGTGAAAAATCAGACCACTAAAGGGAATATTTTTTTCCTAAGTGACCTAGTACCATTTGGTCAATAAAGATTAAATGAGTGCTTCGTGTAGTTAAGGAAAAAAATATCCCTTTGTAGTTAGTGTAAAGATGACCAGCTCTTTAGCTTTGTAAGGAGGCTGTGAAAAATAGAATAATATAAGAAAAAATGTTAATCTCCATGGATTGCTTGTTCTTATTCATATTTGACAGACTAAACTCATAACCAGGCTCAGTTTCTAGTAAGTGCTCATTGTAGGTAACTGTTAAATGTTGGGAATTATGTGCACACATTAGTAGGAAGAAATTTTAGCTCAGGAATCAAGTTTGGTCTCAGCTAAAATGCATAATGCGTCTACAAATCCAAACCTATCTGAGGTCATATATTTGTCAAATTGTCCTTTGCAGTACAATGAAGTAAATAGTTTAAAGCTGATCTAGTTATTCTTCTGGGCTCATAGTAACAAAAACACAAAACATGTTCTCTTAACTTGCATCTCTATGGTTTCTTAGTGCAACTTTCACATTTCTTATTGAAATCATGGAGAAAGCATACATCTTTATGTCCCTTGAAAATACTCTTTAAAATTCAATTTTATTAATTGAATTTTAATTTTGCCTTCCCTATTTACAGAAATGATTTTGGTTTACATATAAAACATGTGAAAGTTAGTTTCAAATTAATGCCATTGGCAAATAAGAGAAAATTTAATAAAACGTAGAAATTGTAAAAATAACTTGATTTAATACAAATTACAGAATAATTTTTGAATGAATCATTTATAGGTATATCCCAGGGCACTATTAAACTCTACAATGAGACTTATTCTCAGATGCATCTTCTTTCTTGGAAATTAAAGCTATATTTCATTTTTTTCAATATAAATCAGAAGTTAGGCAGAATTTATTGGCCTTCCCAGATGCCAAAGTCTAACTGTATCATTTCTATAAACTCATAATGAAACTCTATGACGCAGACTACAGGTGCACAGAGTCAACATGCGCCAAAAATGAGAGAATTTGAATCCACATGAGCACAGGTCTAGTCAGCAAGTAATCTCTATTCCCATGCCATAAAATAAATATTTGAATATTTTGAGTTAGGAATACATTACTTTGGTCTTCTGCAAAGAAATCGATTATTGGAGGATTGAAGATTAAAAATTATAGTCTAATCTTTGGTTTGTAATGCTGCTGACCACTTATTCAATTGTAGTTAGAGGTACTTAGCGTTTTTGGATGAAAGAACTAGAGGATTTTTGTTTTGTTTTTTTTTTGTAATATGCGTTTTCATTTGTTTGCTAAGCGAACAAAAATTGGCTATGTGGTAGACTCTAAATGCCCTTGACAAAAAGCAGTGCATTTGTTATAGCTTTATCATATTTTAGTTACAGATGAAGTCCCTTGTTTCACATTATCTAAATCAAACAGTCATGTTGCAGCCTCATGCATCATGTGATATATTATACATTTAGAAAAATCACCCCAAATGCCTTTCCCCCTATATCTGAATATACTTTACATTTAGTGATTCTTGGCCCAAAGGTGAAGATTTGATTTTATGTGGTTCTTTAATATGTTGCATTGCCATATCATTCAGTAACATCTGTTTTGGTGTTTCTTTCTCCATTTCCTTGTTGGCAAAGGCAGTTGAAGAACAGAATTATTCATTTTTTAATATAACTCCCCAGTCTTCTCTCTCACCGCTCCTGGGACCCTTATTACATCACAGAGGTGATACGTTTTGTCCTCTCCTGTGCCTTTCAAATAGAAGCCTATTTTATTTCTCTCTGTTGTTTCCTTCCCCTTATTTAGTACATGGCATATTAGAGACAGTTAATGTATCCTACCCTATTCAGTTGTGTAGGCTATACACTACACAACGGTAGAGGGAACCATTTATGTTGTGTATTATAAATATGCCCGTGGAATTATACAGTACACAACTTATACAACCAGACACGATGTCCTTGTAAAAATTTGATTTCTATAGTTTCCTATGCAGAGAAATGATAAATATATTTTGTCATTTATTTCTAATAATAATGCTAGAAAGCCTTTCCATTCATCTTCAGCTATAGTTATACTGAGACTCTGAATATGTTATGTTTTGCTGCCAGTAGAAATTATTTTCCTATATCATTAGGATATTATTGGTTTTGAGCCACAGAGATGAATTTTGCCTAAGTTGCGCACCAGAAGAAATAGTTGGCTTATTTTGATTCTATATTCTCAGAATCAAAGGAAGAACTGAAGAATCAGGCATCAGAAAAGATAGCAAAGAGGAAAGCTCTAGGCATCTCATCTACTGAGTTTGGATGATTCAGGGTCATTCATATTTGCTTACTATATTATCTATTTTCCATCCTCTGAAAACGTGAGTTTCAGTGTAGGGGGAAAATCCTATGACTGGAAGCTGATGACTAGAATACACTAACCAGAAAATATGATTCAATAGAAGGTGATTTCCCAATGGAAAGATACTAGGGGGTAGAGTAGGGGAAGAATAGGATTTACCACAGGACTATGAAGGAACCATTTGGGTTTGTAAAAAAACCTTCCATTATAACCCTGGGAATAAATGTTCTGATTGAGAGCAGTCTTGTCTTGCCCAGACTTACAAGGTTTCCTGTTTTGTATCTTGTATATTGAAGGGGATAAGGACTGCTTGGAAAATGGAGTTGCATGCTGTTTACCATAGAAAAAGTTTAGGGTAGGGCAGCTATAGTGGTTATATTTTATGAGATAAAATTTGGATGTATCTTCTCTCATTTATCTACAGTTTTCCTTCTAATTTTTGTGTATATTTTCAGAAATATATATATATATATATATATATATATATATATATTTATAATAAAATGTATAAATATTAAAGCTCCCAGTACTGACAATCGAATTATTTACTTAATTAAAATTTCTTTGCTTTCTTTCCTATTTAATCATTAACCGAAAAATGCATCTCCTTTTCAACATGCATTCAGTTGGGTTAGTAGACTTTTAAGGAGAATACAAGCAATCCAACATGATAGGATTATATCATCTATATACAAAAGAAGTGAAGATTAGTATACCAAATGCTAACAGCCATTTTCAAATTATCAAAAATGTATTAACTTGTTTTTTTTTTTTTTTTTTTTAGATGGAGTTTCACTCTTGCTGCCCAGGCTGGAGTGTAATGGCATGAGCTCTGCTCACCGTAACCTCCGCCTCCTGGGTTCAAGTTATTTTCCTGCCTCTGCCTCCCCAGTAGCTGGGATTACAGGCATGCACCATCACACCTGGCTAATTTTTTTTTTTTTTTTGTATAGATGGGGCTTCTCCATGTTGGTCAGGCTGGTCTTGAACTCTTGACATGGTGACTTGTCCCCCTCAGCCTCCCAAAGTGCTGGGATTACAGGTGTGAGCCACTGTGCCTGGCCTGAATTAACTAGTTTTTAGATTTACCAAAATACAAAAGTAATAGTATATTTGAGAAAAACATTAAAATTTGTACAAACTGGTAAAAACGTGTTATACTGTTTCTGTTGTCTGGAAATACCCAGTAATCAGTAGACAGCACAGTGTCTACTGTGTTTTAGGGATAACCCACTCCCTTGCCAGTCTAATGAGGTGGGCTCTGTAGTGGGCGGCAGGCTCTCTTTAGAACAAAGGTTCCTCTGGATGTATTATGAGGGTAAGCAGAGGTAGGGAAAACATGGCCACTAAAACAAACTAAAGCCAAGTATTTGAGGGTGGAGTTAAGTAAAGAAAGAAAGCGAGAGGGATAACATGCAAGAGGACCTGAGTCTTTTCCTTGCTTGAGTCCTAATGAAATATTGGAGAAGTGTTCTCAGCTAAGAGAGCCACAGGAATAATACATCTTCCACTGATTCTTCATGAAGCAATTCATGTGATAAACTATCATGCTTGAATTATTTTTGTTATTTATAACTAGAGAATGACAAATGTATTCCTAAATTATGGGTGTGATTTAAATGAATTAAGTTTAAGTTTATTTTGTGCCTTGAAAAGATATTATTTAAGGTTATGTTTTATCTTCTCTATTTCAGCTCTACCTTTTCCTCATTACTCTCATAATTGACTCTATATCTCTTTCAGAACCTGCCAGGAGAAATAGAGAACAATTTTAATAATTAATGTTGATATTAAAATATTTCATCCCTATCTTACATTCATGGCTAGCAACAAATATTTTTTTCTAATTCCAACCTTTTGGAAGAAAAATAACAATATTGTAGAAATCACTAATTTTTACCAGAATTTATAAGTAAAATAATCCTCGATTGTCAAAAGACATTTTTGAAAAACTATTAAATAGCAACTGAACATCTTATTGAGGCAGTTATGCAGTCTTTTAAAGCATTTTGTGAAAGTAGCAGCATGATATAAAATGCAATAAAAATATAAGGCATATATGGCTTGTTGCTATATACATTTAGACCTAATGCTAACAATAAACTAATGTTTCATCTTACTGAACTTTATTCCTAGATGGTAGGTCACAGATTAAGTTCAGTTCTTTTAATTATGTGATAATCTGGCTGTCTAGATAGTCAGAAAAAGTTCCTATTATGTTCATAATGGACATCTATAAACCATAGAAAAAAATACAATAAGCATACTTTTATATGCATAGATGAGCCAAACACAAAGCAAGCTCTGGCAACAAGTTTAGTAAGCATCTAAGGTAATGTGGTAGCTTCCCTGAGGGAGTTTTTTGGACTAAAAAAATCTAGGTTTTTATGTTTTAATGAGTCTGTGCAAACTGGGAAATTGGAACTGAAATGATTACATACAACTAGAATTTACAGGTACTTAGATCCTTAATAAAAGTGTGAACTGGTAAAACTCCTGCCAGCGAGCACAGGTTGTGAACAAGGAAGAATTCTGCTTCATCGATGACCGCAGGTTAGGACAAAAATGCTTCCTCTGAGTATTCATTACCATGAATCTGATTCCAAAATTGAAGCACTTAGTGAAAGCACATGCGAAACTGCTCTAGAGGGACTCTCTCTCAACATACACCACGAGGCAACCACAATGAACATCCCACTGGCTGAGTTCATAATATAATTCCAAAATGACCAAGTGACAACATATTCCATTGTAAGAACCCAGAGGCATATTAAAGAATAATTTTTTTTAAAGTGCTAAGAGGGAATATAAAACAAGCACGTCCATCTAATTGAATACAATCAAAAATTTCAAAATATGAGAATAAGGCGTTTTTGGGGAAAACAGTTGATTTGAAAATTGATGAAAATAAATGTTCTCTAAAAGAAATATGGAATATGGTCCTTATACTTAAAATTTAAATTCTAAATTGAAGAGCAGATTAGATCCAGCTGAAGAGAGCATTAGCGGATTGGGTGATAGATCGGAGGTATTCTATCAGTAGGCAACATAGAGTGGTTAAGAGATGGAAATACACAAAGGTTCCTGAGCATTACAAACGTAAGAATGACAAGAACTGTTACATTTCTAAAGGAGTTCTAGGAGAAGAGAATGGAATGTCAGAGGGATTAACTAAATAGATAACTGTAAGAATTTTTATGTGTTCATGGATCTTTAAGTTGAAAATACACCAAGTACCAAAGAAGATAAATAAAAACAAAATCAGTATCTTGACACATCTTTGTGGGATTGCAGAATTATAAAGATGGAAAGAATGTTAAAAGTTAACCAGAAACCGAATGCATGAAAAAAGGGCAAAAACTGCAATCACAGACTTCGAATTAATATTTATGAATGTGAGAATAACATGAGATAGTATCTTCAGTGTTGAGAGTCATAAAGTCAACCTAGTTGACTTTACAACTCAGTTACTATTCAGTTATGAATAAATGCAAAATCATAAAATTGAAAGCAAAAGAAAAAACTAGGACAGCTTACCACTCATAGATAGATCCTCATTGAAACAGATACTAATGAATGTACTTAAAGAAAAAGAACAGTGAGATGTCTAGAAAGTAAAGATACAAGATATAACTGAGAAAATAAATTGCTAAATAAATAGGCAAATTGCTACATCAGCCCTGATGGTTTTTAGAAGAAACTGCCTACATTTAAATTTCAAAAATTAAGATGGAATCATAATTTCAGATTTAAAACACATGAAAAATTGAACAGACTTTGGATTAAAAGAATGTTTATGTTCTTGCCTTTTTCAGGAGGAAGAGCTTTAGACATTCTAAGGATATGTGGTAGGCAGCAAAAATAACATTTCCCCCCATAGATGTTCATGCTCTAATTTCTAGAACCTGAAAATTTGTTATCCCATGTGGAAGAAATGACTATGCATATGTGATTATATTAAGGATCTTGAGATGGGGAGATTATCCTGGTGTGAGGAAAAGAGGGAGAGAGGAAAGTCAGAGAAGAACATATGGTGATGGGGACAGAGTGATACAATTATTGGCCTTGAAAATAGAAGGAGGCCCTGGGTCAAGAAACCTGGGTAGCCTCTGGAAGCTTAAGAAGGCAAGGAAACATATTCTCACCTAGAGGTTTAAGAGGTTATATGATACTGCTGACACATTGATTTTAGTGCAGTAAAGTCCATTTCAAAGTTTCAAAAAATTTAAAACTTCTGGCCTTCAGACTGTAAGTTAAAGTTTTGTGTTGTTTTAAATTACCAAATTTATGGAATTTTTATAGTGGCAATAGGAAACAAATATATAATACTTTAAAATGTAAAAGAAATCATACATCAAACACAATTTAATGTTACTTCCAAAGTTGTAGCCAAAAAAAAGAGTGAAAAGTAAAGATAAGAAGAAAGAGAAAAAGAAGAACAAAGAAACATAACTTGGTAAATAGAAATCATAAAAAATAGAGATCCAAACATATCAATAATAAAATAGAAAAGGATTAAATTCATTTATAAAGATATTATAACTAGCTTTTAAAGTTTTCACTATGTGCTCATTATAAGAGACTCAGAGAAAATAGATGTTGAAAGCAAAACGAAAGAGCTATGCCAAGCAAATACTAATTCATTACTATATATTAATATTTGTTAGTATCAGACACAATCCACCCAGCAAAGGAAACATATGGATTTACACGATAATACAAATAATAGTTCAAAATAAATCATCAAACTTAGAGACTGAGTACAATAAACTTTGAGATAAAGCAAAAATTAGAATCAAAGGGAAACAACAAAAAATTTATAACCACAATGGAATTTTTACAGTCTTTTCTCAGTACCATGTAAAAATCAATCTAGAATTGCTTATTCTACTTAAAAATTGTATATCAGAGGTTTTAAGAGATAAATCTAGTGAACATACAGGCAACTGTGCTCCAAAAAATTAAATATACATTTCTAACATGCAAGGAAGATTTGCAAACTTATATATACACACACACACACACACATATACATATATATATATATATATATATATATATATATATATATATAAAATCACAAATGCTTCAGAGAGCCAAGCAAGATGTGAATTGAAAGATACCCATTATAAAGATCAATGTAGCCTTCACTGGTGTATATGCAAAATATTGTGCTTAATTTTAAAAGTCATTTAAAAAAATCATTTAGATACAACTTCCAGATCCTGTAACAGAGAGAATTGTTTTAAAAAGATAATTTTTCATTTCTCATTTATAAACACACAAAAGACCTATTGCAATATTGTTTGTAATAACAAAAATTGTATAGAACCTAAAAGTTTATGGCTAAGAAATTGCTTATATGACGATACAGTAATAGCAACAATAAAACAATCCCCAACAGAAACATCACAACTAACTTTTGAGAGCTTACTTTGTGTGTGGCATTGTTTTAAATACCTTATATGTGTTAATTCATTCAACCTGCACAGTAACCTAGGTTTTTAAGGTTTTATACCTGTTAAGTCATTTAATTTTCACAGTAAACCTAAGTGGTAGAAATTATCACTACCTCTATCTTTTGGATGAGATGACACAGGCACAAGAAGGTTTAATAAGTTTCCTAAGGTCACATAGCTAGTAAGAGGGACATTAACAGTTTTGCTTTTATATATTCTGTCCCCAAACCTTATAATTCTCATTAAGTTCTTTTAAATTATGGTGTATGAAATTGTAAATAATTGATAACAAGAGTGAAGCATTCTTAGGAATGCTAAGTTATAGTTTCAGATAAAGAGTAAAAATTATAAAATATTCATACTTTTATCCCATTTATGTAAAATACTAATTTTCTTATACCATTAATAAAATAATTATGTCTTTTAAAAATTTTGCCAGTCTTATGATATAAAATATTATGTTATATTAAGTTGTATTTCTTACATTAAAATTTTCAATCTGGAAATTATTTTTGTGTTACATGAAGTAGGTATCTTTCAGTAATTTTTTAAATGGAAAGCCTTGTCCCAACACCGTATACTGTTTTTTTGTAGTTAAACAATAGAATACTGTAAAATTCAAAAACAAGATGGGATATTACTTTTGAAATATTGTCCATAATATGGGAACTGTCTAATGTCTAAGGATTAATTATATCAGGTACAAATGTGCTATAAAGTTTAATTAATCTTCCATGTCTTAGAATTAGAAATTATTTGATCTTATTCACAGTTTTATTAGATTCTTGGAGATAACAGATGCTTTGATTAATCATATAACTATTAAAAATGAGTCACATGATGTCTTGTTTATACGAAAGGATTTATCTTTATTTCAGTTTTCTATTTTTCTTTCTAGGGAAGATTTCTGTGTGCATAAAGATGAACCATGTGATACTGTTGGTAAGTGTAAAAATTCTCACACTTGGAGTTTTGGAGAACTTGAACATATCACTTATTTAAACATAGGAAATTATTTGTGTTCTGGTTATAAAGGAATAACTTTAGGATGTCAGACATACATATTTTCTACCTATATGTTTAATCATTTGTCAGCGCTCCAGTTATTAATGAAAGAGCTTAAAGACACATGTATCAACTCTATATTGGAGATAATTTTTAAGTGATGTTTTAAGGCTATAATCAGTCCTTTTTGTTATTTTCTCAGAGGTATACACATGGGTTCAGTAAAATTTTATTATGATTAATAACCCAAGACAAAATATATTAATGACATTATGTTCTGCTAATTTACAGGATAACAGATTATTTTTTGAGTTATGTATGCTTAAAGCCCTTTGCAGACTGTGTCAAAATAAAGTTGCTTGACTCAGTATGATTCTTCTTACATAAAGTGGCAAATTTTTCACTATTTGTATTGGATGTCTAAAGTGCCTAAAACAGAACCATATGGCCAACAGAATCCATGAAACCACAGTTCTAATTTTGAAAGAATGGTCACACATATATGTTCATATTTTAAAATGTATTTATATAAATATAAATGTACCTATCCAGAGATACTCCAATCTTTCTGTGTGTGTGTGTGTGTGTGTGTGTATTTAATTTTAAGTCATGTAGCTGTGTATAACAATATATTATTGGTAAGGTACTATTAAGAACTGTAATCTAATTTTGGCATATCATGTAGTGTTCATTTCTATAGGATAAGCAGTATTTTAACTTGACCATCTTTGGTGCATCATTTGTTTTTTATAAAATGAACAATAAATAAAATGGGTAGAAACAGAACATAGGGATATGAGTATTTTAAAAGATAATTCTAACTAGTTCCATTAACAAGTTTTCATCAACCTCCCCATATGTTTAAAATCTTAGATAATATAAGGATTTTTGATATGTATTATTAATAAAACTTATTATGGAAAGTAGTATAATAATGTCAAGTATATGATGATGGAATCAAGGGAATATTTGGTTCAGAAGGTTCTGTCAGCATAAAAAGAGCTGGGCACCTAAGAAAAAGCAGAATTGATGTAAGGGCCGTCTTCCTACCATTGACTTGCTTGTCTGCTTTCCCCAGTTTTCTTCTTTTCCTGTCTGAATCTCCAGAAATTTAAACTTGATATCTAGTTTTTATTACCCTAACCATGGAAGCTTTTGACTGCCAGTAAAGCTTGTCTCAAAATAATTACCTTTTCTTTCACATAAGCAGCAATGTTGCCCCCAAAAGCCTTCTTTACAGCTCAACATCTTGCCTTGCTTGAGCACATGTTAAGCAATCAGCAAGCCAGGCGGCATCTTCCATAGCTATACACATGAACTGACTATAGCATGTACGCGGGAACTAATGTAAGAAGAAACAATTTCTGTTTTGATAACAACAGTATTTCATATCTTGCTAAATCTGCTAATTCAAAATTGTGTGTGAATTTGTGATATGCTATATGTAAATCTTATTTTATAACTTAAAACAGATTTAAATAATTGAGTACATCAGTGTGTTCTGACAATTGATATGTAAGATCTGGCAGGAAAGCAATTTATTGAGTCCTCTGCTCTATTTGTCCTGTTCATTAAGATCTTCAAAAAATATCAGTTTTAAATATTACAGCATAGAGTGTGAAAAGTCCAGTGCCCCTTCCTGAATTCTCTCTGTTTTGCTGAGTCCTTAGGTTGTCATCGGCACCTCTGGCATCACTTCTGTATCTTATGGCACATTTTTTTCCTAGCCCAAATATAGACAGGGTCTTTCCCTATGTAGCCTTGAGCAGGGTGAAAATCTGAAATATTTCTTCAAGAGAGATAAAGTGAAAACTGTAACAGCTAAGTCAAAGTAATCTGTTTCACCCAACCCCTACAAAAACCTTTTTGTCACACTACCTATTCCTATGTCTAGAGTCATATACAGTCAGCCTTCTGTATCACGGACTCCATTTCCATTCAACCACTTGTGGTTAAAAAATATTTCATCTAATTAAAAATAAGAAGTAAAAATGCAGCAATAACAAAATATACAAATTAAAAATAATATAGTATAACCACTGTTTACATAGCACTTGCCTTGTAGTGCTTGGTATTTTATTAGGTATTAAAAGTAATCTAAAGATGATTAAAAGTATAGGAGAGGATGTGCATAGGTTATATGCAAGTACTGTGCCATCATATAAAAAGGAATTGAACATCCGTGGATTTTGTTATCTGCAAAGAGTCTTGGAACCACTTCCCCATGGATACCAAGGGATAACTGTATATTAATAAGATTTATAAAGACATTTGTGAGACATACACATTGTAGTTGCCACCTCAGCTCCCATGCATCTACCAGTGTGTAGCTGCAATGCTCTTAGGAAAGGATAGCCCTACAGTGTTGGGTCATAATTAGTCCAAGCCTATCCTGGGGATTGTTTCAGGATCCTAGACCTAAGCCAGTCAGCACAGGCCACTGCCCTGGTTTAGACATATGACCTGTTTCCTGTATTTGCCTCATCAAGCTGAAAAAGCTAGCATTTTTGGTGGTTAGAGCTTGTTCATATATTCTTCCACTGGATATAAATAAGGAAAAATGCAACATTGATCACTATAATCAGGAAGGAAACCATCCTTGGGATGAATATGAATCATATACTGCAGTATAAAGAAATGGAAGTTATCTTTCTCCTGGATGACATTGTTGAATCCTACAACCTTGAAGCCCAGGCTAATGTTTGCGTTTCTGAATGTGTAGGTCAGTATATCCTTATTACTAAGCCAGTTTAAGACTTTTACGTTACTTGTAGCATGAGGCATAAAAATCTTCCCAGAGGTTCATATTTTCATTTACAGAGCAAGAAAAATATGGGGCAATATAATAACCTCTCTGCTGTTATTAAGAGAAAATGCCAGTAAACTGCTCTGTGACTTGTTAAAAAAATAAATGATCATGTATATAGCTATTCGAGCATCTTAATAACTATCAATCTCTAGTAAAACAAAGCCAAAGTGATTTAAAGTTAACATCAATAAAATGTTTGTTCATACACATTTTAAAATCTCCTCATGTAATACAAAGGCACATATTTTTCGACAGATGCTATTCTTACGTCATTGTATACTTCTTTTGTCTTTTATCTATAACCGATGTGAAGTCAGCCATTTTACTTTTAATACTATAATGAAAATATGGAGAGAGGAAAGAGAAAGGAAAGAAGTGGATTTAGCATTTATTAGTTTGGATCATATAGGATTGAATGATAACTTTAAGATGCTCTTCCCTACTCTCCTAGGTGTAGTAAGAGGAAAGAACAGCGTTTACAGGATTTGAATTTATATTATTAATGTGAGTTAGAAATGCAGAGGAATGCCTGTATTTTCAAAGCAATAGTAAGGTTTACGCTTTGCACTGAAATTCAAACAATACTTTCATGGACATTATCTCATTTAATTCCCTCAAAATCTGAACTCTCAATTTTTTTTTTATCATTTTATAGATGAACAAAGCTCTGAAAAACAAATGGATCATAGATTTCTGAAGTCAGACATCTAGATTTAAATCAAGGCTATGCTACTTATTGACTATGTGAATGTGGGCACATTATTTAATACCTCGAAAGCTTGGAGTCCTCACCTTTAGAATAGAGGCTATATCATCTATTTCATAGAATGTTGTAAAACTGTGACAGTTGCAAAGCAGCTAGTTAATTGGCATTCCATATACACCAGTTTCTATCACATCCTATTATTCCCTGTGGAGAGGTTACAAATTTGCCTAAAATCACTGTTAGTAATTGGTAGTGCTAGACTCCACCTCAGATCTTCTGACTGTACTGTCACCTTTCTTTTTTAACAATGTGTTTTTGTACAACAGATAAAAATACAACTGGAAAACTGAATGTGAGAAAAATATCTTCAGATGAAGATATAGAATTACATTGGAAATGTCAAACAAATTTTGAAATAATTTTATTTACCAATATTTCAACTTTAAAATAATAGGATATTGTGCTCATTGACTAAGTCAAAAGATTTGTACATTTTAAATGAGTTGGGCTATATTAATGTTAAAGAAGATTGTTAAGTAGCTGCTTCTGTTGATAAATTATAGTTATTTACTAAGCTTATATTTTAAAAGCTACATGGAGGATAAAAAGTAAAAATCATTTTTACTATCTTCTCAATTACACACTTTTTTCCTGTTGATTTAGTTATGTAGATGGTTAGCACAGTAAGTAAGTATGTAGATCATGGAAGAAAACACCTGCTATTTTATGTTTTAATCCATAAAAATATCAATTTAAAAACATTTGTGTGTTTACCTTTTAAATCCTTGAAATTAGGATTCATTTTGCAATGAAGGGCTTGCTAGGGTTGTCATAGTTTAATTGAAAGTTTTTAAACTCTTAGACTGAATGAACTATGGTAATATACTTAAATTTCAAAAGAAAGCATATTTCATTAGGCAAGTGGCAACTATATGTCTTTGCTGCTTATGAAATTGCCTTAATTTTTGTGGTAGGCAGAATAATGCTCCTCAAGAGCATATTTGCCTTAATCTTTGGAATTTGCGAATATGTTAGGTTACAAAGCAACAAGGAATTAAGGTAGCACAAGGAATTAAGGCTGCCCATCTACTGCTCTTGAAATAGGGACATTATCCTGTTTTATCATGGTAGGCCCAATGCTGACATGGGAGTTCCTTAAAGTGGGAGAGTGAAGCAGGAAAGTTCTGAGTCAGAGGGAGACATGATTGCTAAGAAAGACAGAGATGCCATATGAAAAGGATTCAGCTCGTCATGGATGGTTTGAAGAATGACAGGGTTATTAGTGAAGAAATGTGTGCAGTTTCTAGAACAGGCAAAAACCAAGATATAGAATCTTCCCTAGAGCCTTCAGAAGTGAACACAAACAGCCTTTTCAAAACTTAGTTTTAGCCAGTGAGGTCTGTGTCAAACTTCTAACCTAGAAAACTGCAAGAGAATAAATTTGGATACCTTAAGCCACTGAATTTGCAATAATTTTTATAGGCAGCCATGGAAAACCCATACGCTTTCTAAATAATGTTGCCTTCATCATTTAGAGAAGGAATAAAGAAACATGGTGATTTCAAATCTTTAAACTGTGGTATCAACAATTCTGTTTCTATGGTTAGTTTTGAGAACTGGTAAAGAGCTTGAGATTAGATAAAAAGTAGTAATTGGTACCATGATATAAAAATATATATAAGGAGTAACAAACTCAGGCTGTGCTGACAAACATGATTAATTACGGTTAACCATTTCTAGCTAAGGGCATACCCCACTAGAAAATTAGTTTATGTCTTCTTTTAACAACTAAATAAATTGAATCAATTCTTTAAAATCCACCTATGTCCAGGCGCAGTAGCTCCTGCCTGTAATTCCAGCTTTTTTAGAGGCTGAGATGGGCAGATCGCTTGAAGCCAGGAGTTCGAGACAAGCCTGGGCAACATGGTGAATCCCCATCTCTACTAAAATTACAAAAAAATTAGCTGGGCATGGTGGCATGCCCCTGTAATCACAGCTACTTGAGAGGCTGAGACAGAAGAATCACTTGAACCCAGAGGTGGAGGCTGCAGTGAGCCAATTTGGTACCACTGCACTCCAGCAGGAGCAACAGAGTGAGAACCTGTTTCAAAACAGTTATAATAATAAAATAAAAATAAAATAAAATCTACTCACGAAAATACTAGGCTCTGATGATTTTGTAGATGATTTCTATGTTCCAAAGATGGATCATTTCAATGTTTTAAATTCTATTTTAGAAAATGGAGGGATTAAAACTGTATAAATGTTTTACTAAATCCTAAAAGGACAGGGTAAAATAGGAAAAAATGATAAGCCATTCTTTATTAGGAAAGAAATAAAGAAAATCAAAACCAAATATTAGCAGATATTATCTCACAATGCATTTTTTAAATAACCAAGTATGGTTATTTTATTGCAGATTTATTCCAGAAATGCAAGGGTAGTTTAACATTAGAACATCTTAAAATGTAACTGCATATTCCAATTAAAGATAAAAACCATATGATCATCTTTTTTGGATAAAGAAAATGCCTTTCATAAAATTCAAAACACATTCATGATAAAAACCCTTGGCAACGTAGGAAAAAGTGGGAACTTTATTAACCAGTAGAATTCACTTACAAAAAAAAACTTATAAATATCTTTCTTTTTAAGCAGCAGAGCATTAAAAGCATTCCTTTGAGAATCAGAAACAAGGAAACAATTCTGCTACTACCACTTCCATTTGACAATGCACTGAAAATTTTAGGCATTACAAATACAAAATAGATAATAGTATTATCTACATAAAGTAACAGATTATGGAATTAATTTATGAGAATTAGTAGGAAAGTTTAATTAATTGGTGGTTAGATATAAAATCAATATGCAATAATCAATTGCATTTTATTTTAGTGATAGGCAATGAGAAGTTAAAACTTCTGTTTAATTTATGTAAAATATGAAATATAGTGAAACATATCTAATGACCAATGTTCAAGACATATTGAGAATATTATAGGCTATATTACAATTTAATAAATTAGACTTAACTTGATAAAGAGATACACTACTCATGCTCTGAATGACTATGATACAAACGTTCATTTCCCTCAAACTAATCTATTAATACAAAACATCCCATTAAAATTCTAACAGGAGTTTTGAAGGAACTAGATAGGCTGATTCTAAATATACATACAAATAATAGATCTAAAAATTGCCAAGATATTGGTGAAGAAAGAATATGGGGAGAAGGGGAACCTGCACTATCAGATACCAATATATAGTATACAGTAAATAATAAGATGCCCATATTTGGAAATTGATGTATACTGCAGATCACTAAGTAAGACATAGTTCAATACATGATGTTAAGATGGTTATTCACATGAAAAAAATTGAGATTAATCCCACATGGTTTATGTTTGTGAAAACAGGAGTCTATTTTTGATGTAGAGACAGGTTTCCTAAAGAGGACACAAAAATGTTAATCATAAAGGAACTATATCAATATTTAAAATTTCTACATATTAAAAGACATAGTAATGAAAGTGAAAAAGGCAAGTTTCTATGAGGGAGAGGATAACATATTTCATGGATTTTGAAGTGTCTTCAATTTTCATTGATTTCAAGATATACCATTAGTTTATGTATCACTAAATAAATAAGACGATGACCAATTTTAATTCTAAGTTATTATTGATTTCAGACATTGCAATGTGAAATAAGGTGAATCTTAGAATTATTGGTATGTATTAATAGTATTTCCAGTGCAAGTAACCAGCAAATTATTAGAACCCAGAGTATAAAAACAACTTTTCTAAATCAGTAAGTAAGAAACAAACAAGGACGTAGACATGCCAAATAGGGCAAAAGACTCTAAAGACCTTTATGGAAGATAATACATCAAGATTGAATTTTAAAAAATAAAATGGAAAGATGCTCAACTTCATTAGTAGTAAAGGAAATGAACATTCAGATCACAAGCAGATTTCTACCAGTGGGATTGATGAAATTAAAATCTGACATTAAAGAGTGATAACACGTATGTGAATCTATGGAAACAATGTGCTTCAGGAGTGAATTTAAATTGGTATAACCACTTTGGAGAACTTTGGGCAGTATTTAGTAAAACTGGCATTTGTACAACAGGAAATCATCAATTACATTCTCACACATACGCCTTACAGAATCCTATGCGAATTGAAGACATGTTTATGATAGAAATGTAAACATATATCCAAGTCCAAAGTTTAACTTTTCTTTTCTCTCAGGAATATAAAGCACTTGAAACATTCTATATACCCTGTCCTTATTGTAGGCTGTTACCATTTTTTAAACAACTTAGTTTTTAACACACAAGATATTATGGTTTTCTACTGTCGATGCTCAATTAGATTTATTCACATATTTATCACTTTATTAGTTTTTCTCAGTTTTTCATGCTTTCTTACAAACCAGTTCTCTCTCCTAATCTTACTTTCCTCCTTATTGAAACAATATGTATCAGAACTTCCCTTAGTAAAAGTCTACTGGTGACCCATTAAGTTTTTGTTAGTATGAAAATGTCTCAATTTTACTTTGCTTCTTGAAGATATTTTAAGTGAGTATAAAATCCCAGGATTCTGGATACACACTTGGTTATTTTTTTTTTTTTTTCAGCACATTTCGAAGATCTAGTTGACCTGTCCTCTGGCATCCATTGTTGCTCTTGAGGATTTAGCTATTGGTCTAACTTATTTTAATACCATCTGTCCTACAAAAACAAAACAAAATAAAAACAGAGTCTAGGTTAAAGTAGACAAGTTTTCACGCTATAATATTTTTTTAGAAAGCAGGTTGTTTTTCTTATCGTTTCACTGAGTTTAACTTTTTGTATGGGACAGTGGGGAAAGATGATATCTTTTCCCACTCACTTTAATTAGACGTTTCAGTTCTGAGACCTCACCTTGAACAGGCATTATATTTGTCCCAGTGTGATGGCTAAGGCTGAACATTTTGGATCTGAGTTTGGCAAATGTCTGTAGGCAAGCAGCACATCAGTGCCAGCTCAGAACTCTTCCCTGCTTTTCATTCAACCCGTGGAAGGATTTCCCTTAAGTGTGAACTCAACTATGCATTTAAGATAATTTTTGTTATTTTTACTCCATCATTTATATATTCAGGTGATTTACAACCAGAATTTTCTCACTGTTGGAAATGGAATTTCAAGGAAAAATTTTAAAGTACATACATACTTTTTGTATGTTTGTTTATACATATATATGTTTATACATCTTGCAGCTACACTTAATCATACAATCCAATTTGCTTGACATTCATATGTGTTGTGACACTGATTTGGAGAATTGGTGTTATAGTTAAGATGTCACCACAGTTTTTTTAAAAATAGTTTTAGAAACTTTTAGAGATATTCAAATGTATGCTATAAGATAGTGATTATTAAACTTTTTGGTCTTTGTACTCCTTTACATTCTTGAATTATTTAAGATCCCAAATAGATTTTTATGTAGGTTACATTTATTAATTATTACTATATTAGAAATTAAAATAGAGAAATTCTAAAAACATTTTGATTCATCTAAAATTAACAATAATAAACTCATCAAATGTTAGCATAAAGGACATGCTTTCATAATTTTTACAAAAATTAGTTATATTATCTAGAACAATAAAAACAGTGAGAAGACATGGTTTTGTTTATATTTTTGCAAATCTCTTTGTTTGGCTTATAGAAGACAGTGGAATCTCATATCTGATTCTGCATGTAAGATGTTTCTGTATGTTACTGTGGCTGACCTGTATGAGGAAAATTTGGCCTTATCCAGATATGTAGTTGAAAATGGAGAACTATTTGCATATTACTGTGCGTTTTCTAAAACCCAAGTCATAGTTTTCTAAAAGTTTGTGGAATGGGACAATGTAGAATCTGAAAGCATTGAATGAACTCTCATACTCTGTTACATTAATATCTATTGGTATGTCTTATACTTTAAATGGAACTTTTAACTCTGCATGGCTTTTTAGTATCAATTATCTATTTACTGAAAAATATTAGTTCACTGAGTTAGGCAGATCTTCTAAATGTTGACATATTGCATCTTTCTGTCTGTCTATATATCTGTCTGTCTATCTGTCTGTCTAATCCATCTGTTAATATCACCATCTATATTATCAGAAAAGTCTTTAAGCTTTGAGAAACTGTCAAGTTCATGGTGACAGATGAAAGTTTGTCAATATTCTGATTTTTACCTTGAAAATTTGAATTTTATTCTTGGCAAAAAAGAAATAGCAATAATACTATAAGTTGGTTTTCACAGAGTAACAAATTCACTTTATTCATTTTGGGGCAAGTGTCTCTCTGATTTCCAACTCTGAATAACTACTGTTTGTCAATTTTTCAATGAAAAATGGTGCTTCATGAAAAGCACAGCTGGTTCAGATCATAACTCAACCAACCTCACAATACTTTAAAATGAGACATCATATTTTAGCCTTCATGGAAATGCTTTATCCATTCTTCCTTTTTTTTACACAAAAATGTTTTTAAAATGTATATACTCAAGTGTTTAGATTTAATGAAATGAATAAATTTTGCTGCTTCATCTGGAAATTTTTAAGTGAAATTATTGTGGTACCGTCCTGGGAGTAAGTGGCAGTGAATAAAATGACTGACATTGAAGTTGGTGCTATTGCCTTGACTAGGCAATTTTACCTACCATTACTTTGGCACCATTACTTCAAATGTCAACACAGTTTTGACTTTGCATATACTTCTTAGAAAGGTCTTAGAGGGCCCACTGAAAAGATTTTATGGAATCCCAGGTTTCTGCATAACCCTCTTTGAGGAATTCTGCCATAAGCTGAGAATGGTTGATAATCAGTGGGGATAGTCAGTGTTTACTTGTGTGTGTGTGTGTGTGTGTGTGTGTGTGTGGACACGTGTTTCATGAGCCTTTTTAAGGACTTTAACATGTATAATTGATAAATATTTAAAGCTGGCAAAGATAAATGCTGATTGAATGAGTTTCCTGCTATGAATATTCTTCCAACACTTGTTGATGAGAGAGGCTGTGTCCTTTACCACTGGGTTCCCAGCTCTGTGATGCTGACTCTCCAGGCAATCTATGGAAACTTAGATGCTTCAACATCCTGAGTTTTCTTTTTTTCTGTCTTTGAGCAGGTTGGAATGATCCAGGTTATTATTTTCGATGCTTCTGAATATTCTGATTTTATGTACTTGACATATTGTCAAACAGGTATACAGACCACCCAGGAAGCAACTGCCAAAAAGAAGCATATCCCCACACTAAAACATATTTAAATAGCCTTTTATGTCAACAGTGTACTGTGAGAATCTCCAGACACTTCCCTTTCCAAACACGAATACATTCTTCTTACCACATTTCAGCAGAAATAATCATTTTTTCTGGGTGAGAAGAAGAGGTTAAGCTCATTTGTAAGTAGCTTAATTTTGATTAAACAGCAATTTGGTATTTTGTTTTGCATTGTGGCACCTCAACCCTAGAGAATTTCAGGGACTAAAAATACCTAAGCAATTACTGAGGTCACCTTTCTACTTCAGTACCTTTTTGATAGAACTATATTGTTTGTACTGAAAAAAACATGGGTTTAATATACAATATTTTGATCTTTTAAAGCCTTTGGACTACACAAAGAACAATGTTAATTTTTTTCTACATAAATCTTAGTTTCTAAAGAATTAGTAGTGTAATTTAGTATTGAAGGGAGTTCCAATACATTTATTGGGGATTTACTATATTCAAAGTGCAATTCAAGCTCTACGATGGATTCAAGGTTGACAATTGGGTTTTTGCCCACTCAGTCTAGTGGGAGATATACTTCTGCAGAAGAAATTAGCAAGCATATTAGAAGCCTGTGCCAACCTTCATTCAATGTGTATAATTTTATAAAAAATATATTTTGAAAATTTTTTGAATATTCAGATATCTTCATATTTGTGAGAGATATGTTGTTATAAAATGCTGCTCAGTGATTAACACAGAAAGCTCCAGATATGCAAATAGGATATATTCAGAGTGGTAGACAGAATTCTACATAGGGCAATCCCAAGATTCCTGACCCCTAGCTATACAATCAAATGTTAATCTAAGTACTGCTGTGAAGGGATTTTGCAGAGGTAATTAAAGTCCTTCAGTTTACCTTAAGACATGACGATCTAACCAGATGAAACTGTTAAAGCAGAAGCAAGGCAATGAATGGTACAAACAACCTGCACGGATTCAGAAGCTGATACTTTCCAAAGCCTTTAAACAAGAGCAGAGCCTGAATGATAGCTTGACTTTGGCCTTGTGAGACCCCAAGCAGAGAACCCAGTCAAGCCCAGCCAGACTTCTGACCCATAGTAATGTAGAATAATAAATGTGTGTTACTTTAAGCTGTTACATTTGTGGTAATTTGTTACACAGCAAAAGAAAACTAGCTCATTCTGACTAAAGGATGCATATTATTTCATATTAATTGAGGGCTTCTATACAGAATGAAAACAAATCCACCCTGGATGCAAGTATGTACATGATCCTTGGTGAGGACAGAGTAAGAAGGAAGAAAATGTTTGTTAAGAAATAAAAGTTAAGGAGAGAAATTCAAAGAGATTTTCATTTATCATATCTGACAGTAGAACAGTGAAAAGATTTTAAGAGGATTTTGGAAGGACTTCATACAATTCTGTAATTGTTGTAATTTCTCCATATTTAATATTCATTTCCCTTGTCTCATTAGTGATGAACAAAAGCATATTAAGGTGAAACGGCTCTAAACACTTGACTGTGGTACAGAAAGGAAAGGGATGGGGAAAACTTATTCTTCAAGGAGGTAATTTGAGTGACACCAGCTTGGAAATAGAGGAAGAGCTTTGGCCTCCAGCAAAGAAACTAAGAAAACCTGATGGAGTCAGATTTGGCCTGGGCATGACTCTCATTTTGAAATAAAAAGGCTTGTGAGGTTTATTTATAGATAAGGTAAACATATAATTTGTAATTCATACTAAGAAACTTTTAAAAGTTAAAAGAGACATAATTATGCTTAGACAAAAGCATAAGTTGGGTTGCCCTAGGCAAACTTGCCATATGGTCACTCTAATGTTGATGAACATGTTTGAGACATTTTAAAACATACTAAGAAGAATTTTAATAATACATTTTAAATTACTTATTTCAGAAATATTAACCATCACAATTATTTCTATAATTTAGATATTTCATTATTTAATATTCCAATAATAATAATTAGACTTACTAGGAATAAACCTATGAGCATTTGCTACATGTATTACAAGCTGATTCTATACCATTTCTCTTAACTTTGTTTTCATTTAATCCAGATGGCCACAAAGTATTGGCTATTGGCACATTTTGATGGTCTGGGTCTCAGGTATATATGTGATATATAAAGAGTAATAACCTTCATCAGGTACTAAATTCTTATATCTGAAAGGCCTGGTAATATACTTTGAAGATAATATGAAATGTGTTACTCTACTTATCCATTTTCCTCAATCTTTATTGGTTCTTGCATTTCAAATGACCTTCTTTTCACTTCTCACTCTCTTATCATTTATTCAATTTTCTCCAATATTTTGAAACCCCTATTCTGTGCCCAAGATTGTGTTAGGTGCTAGGTCCTAGAAATAGAGTGATGTCTAAAATGATCCCATCTGCATACTCTCTTAAATATTTTCCTTTTTCCTACCCTTGTATTATTGTTGCCCAGGTAACCCAAAAAGTTTACTATTTGTCTCCCTTTTATACTGAGCCAACTTGTTCTCTTTTACTATTATAGCTTCCAAGAATAAATGTATTGATACATATCTCTTAAACATAGTGAAGCCTTAGTATTTTCTTCCAAATCTGGATAGGAAGGGAAAAAGGGTCTGCCATCACATTTTAATGATGTTGGTTTGATCAGAAGACTGTATTTTGAACTCAGTAGAAATTTTTCTTAGCATTTTTTAAGCAACAGTATTGATGAAAATTGACAAATCTGTTTTTACCTTTTTGTTTAATCATTAGTTTGCTAATAATATTAATACAATCTATATTATTTTAAAGCAGATGTCTAGTAGATTAGTCCTATTATGGTGTATAGAATATTATCAACTATTACATGGCAAAAATATAGAAACTGTATAACTCCATACAGAAGAAAATGCTTTTTTCCAATATTGCAGTGCTTTGGGACTTTAGTACGTAAATAATACAGTGATACACCAAAGTTGTCTGTGCATTTGCCAGGCCCTTCCCAATTCTGTCCTCTGAGTAGCTGGACAATGTAAATAACTCTAAAGAATGTTGAGATAATGGAAATGTTTGATTTGCATCACAGAAAAAAATACAATTCCCTAGACAGTTTTCTTTGAATTATAAGATACTATTTTTGGTTTATTATTTTTATTTTTTTGCAGAAAAGTAACTATCTCTGTCTAGTTTCAGATAAGCTGGAGTTTAACACTCCATCCTTCTCTTTCCCATTGAATGCAGCTATAAAACTTGAGAGTATTGAACACCTATTTGAGGATTTCTAAATGTAAAAGTAACAGGCTGATTGGGAAGAAGATATGAATTTGAAGTGCCATGAACCCAGTGAGTTTATAATTTTTCTATCTTTTTGTATTCTCCATCTTGGATTCAACACAGCCCACACTTGTAAGTTGTCATTACGGCCTGTAGACAGAAAACACTAGAAGAAGCCTTCCCATTCTGGATTAAGGACCAGGAAGGGACCATGATGCTCAGACAAAGTAGGGGAAACACCTTCTTTAATATCTACATTCTCTTCTGCCTTAGCTCCCATCTTCTAAAATTGTATGATAGTGGCAGCGGGGATAGTAACAGTGGCAGGAAGATGAGCCATAAAATTTTGGATGAATCTTCCACTCTGATCTGAATAGCTTTAAGCCCATGTGGGTGGGGTAAACACCATTGCTTCTTGTCTCTTATCTTTCTGCTACTACTTGGAGCCAGACATAATTATGAGAAGTACACAGCAGAGATGGGTAACTAACTCCACGCTTTCTGAAAGCAGGACTGGAATGAGAGCTGCATGGAAGTAGAAGGTGCCAAAAAGAGCATGGAGAGGGAAGGGCTTAGGAAAGTGACCTTATAAAGCCATTTGCCAATTTGTGCTCAACCTTAAGCTTTGATATATGGGTATGACTCTAAAATTTCTTTGAGAACAGAGCTATTTGAATAGCAATGTAAAGGCTTTGAAAGTTGACAATGTAACCAAAATACACAGAAGCCTTGTAAGTTTGGAACTTACAGCCTGAACAAAAGGAGGCTGATTTTATGCTAAAAAAAAAAAAAAAAAAAAAGAAAAATTAGCATTCTTCATAAGATTTAAATAAGCCTCCTAATGTTATAAGTAAAATGTCTAGAACACAATCCAAAATTATTTTACATATGAAAACATATGAAAATCTCAATTTGCATGGGAAAAGACTCATAACAGATGCCAATTCTGAGATGGCACAGATTTTGGAACTATCTTGCTAGATTAAAGCATTTATTATACGGATGCACTAACAAAGGCAAACATTTTTTTAAATGAGCAAATAAATAGAAAGAAAAAACAAATGGAACTTTTAGAATTAAGAAAATAATGATTGAAATAAAAATCTCTCTGGATAAGCTGAATAGCAGCATGGAGCTGACTGAGAAAAGAGTCAGTTAACTCTAAGACAAATCAGAAGAAACTATCCAATTTGATAAATGGAGAGAAAAAAATATTGGGAAAACAATGCCAACAGAGCCTCAGGAACCAGTGATAAATACCACAGTTGTATTCATGGGCTCCAGGAAAAGAAAAATATGTGTATGACTGAAGACTTCTCACATTTGGAAAAAAATTTAAACCATCAGATTCAAGAATCTGAGCATCTACGAACAAGGAATGCACAGAGACATGCATAGCCAGAGACATCATAATGAAACTGCTAAAAGCTAAAGACAAACTAAAAATGACACCGGAAAACAAACTGTTATTTATGGGGGAACAGTGATTCCAATTACAGCATATTTCTCATGACAAACCATGAAATCCAGAAGGAAGCAGCACACCATTTTAAAAGTACTAAAAGAAAGGATTGTCAACTTAGAATTCTATATTTTCAAAAAAATATTTTTCAGACATGAAGGTAAAATAAGGACATTATAAAATGAAGAAAAACTAAGAGAATTCATAGCCAAAATTGCTGCTTTAAAAGAACTGCCAAAGGAAGTAGTTGTAACAGAAGGAAAATGATACTTAAAGGAAACTTGGAACATCAGGAATGCAGAAAGTAGAAGAAATGGCAAATATCTTGATAAATAAAATAGACTCCCCCCAACCTCAGAATATTTTAAATAGGCTTGATATTTGAAAGCAAAAATTGTAATATTGTCTGATGGAGTCCGTAATGTATAGATTTAATGCATAAAACAACAAGAGTAATACATGAGGGGATAAAGGGACTTAAATGTTGTTAATTAAGCTTTCAACATTCCATTTGAAATGGTAAAATACTGATTCTAACTAGACTTTGAAGGGTGAATATTATGTAATGTAAAACCTATAGGAAACAACTGCTAATAATATATACAGAAGGATGAAACTAAAAATACAATAAATACCCTAGGCTCAGTCACTCATGCCTGTAAACCCAGCATTTTGGGAGGCTGACGCTGGAGGATCATTTGAGGCCAGAAGTTTGAGACCAGCCTGGGTAACATAGTGAGACCTCGTTTCCACAAAAATAGTTTAAAAATTATCCAGGCATGGTAGTGTGTGCTTGTAGGCTCAACTACTCAGCGGGCAGAGTAGTTGGAAGGATTGCTGGAACCCAAGAGTTTGAGGTTACAATGAACTATGATCATACCATTGCACTCCATCCTGAGCAACAGAGTGAGACCTTGTCTCTTAAATAAATAATTAAATGAATCATTTCATTGAAAAAAATTTCAAAAGAATAAAGTCAGGAAAGGATAATGAAGGAAAGGGAAACAGTAAAAACAACCTCAACAAAAACCAAGTAATAAAATGTTAGGCACAAATTTTGACATTTCAATAATTACATTAAATATAATTAGTTTCAACACGCCAACTAAAAGGAGTTCATCAGAATGAATTAAAAATTCAAAGACCCCACCTTTGCTATCTGAAAGAAACTCTTCAACTATAATACATAGGTTAAGAGCAAAAGGATGAACAAGATACACTGTGGAAAAACTAGTAAAAAGTTAAAAAAAAAAAAAAACCCAAGTGACTATATTTATATAAGATTAAGTAGATTTCAGAACAAATAAAATTACCAAAAATTAAGAGGGACATTACATAATATTAGGAGATCAATTAACCAAAAAGATATAGTAGTCTAAATGTTTTAGCACTGAACAATAGAGCTTTAAAACTCATGAAATAAAAACTGACAGAACTAAAAGGAAAAATGGACAAATGCACAATTATATTTAAAACATCAACACTCTTCTAAGTAATTGATAGAACCAGTAAACAGGAACTTAACAATGATATAGAAAAATTGAAAACCACCACTAGGTAACTTTTACACACTGCTCGACCCAACCATAGCAAAATATGCACACCTTTCAAATGACATGGAAATTTTTTCAAGGGGGAAGAAACATTTTCTAGCTTATAAAGCAAACCTTTACAAATTTAAAGGAATTAAATCACACAAAGTATGTTCCTGGGCAAAATGGAATTAAACCATAAATTAATCACAAAAAGATAGCCAGAAAATGTTCTCTAAATGTTTGGAAAATAACAAATTCTCAATAATTTATGGGTCGAATGAAAAATTTCAAGGGAAATTACTAAGTATTTTGAACTGAGCAAAAGAAAACATACAAATTGGAGGATGCAGAAAAAAGCCATGCTTAGATGGGAATGTATAGGATTAAATGTTTTTATTATAAAAGAGGAAAGATCTCAAATCAATAATCTAAGACTCTACTTTAAAAAAACTGAAAAGGCAGGAAAAGCAAAATAAAACACACTCAGGTCAACCAGAAGGAAAGAAGTAGTAAAAATATAAGCATAAATCAGTAGGATAATTCTCCTATTAATTCGGATAATTTGCTTATTGATTCTCCTAAAGAATTCTCCTAAATCAGTTCTCTCTTTGGTTTATGCTCCTATTGACTTATGCTCCTGGGAAATCAAAATGGAACTGCAATAGCGAAAATCAGTGGAAACAAAATTTTTTTTGGAATTGCGAGTAAAATTTCAAACCTCTAACAAGTATGACAAAGAAAAATAGAAAGTAGAAACGGTTTACTGATACCAGCGATGAAAGGGAAGATAACATTGTGGACTCCACAGACATTAAAATAATCATTCGGAAGAAATAAAAATATGAGTATCAGTTTGACAGTTTAGATTAAATGGATCAGATCACTGAAAACCACAAACTAACAAAACTTATGCAAAATGAAATGGACAATCAGAGTAGTCTTATAAATAACAAATATTAAAGAATTTGAATTTTTATTTTAAAACCACTCGAAAATAAAATCTCCAGCACCAAGATGTTTCATTAGTAAATTAAAGAAAAAATTAAGTTATGAAGTTTTGTGGGTTAATTACAGAAGAAATAATACAAATTTTACATTATCTCTTTCAAAGAACAAATGTCAATGATACATAGAATTACCCTAATATTAAAAACCAGATGTAGGTGAGGGGGGGGATGGAGGCAGCAAACCACATTGCCATGTGTACCTATGCAAACAATCCTGCATGATCTGCACATGTACCCCAGAACCTAAAGTACAAAAAACAAAAAACTAAGGAGTACAAGAAACAAATGGAAAAAAAAAACCATAAGGTTTTTATGTATAAAAAATAAATAAATAAAATAAATAAAATAAATAAAAACAAATATTAGCAAGTTGACTCCAGAAATATATGAATAACAGAAGATAATCAAGTGGAGCTTATTTCAGGAAATAAAGACTCATTCAATATTTGAAAATCAATACATGTATTCTAATAGATTGAAAGTCTAACAGGAATACATGTGACCATATCAACTGATGCAGAAAAAGCTTATGACAAAATTCACCATCTATTCATGATAAAAACTCCCAGAAACCTGTGAATAGGTAGAAACTGCTTTAACCTAATAAAGAGCATCTACTGAAAAGAAAAAAGGCAGTTGGTGTCACATTGAATGGTTGAAACAATGAATACTTTCTGACTTATACTGGAACAAGGCAAAACTGAAAACTCCATCGCTGTTATAAAAAAAAAATCCCAGATGTGCAATTAGGTAAGAAAAATAAATTAAAGTAATAACAAATATAAAGGAAGAAATAAAACTGTCTCTGCAGAAAACATTATTGTTTACACAGAAAATTTCAAGGCATGTATGAAAAACTCCTAAAACTAGGAAATGAGGTTAACAGAGTCACAAAATGTAAAATTAACCCACAAAAATGTAATATATTTTTATGTACTAGAATTGGATAGTCAGAAGCCAAAATTTTAAATATGTACATGTATATGTGTGTGCATACATGGGTGTTTGTGTGTGTGTGTGTAAATATATGTACATGTATATAAACATTAGGACATGATATATATGTGTTTATGTGTGAGTGTGTATGTGTGTGTGTGTAATCAGAGCTTCAAAGTGAAAAAATGAAATATCTAGGTATAAATTTAACCAATCACATACAAAATCTTTATACTAAGATCTACAAAATGTCAATGAGAGCAATAAAAGAGCTAAATAAATCGAGAGAAATATAATGTTTATGGACTGGAAGACTGCATAGTATAGATGTACCACTTCTCAGATTGATCTATTTATTTAATATAATCCAAATAGAAATTTAAGTGCTTTTTTTTGTAAATATGGACAAGATTATTCTAAAATTTATATGCAACTGAATAATCAAAACAATTTTAAAAAGAAAAATCGTTATGGAGAAATACTACTCATTATACCATTTATAAAACAAAGCTTTAGTAATCAAGATGGTGTGCTGTTGGCAAAATAAAACATATAAATCAATGGACCAAAATAGAGATTCTAGAAATAGATCCACCTGAATAGGGCCAATTGATTTTCTACAAAGGTAAAAAGGCTATCCAATGAAAAATTTTATCTTTCCAAAAAATGGTGCTTAAAAAATTGAATATCAGTATGCAAAAGAATGACCATTATACAAAAGCTAATACAAAATAGATTATTAATCCAAATGTAAAATGCAAAAGTATAAAAACAGAAAACATAAGAGAAAATCTTGGGACCTTGGATTAGGCAAAAATTTCTTTCATGTGACACCAAAAGCATGATCTGTGAAAGGAAAAATGATAAACTGGATTTCATCAATATTAAAACAACAACAAAAGTACTTTGTTCTGTTAAAGGATTAAAATACAAGTAATAGCCCAGGAGAAAATATTTGCAAGTTGCATATCCAAATTCTTAGACTTGTATACAGAATATATACATTACTCAACATTAAGATATAAAAAAATTCAACTCTCATACATTTTTGTTGGGAATGGAAAACTTCACAACCACTTTGGAAAATGGCTTGGCAGTTTCTCCTAAAAGTAAATATGTACTTACCATATGACCCAGCAATCACACCCCTGAGCATTTACTTAAGAAAAATGAAAACTTATATTCAACCAAAGCCTGATCACAAATGTTTATATCTGATCTATTCATAATTACCAAAATTTTGGAATAGTCCAAATGTTCTTCAGCAGGTGAACAGATAAATAATCGATTGCACATCCATAATGAAATGCTATTCAGCAACGAAAGGAAATGAATGAGTGATCAGTCTAACTGCTTGAAAGAAGCTCAAAGCATTATGCTGAGTGAAAGAAGATAGTCTCAAAGGTTACTTACCATACAATTGTATTTACGTGTCATTTAAAAAAAAAAACAAACATAATGAACAGATCAGTGATTACTACTGATGAGGGACGGGGAGGCTGTAAGTTTACAGGGATAGAACAAAGAAGTTTTGGGGTGTGATGGAAATGTTCTGTCCCCTCATTATTGTGGTCATTGCACAAATCAATAGAAGTGTTAAAAATCATAGGACAATACAATACAATAAAAAGAAAATGTTACTGTATATAAATTTAAAAATTAAAATTAGAACAAAATGAAAAAGAATAAGAAATGTTATGTGATTGCTAGATTTGCTATTAGTATTACAACTGTGTATTCCACAAAAGGTTTCTGCACGTTTGGCCCTTTTCAAAGGTATCTGATCTATGGGGCCTACGAGGGAGTACATATTGAAATTCATCCTAGACTTCACCTACCAAGCCCTTTTTCTAATCCTTTCATGAAATTGAGAAGCCTTTAAAAAACCCATCTTCCCAATTTCGTACCTCTTTTTAATTAATATTAACATACTCATAATGGAAGCCTTTCTTAGGACCAATGTTTTTTCCAGATTTTAGTGAGTTTCTGTGTTAAAATATATTGTTTTAGAATTTCCAAGTGGAGAGCTATTTCTTTGTTCCTTCCTCTTTTTATTCCTTTTCCACATGTGACCAGTTCTTCAGAACTTTAAATATTTTTTTTTGTTTCTCAACCTACCATGCATCATACTTCAGTATATCTTTCTTATAACTTTCATTTCATTCATTCTCTCTCCCCCTTTAGATTTTAATCTCTTTGTGATCCAGGATCTTAATGCATGTCCGTCTCTTCAGCACATAGCATAGAGACCTGAGCATTCCAGATCTATATATTTCTGAATAGAAGTGAATTTCTGAAAAGAAAATATTTCCTGTGGTTCATAAGAAAAGCAAAGCTGAATGATCATGCTTAATTATTGGCTCTATTGTCTATTTTGTTAGGCACTGGCCAAAACATAAATAAAACACTTTATATTTCTATTTTAGCAATAGGAATAAAACTTGGATACATCATCAAAATTGGTTGTTCTTAAGATATTTCTCTTCTCAAGGGTTTTTACTGTTAACAATTGACTTTAATTAGGGCATTTTGCTTATAGTAAAAATGTTTTGATGGTGCTATTAAATAATATATGAATACTAAAATATATTGAGACTGGGTGTGGTGGTTTATGCCTGTAATCCCAGCACTTTGGGAGGCTGAGGCGGGTGGATCACTAGGTCAAGAGATCGAGACCAGCCTGGCCAACATGGTGAAACCTTGTCTCTACTAAAAATACAAAAATTAGCTGGGCATGGTGGCATGCCCCTGTAGTTCCAGCTACTCAGGAGGCTGAGGCAAGAGAATCACTTGAACCCAGGAGGCAGAGGTTTCAGTGAGCCGAGATCATGCCACTGAACTCTAGCCTGGCGAAAGAGCGAGACTCCATCTTAAAATATCTACATCTGTCTACCTACATATGTAGATATATAGATATATATATCTATATCTAAATATATCTACATATGTAGATAGATATATAGATACACATATCTACATATGTAGATATATATATATCTACATGTATCTACACATCTACATATGTAGATATATATATCTACATGTATCTACATATCTATCTATCTATCTATCTATATATATATTATATATATATATATATATTTCTACATATGTAGGTAGATAGATATAGATATATCTCCTTGGGAAATTGAGACCATTTGAATTTAGAAAACTCCCTGAAGTCCTCATATGTTTTTGAGTTGTTCAGATAAACTTTGGAAAGTGGCAGCTTTATATTCATCACACATTTACCCAATATTGTCAGTGAACAATAATACTTGTTAAGGATCTAGTATGTACCACGGGTTTTAAAATATGCCACCTCCTTTAACCCTTGGAGAATTCGATGCAGTAAGAGATTGTTATTTCATTTTACAAATAAAGACAGCCACAGTTTATGTTTAATGTTTATCATGTTTCAGACAGGCCAATATATTCTTGAAATATATATCTAAATTACTTAGCATTCCTAAGACAAATCATCTCAATTCTACTATTGGGAACACTGAATGTCAGAAAAGACAACTAACTTTTTCTTTTGAGGGCGGGTATTTTTTTTTCTTCATTTATTTCTTTTTATTCTATTTATTATTTATTTATTTTTGAGATGGAGTCTTGCTCTGTCACCCAGACTGGAGTGCAGTGGTGTGATCTTGGTTCACTGCAACCTCCACCTCCCGGATTCAAGCTATTCTTCTGCCTCAGCCTCCCGAGTAGCTGGAACTATAGGCGTGTGCCACCACACTCCGCTAATTTTTTGTATCTTTAGTAGAGATGGGGTTTCACCATGTTGGCCAGGATGCAATCTGCTGACCTCGTGATCCACCTGCCTCGACCTCCCTATTTATTTCTTCTAAAAAAAAATAACAGGATACATGTGCAGAACATGCCAGTTTGTTAGATAGGTATATGTGTGCCATAGTCGTTTGCTGCACCTATTGACCCATCCTCTAAGTTCCGTCCCCTCACCCCCAATGCCTCGACAGGCCCTGGTGTGTGTTGTTCCCCTCTCTATGACCATATGTTCTCAATGTTCTACTCCCACTTATGAGTGAAAACATGCAATGTTTGGTTTTCTGAAGAAATGACTAAATGACTTTTTTATAGTCACAGAGCTAAATATTGAGGCTGGGACTCAAACCCTACAGTATTTGACACAAGAGCATCAATTATTCTTTTAGGTGGGTTCTTTTTAAAAATAAAACACCTTTTTTGAGGCAAAATTGATTTACAAAAGCCTGTTTTTACAGTTTGATGAATTTGCACACATATATACAAAATCTTAAAATTTTATTCTTCTCATTTTACCTTCTTTATACTTAATGGAGAAAAGGGTAAAAGTCTATTATTTAAACTCTAATCAGAAATTTTTTTATGTATCAAATAATTCTTGAAAAAAATTTTAACGTGTTTACTATCACAATTTTCTTTATGTACAAACCTAAAAACTAATGTCTTAAAAATACATCTATAGTTTGAGTTACTTGACTTTAAATATTTTATTTAACAAATTACATCAAAAACTATATTAAACTTCATATCTTAAATAGTAATAGAGATTTAAGAGCTTCAGATATTTGTAGATATAATTATTTTGAAATTATATTCATTAGATTTCTGCAGTTTATAGATTACTTCAATAAAAAATACTGACCACACTGAGTACAAAGCAAGTTGTGAAGAATAACAAAATGATTAAAAATTGGCATGTTGTAAAAATATTGTGTCAAACTGTTTGGAAGTTTGAGTTCATTTGCAGTTATAAATGAATGCCCTCAATGCTTTTTCTAGTATACTAAAAAAGCAATTTATACAGCTTTTTGGTAGCAGGATATTTATAGTTTTAATTGTCCCTATTTAATGCTTTCAGGATATGATTATGTTATAACATTATAAAAATGTGTTAGCCAGAATTCCTGATTTATGTGCAATCAGAACACTTTTAAATTTTTCCAGCTGTATCCTTAAACTTACCTCATGAAAATCTTTTAACTGTGATTCATCTTACCTATTTTTTAGAGTTTGTGACAGTTTGTTAATCTCTAAGGCAGATGAAATCATTAAACCTAAGTAACTTCTTTAGCTTGTGAGCAAAATCATATAGAAAGCCTAAGAACTCTGACTTTTATCTTTCTTCTAATTAGCATAACAATTAGCATACAAATTTTCAGCTGTTTCTGTATAGGCTGTGCAGTAGTGTTCCCATTACAGATTTACAAGAGTTAGTTGTGTCATCTACCATGTGTGACTTTTTGAATGTGCCACAAGCATTATATTTTCAGAGGTTCACTGAAATCTAAACTGAAAATTTCAGATGGTGTATTTTATTATGATCTATTAAAACTATAATAGTGTATGTCAGAGTTTGGTTTAACTCAAACTCTTTAAGGATTTGAGGGTTTATCTTCTAAAACCATCTGATAATCTGCCCTTATATTTTCTGAACAGGGATAAGATGTGAATGTGAAGTAAAATAAATCTGGAAGCAGGAGCACAAAAGCTAACTGCAGACATAATTTTTTTTTTTTTTTTAACATTCTTACTTCCATATAAAAGCGATCCATCTCATCATCTTAATGTGGGGAGGAAGGGGGTGGGTGGGTCTCAGGGGAGTAGTTTGTAAAAAAGCTTAAGGAAACAAGCCCTGTTTTGGAATGTGCTCTTTACCATGACATCTTGCCCATTTCACAGAAGAACAGAATTTAGAAATTACCACTTCCGCTCCTACATACCACTGTCCCTATGAACCTTGTTTCTTTCACTTTTTTCCTAAACATTTACTTGAATCATCTTTCATCTCCTTCCTCTTGTACCATATTAATATTTTATATAAAAGTATTAAAGCTTGCCAAAGATTTAGAAGTGGCCCATGTGTGTACATACGCCACTGACCTTGAATATCTCTGTCACTCTTTAGGATAACAAAATAGAATCAGTGATTCACTTTTATTTTCCTTTAGGAGCCCATTAAAAATACATCACACATGCACACATGATTTAAAAATATATGTATTTCCATCTATACTTAATTTTGTTTCCGTACATGGAGCAAGGCAAAAAATTATACTAAATTTGGCAAAGAAAATGTAGCATTTAGCTTGGACAGTGTATTAAATCTTTCATCTAAGTTTCTATCTCACTGATTTCCAAGAAAATCAAAATTTAAACTTGTCAATTTATGTTATTTTCCCTCTAGTTTAAATGGCTTTATTCTTTTCCTTCCTTCTTTCTTTCTTTTAGTTAAATAACCATTTTTTCTACATAGCCCCTCCTAACCTGTCATCTGGTGCTCTCCAAGTAGCTGGGAGGGGAACTGTGTGTAGGTCAGCAATCATAGGTTCTTTCACTACTCTCTGAAACCTTTTTGGTCTTTGCACTTTTGCAGTAAATTCCCTTACTTCAGGGCAACCAGAGCACACTGTTGGATTTGGTGGCCAACCATGCAGTTGGTAAGTGTAACTCAAACATATTGGCTCACCTACCTATTCAATTCATCTACACCACACTTTTGTTTCAAAATTATACTTTAAGTGCTGGGGTACATGTACAGAACATACAAATTTGTTACATAGTTACACACGTGCCGTGCCATGGTGGTTTGCTGCATCCATCACCCTGTCATCTATATTAGGTATTTCTCCTAATGCTATCTGTCCCCTAGCCCTTCACCTCCCAACAGGCCCCAGAGTGTGATGTTCCCCTCCCTGTGTCCATGTGTTCTCATTGTTCAGCTCCCACTTATGAGTGAGAACATGCATATAGCATACTTTTTATCTTTCCCCTGAAGCTTACCCTACTAGCTTGTACTGCTGAAGACACTGCTGAGCTTCAGGCCATCATCTATAGGTTCCCTGTGTTAAACTGCCCACCACTCTTACTTCTGTGGCAGTCAGAGTCAATGTGAGCTCAAGAATAACTCAGCCCTTCTCTCCGCCTAATTACTCAGTATTTTCACTGCTTTTCTGCTTGAGCTATCCTATATTGACATGAAATAGAGTTACAAAAGTATTCGCTAATACTAATTCCTCCTCATCTGCCATCAGAGAGAAGCCTTTGAAGGACTAGAAAGACATCTGCTACACGGAAATACCAGAGGGATGCATATTAATACATTTTCAAATTTGTTATAGCTACGCTGTACAAAACATATCTGGACTCATAATTTATTCATCTAAATATTTGTCAAGTTCCCACTAAGAATTCCAGAAACTGTTTTACACATTGGGAATTAACATATTATTTCCTGTCATTGTGGTGCTTAAATTCTGATGAAGATAGTGAATATACATATTAAATAATTAGTTGGTATATTAAAAGATAAAACTGATATTAAAAAAATAGCCCATATACATAAGGGATAATCTAAGAGTTCGAGGGGAGAAGGAAATTTATAATTTTAAGTAGAGTGATCCAGAAATATCTCACTGAAGAAAATGACAAGTGATATATGCATGAAGGTGTGATGATGATCTGGAGGATACATCTAAAGAAAGAATGTTTCAGGCAGAGTAAAAGCCAGTCAGCAGGTCCTAAGGTGGAAGGATACTTGTCACATTTGAGAAATGACCAAAAGAAAGCGAAGGTAGCTGGAATAGAATGAATAAACAATCACGGGAAATTTCAGATTTTGTATTTCTTTTTGACTTCTTTGATAAATTGTAAAATTTATTTACATATGTTTGTTATATTGTCTTGATATTGTTAAGAATTGTAGAGATGTTTCCTTATTTGTTTTGATGCTGATAACTTGTATCTATCTCTCTTTTATCCTTAATAGCTTAACCAGGGAATTATTCATCTTTTTTTGCCAATTTTCTTATACTTTTATAGTTCATTTATTTTCCTCTTTTTTACTTCCTTTTATATTTTTAAGCTTTGATAGGCTTTTTTTCATTAGCCCTCTGAAGGAATTTAACTATTGATTTTCAATCTTTTTCTTTTTTAAATTATACTTTAAGTTCTGGGGTACATGTGCAGAATCTGCAGGTTTGTTACATAGGTATACACATGCCATGATGGTTTGCTGCACCTATCAATCCATCATCTACATTAGATATTTCTCCTAATGCTATCCTTCCCCTAACCCCCAACTCCTTGATAGGCCCCCGTGTGTGATGTTGCCCTCCCTGTGTTTTGTTATACTCTTCTTGTTGCTCACCAAGCTTTTAAATTTTTTATAGACTATTTTTAGAGCAGTTTTAGATTCACAGCAAAACTGAGTGTAAGGTACAGAGATTTCTCTTATACCCCCAATCCCCACATATACATAGCCTCCCGTTATCAATATTCACCACTAGAGTGGTAGATTATTTTTTTAAATTGATGATCTTACACCACACATTACTATCACCCAAAGTCCAAAGTATTTATTAGAATTCACTCTTGGTATTTAAAATTCTGTGGGTTTGTACAAATGCATAACTGTATCCACTATTATAGTATCATATACAGTACCTTCTCTGCCCTAAAAAATCTTGTGTTCCACCTATTTATTCATTCCTCCCTTCTTAATCCATGACATCCACTGATCTTTTTACTTTTGCCATAATTTTGCCTTTTCCAGAATGTTAGATAGTTGAAACCGTACAATAGGTGGGCTTACAGACTAGCTTCTATCACTTAGTAATGTGTATTTAAGATTCCTCCATCTCTTTCCATGGCTTGATAGCTCATTTCATTTTAGCATTGAATGATGTTCTGTTGGATAGAGATACCAGCTTATGAATCCATTCACCTTTCGAAGTTTTGGCCATTACAAATAAAGCTGCTATAAACATCCATATGCAGGATTTTGTGTGAAAGTAAATTTTCAGCTGCTTTGGGTAAACACTAACTAGTGTGATGGTGGATCATATGGTAAGAGTATGTTTAATTTTGTAAGAAATTGCCAAACTGTCTTTCAAAGTGGCTGTACCATTTTGCTTTCCAACAGCAATGAATGATGGCTCCTGATGCTCCACATTCTCTTTAGCATGGGGTGTTATCTGTGTTTTGGATTTGGACCTTATTGAGCTTTATTTATTCTGTGTTATTGCCTTACAAGTTTTGAAATACATTTAATCATTAATTCTCAGATAAATATCCTATTTTGTTGTCTGTTTCCTCAAAATTAAAATAATGCAACACCTATAATTGTGTCTCACATGTATATCATGTTCCTTTAAAAACATTTTCTAATCATTTTCTTCTCTATTGCTGGAATTTGGGTATTTTAAATTAACTAATCTATCCAGCAAACTAGTTCTCTTTCCTCCTCTGTTTAATCTGCGGTTAAATCATCTATTGAGATCATAATCTACTGAGATAATAATCTCAAATACTGTGATTTTAAAATCAAAAATGTCTGTTTGATTTTTTTATAAATCCCAATTCTCTGAGAGTTTCTGCATCTTATATCAGTTTTGTCTAACTTTTCCTCAATGTTCCTTAACATATTAATCCCAATTATTTTAAAATCCCATCTGCTAACTGCAGTATTTGGTCACTCCTTGGTGACAGTTTATTGTTGACATGTGGTCAAATTGACCTGCTCATCATGCAAGCCTGGTATTTTTTCAATCAATGATTAATGTTTAAAAATCTCTGCAGCAATGGAGGTTCCAGATGATGATATTATTATATAGGATAAATTATTTAGTCTTTCTTGGTAGACAGTATGGGAACTAATGATCCTAATTTGGTACTGTATTGTGTCACAAGTCCACATGGAGATTCTGTTTGGCTATTCAGAGATTTGGGATTTTGCTATTTAAAATACCATTCCATGCCAGTTGTAGAATATGGCAATTTTCTTGAAGGAGAATACTCTATGGCTTCTCAAGTCTCCAGTTTTGTTACTTCAACTTATGCGTCCACCAAAGTCTCCAGCCTTTTATGGACAATAAAATCCAGTGCTGGTTGGCCCCTCCCACCCCCATTTGTTTTTCTTTTTTCTTCTGCAATTGTCCTCTTCTGGATTAAGTCCAGCTTCTCATTCTCTGGTTCTTGCTGAAAATCAGCAAACCACCAGGGAAAAAGTGGCGTTAGTGATTCAGCTCACCTTTGAGAGTTTCCCCTATTTTTAGGATTTAAAAGCTTCTATTCTTTTTGTTTCTATGGTTCACTGATGCCTTTACAAATACTATTTTCTGTTTTATATAGCCTTCCTAGTTGTTCCCGACAGGAATATTGGACCACTATGAACTACTCTACACTGTGCACCACTGGCTTTGTTATGTAATGAATGGATACATTTATTTCTAAAATATTTATTATCTCCACTGTAGTTTCTCTTCTTTTATCCATAAGTTATTTCAAATTCTGTTTCAAAATATCCACTTATTAGGAGGAAGAAGAGAGGAAGGAATTGGAAGAGTAACTATCTTTGTGTTGATTTCTAATTTTATTGCTGTGCAGTTAGAGAATATTACCTCTGTGACATTGTTCTTTGTGTATGTAGTGCTGTTTGGTGGCATTGGCAACTTTAGAAAAGAATTTATGTTTGAACATGATATGTATCTTCTAATTGTTAAAGAGTATGTGTGTGTGTAAGAGAGAGAAAAAATTATATAAAACTTTTCAGATGGAATATTTAGATTCTCTATTTCTTCATTTTCATCTAATTGAATCTATCAATTATTGAAAGATCAATTATTGATACTAGTTTAGAATTCTCTATTTTAATTTTATCATTAGTTTGAGATGAATTTATGATATACAAATATATTTAATATTTTCAAATACTTCTTATAATTATATAATTATTGCCTTTATGCATAATATTTTTACTTCAGGGTATTTTATAAAATATTAATATTGTGAACCAACTCTTTGGGAGTTATTTGGCTTGGTGATTCTTTTTTGTTGTATTAATGTTTTTATTATTAAACTTTACATCTGTTCTTTATGGCCAGATATATAGGAATTTTATTAAGCCTAATCCAGTAAGTTTTTAAAGTAAGTTCCTTTTCACCTAATTTGACTACTAACATATTTTACTTTATTTCTGCTTTCACTTTACCAGATAATTTCTCTCTAGTTGTTTTCTGTTTTACTTCTATTGCAATGATTACATTTTTCTAATTTGTTTTGCCTTCTGTTATTTTGCTAGTTATTAATTATAGTTCTTTATTTCAGTAGTTACTCATTTTGAAAAGTACATATTCTCATATTAACATAGTCTAAAATGGGTTATCATTTCTCTTCTGAGTCTGTACAATAGTAGAGTTCTTTAGATTAGTTCATGTGTTATCTAATTTTATGGTATTGAATTCACTGTATTAGTTCCTTCATTGCATAAATCTCACACACCTCAAAACTCAGATATTATTATTACTGTCACTGTTATTTCATTGAGAATGTTTATGAAGATTTTCATGCCAGTTTTCTTGTATTCACCCCTTGTTTCTATGTTCAGCTTCCTTTTTTCTGCAGCACTTTTTTTTACTAGTTCCTTCACTGAGGGTCTTTTCCAGATTAGTGCTTATTGTAAGAGATAACATTTAAATTTTCATTTATACATTTGTGTACTTATTTATACATTATAATTACATATGTTATCCAAACATATAATAGATATGTATACAAGTATACTACGATTGTGTACATTATACATTTGTGTATGTACTTGAACAACTTTTATCACGTATCAGTGAAAGTTTTCTCAAAAAACTGTTTATTACACCAATAATTGTACATGAAGTACCGTGATGAAGTGTTTTCTTTCTCTAATTGACAAAAAGATATATTTGGGTTGTGGTGGCACAGTGAATGTGAACTTCAAACTTGCTCTATTTAAGTTAAATAAGTATTTATTTCATCATTATTTTTCTCTAGTTTTTATATCTGTGGTCTCTTTCTTCACAGGAAACCATTTCTTTACTTGGTTTGTAATTATGATTTGTGAGCTCATATTCAGTGAAGCATGTTTCCCCTCTGAGAATTTCATGCTTGCTGAGGTGATAAAGTATCTCATCATGGTCATATTTCATTGGTTATCACAGGACAGGCAAATATCCACATAATGGTATCAACTTTTATGTTACATATATGGCTTAGTATTTCTTAAGCTTCATACTGATGCTCCTGTGCTCAGGGTAGCTTTGGGTTTTTATTTCTAGCATACTCAGATTTTTTAAGCCAAGCTTTCTTGTTTTTTCCTGCACTGGCAGATTCCTAAGGTTATTTTCAAATGCTTGATGGTAATTAACAACAGCACTTTCAGGCTTTTTAGTTTATGCATGAATCTCTGTTCCCTACTCACCAGTGCCTGTACCCACAGACATTTTGAAACCACACATTTATTTAAGAAGTTATATATCTTATCTGTTACTCAGGCAGTGGCAGCATCAACTCATGATTTTCTCTGTCCAGATTTGAATTTCTTAAACTTTAGCTTTGCACTTGGGAATTATCTTTTCTTTTTCAACCTCAGCTATACATTCAAAAAAATGTTTATTACCTATAATTTGTCATCTCTCTAAGTTTTTAGCAAAAAGGGATTCAGTCTATCATGATGCTATCATGCATAAACAACATTTTAAGATTTATACAATATTCTGTCTTATTTGATCAGATGTTTATTATAGCTTTTATTGTACTCCTTTCTCTTTCTAGATCAGTTTTCTCTTAGTATTTATAAAAACTGCATAAGTGTTTTAAATTACTTAAACATTTAAGAAAATCTGGAAGCCTTTAATAAAAATCTGTCTTTTAAAATAGAAATCAACTACACTGATACCAAACTTATAACTTCCATAAGGGTACTTTTACATTCCTACATCACCTTCTTGTATTTTAATGAAACAGGCAGTTATTAGCCAACTAGAGAGACAACTTAGATTCAAAAACACATTCAAAAACCTATTTGAATTTAATCATGTAAATGGGTTTCATATTATCTGGGTACTATTCGTACATCATTCCAACTTTTTTTCTAATTAGTAATAAAACGAATTTTGGTTCTTCACAATTGCACTTTTATTGCATTGTATCACATGACAAGTTAGTCTTTGTTTCAGATAATTTCACCTTTGCAGTTCCTTTAACACACCCATGACTGAGGAGATCCCGAATACAGTGTTGATGCAGAGATGTGCTACATGGCTGGCACACTTAAAAACCCTAAGACATCACCTCTATGAGTGACATTAACTCTCATAAGCATCTGTTTGCCCTTTCCCCTGTTTAGTCCTTTGTTCAGGAACTCCCCCAACTCCCATTGCCTGTCCCTGGCTAACCCTTGCCTGTCCCTGGCTAACCCTTGCCTACTCAGGGATATCACTAAGTTGTTACCCTCTTTCAAAGCTTTTTGTGCTTAGATTTTTCTCTACCATATTTCCCTTTTTTTATTCTCCTGTAATATCTTATGTACATCTTTATGTGTTAATGAACAGATTTTAAAATGAGCATTTTAAAATCACACTCTTTTTTTTGGATACAGTCTTGCTCTGTCACCCAGGCTGGAGTGCAGTGGTGCAATCACAGCTCACTACAACCTTCACCTCCCAGATTCAAGCAATTCGCCTGCCTCAGCCTCCTGAGTAGCTGGAACTACAGGTGCACACCACTATACCCAGTTAATTTTTGTATTTTTAGTAGAGATGGGTTTTCACCATGTTGGCCAGGGTGGTCTCAAACTCCTGATGTCTGCTGATCCAACTGCCTCGGCCTCCGAGGTGCTAGGATCCTCGGAGGCCGAGAGTGCTAGGATTACAGCTGCTAGGATTACAATCCTCCAAAGTACTAGGATTACAGGCATGAGCCACCATGCCCAGCCAAAATCATACTCTTAAAGTCATATGCCTCATCATTGCACATTTACTGCTTGTCATGTATTTCCTTTTTTGTTCCATTAGGCCTCAAATAATAGTAAGAGCCATAGAGTACAGTCATAGGATCAGTATTTTACCTAGAGCTGTGCCAGGAATTTGTACCAAGAATGCCTGGATTTTGAACTCAGGTAGCCTAGCTAGTGCTTAAAAACACTACTTCTGGAGCCCAAAGACTTAGTTTTGTTGGAATGCATCCATCTCATCACATAAAAACTGTGATTTCTCCATTAGTTCCATTACTGGAAAATGCATCCCCTAGGGTTTTAGGAGTCTCTTATCTTATGAGGTGTGTCACGGCATGTGTTTTGTTTTCTGATGAGAGGTTCAGTTGACTTCTTGTACATGACTTGACTCATTTTTAGGTGAGAAATTAGAAGGTTGTTTTTGTTTGCTTTGTATTTCCAGAATTTTTTGTATTAAAACAGTGCTTTGAGCTGGCAGTGGCACATGCCTGTAATCCCAGCACTTTGGGAGGCTGAGGCGGGTGGATCACTTGAGGTCAGGAGTTCGAAACCAGCCTGGCCAACATGGCGAAATCCTGTCTCTACTAAAAATACAAAAAAAGTAGCCAGGCATGATGGCGGGTGTCTGTAATCCCAATTATTTGGGAAGCTAAGGCAGGAGAATCCCTTGAACCTGGGAGGCAGAGGTTGCAGTGAGCCGAGATCATATCACTGGATTCCAGCCTGAGCAACAGAGCAGGACTCTGTCTCAAAAAAATTGTGCTTTGAAAAGGGTCTGTATTACATCTACCTTTAAATAACACCTGTGTTAAATCCTTTGCCCCTTAACCCCATCTCTTATTATAATAACAAACATGTGGGTCCTTGAACTGAAAAGCTAGGCTTTTAAACAGAATAATGTAAGTCATTTAAATTAGTGTGGTTACAATCATTCTCCGTAACTTTCAAATCAAAGAAAAATTCCTTAGTGTTTCAAATCTAAGAACAATGGAACTTAAATTTATCGGAGTCTCAAATGAAGATTCTGACTTTACACTTTGGTAAAATAAAAGTAGGAGGAGATGGCCATTTTAAGCGTTCTTTTGGGCCATTTTTGGTCTTACAGACCACACCCTAGTCTATAAGAGGTTCTACTAATTACCACTCAAATTTCGAAGACATGATTATCATATTTATGAGACTTTACTTTTCTCATGATAAAACTGTATCTTTTTGTTCATATGAATATGTGATGGCATGATGTTTTTGATACATAGTTGTAATCATACCTGTGTAAATATGCACTAATCATTTTTGAATATTTTATATTATTTTGTATATATCTACATTTTGTTGCATAAACATGTCATTATATTATAAACTGTTGCCTGTATCATCATATTTTTTTGCATGACCACATGATAGTTATTGATTTCCTATAACCTGGTGATTATGGGTTTCTATCGTCTCGAGTTCCAAGAGAGGCCATTGTTCCCTCTTTCTCTTACCCTGTATCATAGGGCTGGAACAAGAAAGAAACAAAGATTGTATACTTGTCACATTCCTTCTGCTCCCCACTGCTGTTTCTAAACCCAAACCTCTCTGATCTTGAAGTTTTTGAGCTTTAGCAATTTAAAGCTGTGATAAATCTTGATTCTAACCCACATTTCTTATGGATGTTGGTCACCTCCCACTGTCCCAAGTTCTTTCTGATCATGTGCAATTTCATGTTTATATTATTAGTTCACCCAACACTATTTAATAATTATTGATCTCAACCTAGATGACCTCTACCTGCACCTGTCTTTACTCTTGTGACAATACCTAGTCATGTCTTAGAACTTTCTCTCTGAAATCTTAAATCCCTAATGCTCACTCCCTGATTGCAGTCTCTAGTACTTTTTCATAAAATGTCTGCTCTTTTCATCATTGATGATTCTATTCTCTTCACCACTGTATTCTTTTCTCCAAATTATCAGGCTCCCTCTAACCTTACTTCTTTACTCATCCCCCATAGATCCATATAAGTGTTATGCCTTCTTTCACTTTCAACTTTACTGACAACTTTTATACCTTGTGATCTTTACACCTGATTTACAAAACCACAACCTAAGTTGAATCTAAATTTACTCTTGTGTCAGCCACCAGGTTGAATATCACTCAGCTGAGTACTATGTTAGTGCTATTCCAAACTCATGCACTCCTCAGCTGAAGCAACATATTTTCTGACTCATTTACATTAAGCACTCCTATAGTACTTATTCAGCTCTTTCATATTTCCCTAAGTGGCTATTCCAATCCTTTTATTCTTTTCCAAAAATTACTATTCAACTTCCATTCACCTTTGACCCATATATCAAATCATGTTTTCTCTTTTTTCACTCAGACATACAATGATTTCGGAAAGTATTTTCCTTAAATTAATAAAATATTCCATGAATACCTACAGCAAATATCATATGCAACTGTGAAACTGTAAATATTTCTATTAAACTCAGAAGGAAAAACAAGGAGCTTAGTGTTGCCCATATATTTCAATAGTATGTTGAAAATCCTAGTCAATGCAAATACAGTAAGACATTAGAAAAAATAAAAATTACAAACAAGTGGCAGTACCATTTTTATGTGGGGAAAGTATGACATTAGAGTGAATACTGGAGAAGACATGTAAAAATCATTAAAGTGACTGAATTTTATATGTCCTAGTCCATGTGACAAACATGTAAATGACATGATAACGCATATTAGCTGAGTTTAAATCTGAACAAGGTGGTGGGACTCTTTTAGCTGTGGTGAAAAAAGTGGCAAAATATATGGGAATCTTAAGGGAAAATTTGTACTGATCAATGATAGCAGCATGCTAATTATAGTGAATTTAATTTAGTATTTGGGGGAACATTTAATCTCTTATTATTTTATTTCCAAATGCTATAACTTTCAATACTCTATTTAGAGTAAATTTTTTTATCCTCCCTTTTTCTTATCTTTTATGTTTAAATCAAATTTTAAAAAGTTTTTATTTCATTTGTTGCTTAATAGAACGATAATAGATAAAGGAATATGATTTTCTCCTTCTCCCCTCCTCTTCTCCCTTCCCAGTCCCTTTCTGTCCCTATCTTTATCTTTCTGTCCTACTTTGTCTTGATTTAACCTTGAAGTAATTTAAGTTATCTTAGTAAGCCAAATGAAGTAACTGAGCTTATCATCTGTCTGTTCATCAATCCATCCATCCATCTACCTACCCATTCATTAAGAAGTCATTTCCTCTATTTGTAGATGATAAATTTCTATAAAATCTATTTTAATTTATAAAGATATAAAAAACGACATCCATATGTGTATTTCATCTTTTTGCTGTTTCTTCATGTAGTTATATTTCTAAAAGTAATATATTTATACTACCTTTTGCTTAAAGATTATTACATCTCTACTTTCCTGATAGGCTTGTGAATAACAGGCCTTGACATTGTACTTGAAGATTTAAATGAGTTGTTGAGAACGTCAGGTATACTTTCAGCTAATCTCCATTTTCAACCCACCTACAATGCTTCTCCCTAGACCATGTGTGCCTCAGTCTTGAGCCTTTCTGGAGTTTCACCCCATGCAGAAATTCTCTTCTCATCAAAAATCTTCCTCTTGTCATTTAGGCTGTAGCTTTCACTAGATCTGTTCTTATTCTTCCATGAATCTTCTAACTTTCCCAACATGGGCATGATGATTTATTCTTTTAAAATTGTATTAAAATAATTTATTTACATTATTTCTTACCATTATATTTTGTTTCTGGAGAGAGAAAAAAAGTCACAGGCAGTCAATTGACCATCTTTAATTAGCATAAGCTCTGTATTAAATTTTTTTCAGAACAAAATAAACCTCCAGCAGATGGATTCAAAGGTGAAATTAAATCCACATTCCATCATGTTTAGTAATTATGTGGTCTTTGGTAAATCAGAACTTCCTAGGCCTAAATATCTTCATCTATAAAAGGAGTTCAAAATTTAATTTATAAGGATATGGGAAATAGAGAACATACAATGTATCAAAAATAATTGATATAATAATTTTTGTTATTTAAAAATAATATGAAAACTTACAGTTGGTAGGTTACAATTTATTTTCTGAAATGATCATTATTCAAGTATATGTCTTAATTTGTAAAATGGGACATAAATATTTGACTACAGAATATCAAAGAGTTTAAATATTATCATTTTTGCTGATAATTTTCAAAAGATCAAATTATCTTGCTAAAATTTTTACCTTAAGCAATATTTCAGTATCATATACTATGCAACATACCATTTAGCAAAGAAATTTTCAAATTAAACCTTTTTAATTTTTCAAATATGATATAGGTCTATGCCGTATTAGTTTAAATAGTGTCTCATGAATAGAATTTAACAATTGTATTTATCCAAAATATAAATTTAAGTTCAAGACTGCCTTATATGTAGTTTATTTTGCATTGTTTTTCTGAAACTATGTTCTTCACAGTAATTGACTATATTTAAAATAATCATTGCTATTTTATTTACATTTTCTAAGTTGTAACTGTTCATTTGTCTTACATGATGATGAAATTGGTATTTATAACATATATTCTTATTCCTTTTGAGAATTTGATAATTGGTAAAATAATTTTACCTAAAATATGAAATTGAAAAGGATATGAGCAGTTTTTTGCCTGGCTTATACATAAATGCTTGCCCCTAAAATTTCATGTATTAGGGCTAGATTTCACAGATTAATATCGACATTTTAGTTGAGACAACTGTCATTTTCAACCTGCTGCTAATAACTAGTATAAACATTTGCATATTCATTCAGACATATAATAATTAATGTTTGTGTTTTTTAGGTATAGCTTACTTGAGTGGAATGTGTAGCGAAAAGAGAAAATGTATTATTGCTGAAGACAATGGCCTGAATCTTGCTTTTACGATTGCTCATGAAATGGGTCACAAGTAAGTAAAAATCATGACTATGTTAAATATGTTAGCATATAATTTTGTAATTCAAGTTATTGAATTGCATGGATAACTTGATTTTTTCTTTGGGCTTCAAGTTTTTGAAAAACTAGGGAGACAAGAAGGGGTGAAGACCGACTACATTTAAAGAATATCTTTTGAGTGTTGCAGCTATTCCTGCTTCTTTGAAAAAAATCTTAATACATTATTAAAATCTCCATCAAGACAGTCATTACATAGTGCATGATTGATCTCGCTACACATTTTTAAATGATACAAATGTTTCTATAATCATAAGACTACAAAGCTATAAACTTTCAAACATTCACTCAGTACAAATGAAAGTAATTCCAGCTTATGGTAGTACCTATATTCATTATTACCAGGTGCAAGTAAAGGAATTAATCCATATGATTTAGATGTGATGTACTTGAAAGAGAATGAAATTAGCCATATAATTAACATGTATTGAATATTAACTATGTCTCAGGTACACTTATAAATATTTTACATAGATTAGTTCACTTAATACAAACCCAAGGAGGTAATTATTATTCTAATTTTCTTTTCACTGAAATTAATAGCAATAATTAATAATAGCAACACTTATATACTATTTACTATTAATATTTGCCAGACATGTTTCTAAGTGCTTTGTATATACTCACAGCAATTTTGTGATGTGTTATTAGTGTGCTCATTTTTCAGGAAAAATACTGAAATATACAGAAATTAATTTACCGTCCTGAAATTATAAAAATGGTAATTGTTGGAGTGAGGGGTTTGAACTCAAGCCATTTAACTCAGGTCAAACTGTTCCGTAATTCTACATTAAGTTGTCTGTTATCTTAGGGCCTAGATTCCTCATCTGTGAACAGGGATATACTTTTGATATGAGTTTAGTTTAGGATTCAAATTACATAAAACTATGATCATATTTTTAGGAAGTTTATTAAAGTAGAAATGGTGGCCTGGAGCAATGGCTCATGCCTGTAATCCCAGCACTTTGGGAGGCCGAGGTGGGCAGATCATGAGGTCAAGAGATGGAGACCATCCTGACCAATATGTTGAAACCCGTTCTGTACCAAAAATACAAAAATTAGCTGGTCATGGTGGTGCATGCCTGTAGTCCCAGCTGCTCAGGAGGCTGAGGCAGGAGAATCACTTGAACCCGGAGGCAGAGGTTACAATGAGCCAAAACTGTGCCACTGCACTCTAGCCTGGCAACAGAGCAAGACTCCATCTCAAAAAAAAAGTAATGCACGGGTTGGGGAATCAGACTTAATTTTGAATGCAGGCTTTCCTAATTGCTGGCAATATCAGCAGTACAAATGAAAGTGTTTTATTTGGACTCAGATTTAGTGAGGCCCTACTCAGGGAGGTGATCTTTATGGAGGACCCTTTAGTTAAAGACATATTTAGTTTGGCCTTCAGTGTTTAAAAATTGAATTAGTTGCCAATATTAAAAAAGTATAAATTTGACATAAAAGTAAAATTTGCAGACCTGGTAACACTCAATCCACAGTCTCACATGGCAGCCATTCCTAGGAGCTGGGCAGTATCTGTACCCCTTAAATTAGACCCGTCTTTCTCAGTTCATCAGAGGCCCCAACACTCTGGTATGGTATACCCAGCTCACTTCATTTTCATTATATTCCTGGAGTCTGTAGGCAGTTGAGTAAAGTTTTAGTTGGCAGTGGAATTTGATTGGTAAATGAAAGCTTAGAAGAAATAGTTTACATAGGACATGACAGTAGTTAATTTAAAAAGTTATTTCCATAAACGCAAGTGATCAAATTGTGATCAGATAGCTCTGTGAATTATCAAAAATTAAGCATAGCTATAGCTAAGTATCCATAACCCAGCATAAGAAATAGAATATCAATAGCAATTGATTTTTAATTTTTGTAATTGATCAAAATTTACCCCATGGAAATGTTTCAAAATGTGTATACACTGTGGAGTGGCAAATTTAGCAAATTAACATAAGTATTAACTCACGTACTTAGCATTTTTTTGTGTTGAGAACTTAAAATGCACTCTCCTAGTAACTTTCAAGTAATCGATTTTTGATGACACCATTTTTAAATGTATAAATATGCGGTTGTCCCTCAGTATTTGCCAGGGGATTGGTCTCTACATATACTCAAATCCATGCACATCCAAGTCCAGCAGTTGGCCCTGTGGAACCTACTTATTTGAGATGTTTGTCCTCTATATATGCAAGGTTAGCAACCTGCAGACACTGCAATTTTGATCCTCATTTAGTTGAAAAAAAAATTGCCTATAAGTGGGCCTACACAGTTCAAACCCATGTTGTTCAAGGGCCAAATATCCTTTCATATTCTCCCATACAGGCTTTCAGTCTTCAGTCAAATAACCAAGAATAAGAAGAGTTAATTATTTACTTAAAAAAAAAGATAAATATACCTTAACATCATCATTCTTTACAGAAAGTGTACAGTGCAATAACCTTGTTTAATATATCATTCTAGGAATGATAGGCTATAGACCCTTAATTCCAAAACAATTTCGATAACTGAAGGGTATTTTCAGTTTAGTCATAAAACCTATGAAAAAATCATAGGCATCATTTAAAGGAAAAAATGCTAAGAATAATGTCTAGAGGCAAGAAAAACTTATTAATAATTTTAAGAAGCTATACGTAAATTAATCATAAATATAATTCTCATAAAATACAGATTTATTAATAATTATTATTTTTGCTCTTGAGCTATGCAGTAACACCTTGATATACAGTGTATATTTCTGCAGATTTTAAATAATTTTGTCAAGTACCCTCAATAGTAGAGCTTACTTTTAAAAAATATATTTTTAAACAGATATGCTTAAAACCAGATATGCAAAATTAATTTCTTCAATCTTCATTGTATTCTAAAATGTAGGAAAAATACTAATTAAGGGAATCAAACACAATACAGGTTAATTTATTAACATCTAAACTGTTGACCATGGAGCTATCACTATTTAAATCAAAAACTAAATGAGGTAATTTAAGGAAAAGACACTTTAGCTTTATGTAGTTGGTTTATGACCAGGAGCTCAGATTGGAATAGCTCAAATGGTACCAAAATATTATTTTATTTGACTTTTATAGAGCTGTACCCAAAATCAATAGAGATGTGCCAAAGGTATGTGTAATACTTGATGGACTAGGACCAGGATGTGATATATGTTGAACTACTCTGTTACCAAAAACTCTTCATAGCAGTAAGCAATATTTGTCTCAAAAGTAGTGGCTGGTGTTTTCTCCATGCTAGACAGCGAGAGGCAACAGCAGTCACAATAATGTCATGTTTATAAAAAACAAATAGGAAGAAATTTATCTATATAAATTATGTCATCATTATCATAGAGTATAAGATATAAGGCACAATGTAAGAAGAAATAAAGAAAGAAGGTTATAAGAAAAAATGTCTATATGCTCATAATCTCTCCAGTGGGGAAAGTCTTCATGGATGTTAAATAATGACATCTACAGATTCTATGCACATGCCATTGTGCATGCACACATTACAGAGACACAAACACATATACACACAGAGCCCTTTTACTTAGAGGTATGATTAAGAGTTAGCTACTTAAGTGAAACTCTTTAATCCTATATTTTTCTTTTTCTTTTTGAATTTCCTTTTCTTTTTTTGTGTTAAATTATGTAAGTGAAAACCGTCTTCTAGAAACTAAAAACGAACTATGATATCATATAATTCTGCAACTCGCAATCTTAGAATAACAGAATGATTCCATGTAAACTTCAAGGAAATTACATGTAAAATAATCACATATAAAATGTTTCAGAACAGATCTAGAAATTCCCAGAACAAGTTAACATATAGCTGGAAAAATCAATATGTTCCACTATGTATTAAAAGAAATGACTCCTGGGGATGAAGACTTGAGTATATAAAGAGGGCAAACATTTTTTCTTTTACTAGTGCAAAGGAATCTAAAACAATGTCAGCCAAAATGTATTGAAATCTTCCTTTGGCAAATTATCAACTTAAAACTATATAATTACATAGAAAAGTGAAAATTAAAATCTACAGTAAGAAAGAGGAAATAAATTATTTAAGCCAATGTTTAAAAATTGCATTTCAAAACAATTTTGTGGTCTAAGCACTAAAGTGTAGAAGTTATTTTTCTGGTAATCACAATTTTTGACAAGAAATGTTTTTACTGGTAGTCCTGAGTTAACACATATTTGTCAAATATAATTGGTATCTTCATAATTTAATGTGATGAAGTCTAAAACTTTATTTTTGTGAATGAAAATACTTAGAAAATTTTTCATGAATTTGACAGTTTATTGAATTCATATATATGTACATATTTATTATATCCACTATATTTTATCTGATCTTTATGAACAACAGTTTGTTAAAGGGATTTTATTTTCATTTTTGGCCATAACTTATTAATAGATTAATTGTTATTAGATTGCTATGTTTTGGGAGAAGAGACCCAAAGACCACTCTTGGGTTGATTCGCTAGCATAACTCAGAAAACTCAGCAAAGCTGTTTTGCTCATGGTCACAGTTAATTACCATGGAAGGATATAAATTAAAATCATCAAGGGAAAAAGTCACATAGGCCACAGTTCAGGAGACACCAGGCTTCAAGCTTCCAGTTGTTGTATCCCAGTGGAGTTGTACAGACAGTGCTTAATTCTCCCAGCAACAATGTGTGAAATCATCACAAAGTATTGGCAACAAGGGAGGCTAACCTGAGCCTTGATATCCAGGGAACTTACTGGAGTTTGAACATGTAGACTTGGTTGACTTCCCACAAGGCAAGCCTTCAGTCTCCATCCCCTCCAGAGGTTAACCTGGCCCTAGTCCCCCACCATAAATTACATTGTTAGCAAAAACCATCGTGGTAGAAGGCCTCAAGATAAACAAAGATGTTCTTCTTGTCAAAGATACTTTGGAGGGATATCCCAAGGACTTAGAGGCTACTTCCTAGGAGTCAGGCAAGGACCAAATAGTTCTTTGGAATATGCAGGTTTTGGACTACTCAAACTTGTTAACTCTTTACTGCACAATTACAGAATATTTTTAAACTTTCAAAATTTCGTATTTTGTGTTGACTTGCCAACGGGATTTTAATAAAAACAACAGTGTATTCTTTCATTAGCAGGTATTGTGCTAAATACTGTGCATTCATATGTAATCCAATTGCATAAGAAATCTGGAGCTAAGTATTGTCATGCTTGTCATTTTACAGATGAGAAAATTGAAACTGATAGAGATTAATTTTTTAGTTTATTTGATATGAATGTCATCTTTTCATTAAGTGTGTTGTCAAGATTCTTCCTTATCATAAGTGATTTAATCTTGATTTTTAATGTTTATATCCTGTAGATTTTTTTAATCATCAAATTTCATACTTTTATAATTTCTTCTTTAGGTTTTTACAATTACAAGTACTTTCTCATTCTAAAATTATGGAAACACATTTTTATATACTTGTCTTATGTTATCTCTCTCACTCTGTCTCTCTTTCTCTCTTCCTCTCACTGTTTAACACTTTAAGCCCTCTAGAATTTACTTTAGTGTACATAGTAAATTTCTCTCCATGAAAATCATATTTTGCATTAACTGCTCAATAAGTGATCTTACTACTCAAGTGTGGTGTGTGATGAGATAGGGCTCTATGCCAGCATATAGCACATTGCTTCCTTCACTGAAAGTCTTGACATGAAAAAAAAAAAAAGCTGAAGTATACTGTGTGCTTAGTGATGTAGCTGATTCACATTCTAGCAGCAGCTACTTATCAGGATACAAATCAGTAATAAAAGGAGTTTATCAAATTGCAGCGAGTGCACCAACCACACTCTGAGTAGCCCTGCCACATAGCAGATGTGACAGTCGCTGTTCAGTCTAAGTCACTCTTGCACTAGGAAGTTGCATTTGAGTTGCTAGAAAACCATCAATTTTTATTTTTGGCCTGAAAGATGGCTTGTACTTGCATATTTTTGTCCTTTTTATTCATGAAGCACATAGACATAATCCTATGGCATTCATTGCAAATAATAAAAGTTGTTCTTTTGTACAAATATTTAGTGGTATCTTATTTTGTTATATAAAGATACTATACTTTTACACACACACACACACACACACACATACACACACACACACACACCATAGGCTTTTTTTCCGTTATGTCTACAAATAACTCCATTATCTTTGTGGATTCCAACCAGAAGTGACTCTTGCATTATTGTGTATGGTTTTAGGAAAATTTAGCCCCAAGTCTAACATATTGTAAAAAATATAAATTATCTGGGAAATAATAATTTTAAATATACTTATTAGTAGCATAATCCCATGACCATTTTCTGACCTTGCTAAATCTGGACATTTATTGATGTACAGAATTTTGCACTGGCTTAGCACATTGAGGCCAAAGACTTCTGCTCCCACCTAAAGAGGGAAGGCAATCTAAAAATACTATTTTAGAGACGATTGCCAAAGCTCACACAGCTAATAAGTGCCTGAATACATGATCAAAGCCAAGTCTGTCCAAATCCAAAGCCCATGTTATTAATGACAGTGCTATGCCAAAACCATGGAAGAGTTCTCCTAGCTAACTTTACTCAACTTACTTCTGGGCTGGCTGAGGATGATCTGTCCCTACCTTAGCTCCTCAGTCGTACTTCATTCCACACTCCCTTTCATTCTCAGCACTAGAGTTCCTACAGTTTCCAAAGTACCATGTTCCAATGAGAACACATGGAATCCAGGAGGTAAACAACTCACACTGGGGCCTGGCAGGAAGGACTGGGAGAGAGAGTATCAGGAAAAATAGCTAATGCGTGCTGGGCTTCATACTCACGTGATGGGTTGATAGGTGCAGCAAACCACCATGGCACACATTTACCTATGTAGCAAACCTGTGCATCATGCACATATACCCCAGAACTTAAAATAAAAAGTACCATGTTCTTTTACACTGCAGGACGTAAGTACATGCTGTTCCTCTACTTGGACTATACTTATGTTTTAAGTTTAGCTTAATGATCGCCTCCTGCTCATAGTTCGTATACCCTCTCAAGAGCCATGTTCTAAAGGAAGCCTGCTCTGTAGGTCAGTCTATTAAGCATTTTAGTGACACCACCTCCTTCATAAATGTGCATTTGTTCATCTGCTAGGTATATATTTCATTAGGCTGCAAGCTTCAAGAAGTGAGGAACCATACCTGTTTTTGCTTATAATGGGATTCTTAATTCATTTGACAGTGCTTGGTATATATTAGGCACTTGATAGATATCAAAATAAGTGAATGATTGAATACAGTTATTATCTTAGTAAAGTATTATTGGGCATAGATTGTCAGTGAAACTTGATTCAAAACAGATGCTGCATGCATATTCAAATTGTTTAGAATGTTTTTTTGATATTGCATGTGACATTCAATAAATTATCAGGCAAATTTTTATTAAAAGAATACCCTGTATTTTGAAATGTACAAGTCCACATAAGTGAAACTTTATTCTGGTACACACATGCAGAAATTGACTACCCCAGCCCTAAAACTGTTGCCCCTGAAGTCCTCGTATGACAGTAAATCGAGCTCCATGCTTCTAGTGGGACACCCAAAAGCCAAAGAATTATCCTCAAGTGCTCTCTGTTTCTCATAGTCCACATTCAATTTATCAGCTGTTGACTCTACCATAAAATCCATCCAGAATCTGATTACTTCTCACTAATTGTCCTACTAATTGTTGGGACTAAGCTACCAACGTCTCTTATCTGGACTATTACAGTAACCTCTTAAATAATCTCTCCTTTTTAGCCTTTGCCTCCTATAGCCTGTTTTCAAATCAGAGTCAGGGAGATTCACTTACAGCAAAGTAAATTGCCTGGCTTCTTTACTCAAAACCTTCCAAGAGCTTCCTGGTTCACTCTGTAAAATCCCCAGCTCACACCACAGCCTACCAAGCTCTACATGTTCTAGCCTCCTTCCCTATAGCTTGTCATTCCCCTCTTACCAACAGCACTCCAGATTCATTGCCTCTTTGCTGAAACCCAAACATATGAGACAAACACTCACCTCAGGGCCTTTGCCTTTCCTTTCATTTCTGCCTGGAAAGTTTTCCAGAGCAGCAGCATGGCTGTCTCCCATTCTTCTTCTTTAGTTCTCCACTCATGTATCAGGGTACAGTGAGATCTTTCTGATAATATTTCTTAAAATTGTAAGCACAACCACTGCCTGGGCTTATTCCCCTTTGCCTTCCTTAATTTTAATCATAAAACTTTTCAAAATGTAACTCTCTATCCTGTGTCTCTTTCTTCTGTTTGTACATGAGATCTTGTCTACTTAGCTCACTGTCATATTCTCAGCACATTTGTACATTTATAACTTATCCTTGTAATGGATAAAGTCAAGAAAATAACCAGTAGAGCCCCAACAGAGTTTTATATTTTTACATGTTGAAAGAGACTGTATTAAACATATACCACTTACCCACTGATTGAGAACTTTATGTAATAATTAGACTCTACTTCATAGGGATTCTGAATTGGGTAAAATTATATGAGTTAGGGGAAATTACCTATATATCATGTCATTATAAAAATATCAAGCATGTTTTCTTATGGCCAAAAATGTATGTGTTTTTGGTTTTTGTTTTGATTTTTGAACCAGAGGAAAAGGTCTAACATATATTATTAGACTTTGGCATGGAGTTACGGTTTTTCCACTAAGTAGGCAATTCAGGAGTTTCTTCAGAACTAAAAGGCCAATGGGGCAATAAATATACAAAGTTACCTCCTTGAAGGCAATAACTATTTGGGGTACCTGCTAAAATTTTAAGGATTGCCAGAGTACCAAGAGTACAGACGTCTTGTGATGAATAAGCCTTGGAAATCAATAACATGTACATACATACTAACTACTCTAGAAATTGTGCCTGGATAGAATAGAGGGGAGGGCCAGGCTGTAAACCTGCTTCTTCAGAATTCTCTGTTTCTCTTACTGTCACCATTATTGCCATAAAGCCTTTAGTTGAGACATCTCAACCATCTTTAACTCTTTCTCCCCTTAGTTACTTCCATAATCAGTGGCCAAATTCTACTCATTCTTCAGATGAGAAATCGATCTCAATAATCTATTCTTTCTCCTGTTATTCCTCCAGGCTTGGACTCTTGTAGTATCCACTTAACTGGTATCCTGTCCTTTACTATCTCATCTTTCTAATCTAGTCACACATTATTAAGACTCAGCTTCCTGAACTGTGGTCCTAATCTCCATGTCAGAAAACTTGCCTGTCACAACCTAATGAATGAATTTGAAATTCCTTAGCCTTAGATTCATGACTTCTATGGAGTGACCCTAGTCTATTTTTCTAACTTTACAACCTACTCCTCTATTTTGTGAATGCAAATGATCCACAATTTTCAAACATTATGGCTTTATTTGGGCTTTCTTATTGTCCCACCTTCCAGCACTACTGATTTATACCTATTCCAATTTTACTTACCTATTAATGGCCAAGACAAATGCTATCACTTTTGTGAAAGTAAATTTGAAAGCCTGGCTGGAAATATGTTTTCTTTTTTTCTTTCTGTTTTTTTTTTTTTTTTTNTTTTTTTTTTTTTTTTTTTGAGATGGAGTCTCTGTTGGACAGGCCATAGTACAGTGGCAGCATGGCAGCTCACTGCAACCTCTGTCTCCTGGGTTCAAGCAATTCTCTTGCCTCAGCCTCCTGAGTAGCCAGGATTACAAGTGCCCACCACCATGCCTGGCTAATTATTATTATTATTGTTATTATTATTTTGAGACAGAGTCTCTCTCTGTCACCCAGGCTGGAGTACAGTGGCATGATCTCTGGTAACTGTAACCTCCACCTCCCAGGTTAAAGTGATTCTCCTGCCTCAGCCTCCCGAGTAGCTGGGACTATAAGCATGCACCACCACGCCTGGCTAATTTTTGTATTTGTTTTTTCAGTAGAGACAGGGTTTCATCATCTTGCCCAGGCTAATCTCAAACTCCTGCCCTTGTGATCCACCCTCCTCAGCCTCCCAAAGTGCTGGGATTACAGGCGTGAGCCACTGCATCTGGGCTGTTTTCACTTTTAAGTCTCTTGAACTGATTATTGTACATAACATTTGTCACTTAAAATTATTTTGATATATACTGATTTATACTTATATTTACCTATGTATAGATTCTGAACTGAATAACAACCTCTGTGAAAATAGGATTCATGTCTAATACATTTTTTCCCTCACAGCACAAAGTTGAATGTATTATACGTCATAAGTACTCAAACATTTGCTGTATGAGTGAATAAAAGTTTGTTGTATGTATGCTCATCTGTTGGTCATCCTGAGGTCCAGGACATAAGGCAATTGAGTCCCATGGTTGAGGAATCAGATTTCAAGGAATACAATTGCTTTGACTAAGTAATACGATTTTATGAGAAAATATGGTTTTATTGATATACAAATATAATGGTAATATATTTTTCCTTTTTGGTACATATTTTGAATTCCTATTTAAGATAAACTGTATGAAAATATAATAGTTAATTCTATTTAAGTTACAATGAGTCTACCTTAAAGTCGGGTTGCAGGCCTGTCCAACTATTTCCTGCAAATCCTAAAGTTATGAACGTGGAAGGGCCAAATCTAGCAATTGTAGTAATAGGAATATTTAATCTGAAATTCTGTTAATTCACAATAGGCAGGCAAACATACCTGCCAGGGTATAAAAACAACCTGTGTCTGTCAACAGATGAATGTATAAGGAAAATGTGGGGTAAGGGGAGTGTATGCATACACACACACACACACACACACACACACAATTTTTTTCCATTATGTAAGCAGAATTCTATATATATAATGGAATATTCACTATATATGTATTATTATTATATATGTATATATACAATAGAGTATTCATTATATAAATGGAATTATACATATGTGTGTATGTATACATAAATATAATGGAATATTGCTACATCTTTAAAAAGAAGGAAATTCAACTGTTTGCAAAAATGTAGATGAACCTTGAGGGCATTTTGCTAGGTGAAATAGGCCAGACACAGAAAAACAATTACTGCATGATCTTACTCATATGTGGAATCCAAAAACAAAGTCAAACTCATAGTAACAGAATGGTGGTTACCAGGAGCTGTGGGATGTAGGGAAATGGAAGATATTGGTCAAAGGTTACAATCCTTCAGTTATAAGATGAATAAACACTGGAGACCTAACGTACAGCATGATGACTGTAGTTAAGAAGTTAGCATATGCCCCAGGAGGCATACATTAGATTTGGCTACTCTCTCTCAGCTTCCAAGAAGAGTCCTTTTCAGAAGTGAATAAAATTTGGCACTCATTTCCATTGATGTACAGCAGTATATCTGCTCCAAGAAGAGAGGATATGCTCTAAGAGGAGATTAGATCTACACTAAGAACTAAATAAAGATCAGGTACAATGGCTCACGGTGGAGCACACCTATAATTCCAGCACTTCGGGAGGCCGAGGTAGGTGGAACACTTGAGTTTAGGAGTTCAAGACCAGTCTGACCAACATGCCAGCTTGAGGCATGAGAATTACTTGAACCCAGGAGGCAGCGGCAGTGAGCCAAGATCATACCACTATACTCCAGCCTGGGCAATACATCTAGACTCTATCTCAAAAAAAAAAAAAAAGAAGTAAATAATAAGTAAATATGAAGTACATCGTCCCCTAAGACTTTTATAATGGGAAATAGATTAAAAATAATAATAAATTGTTATAACAGGCAAAAAAACAAATATGCTCTTCTAGAAATCCATTACTTTTTAAAATGTTGAAAATTAATTTTTTGTAGTTACTGTTGTTGACCAACTAAAATTGGTAATGGCTATCTAAATTTACTGTCCCCATTGTACTTAGAATTTTCTATAGCAGGTGTCACAGGTATCTTCGTCTGGCACATATGCCTTGGTAAATGTTAAAGACTACCTAAGTGGATAGGAGAGAGGGAAAGTGCATTATTAGACATACAGCCTTGAGCTTGAATTCTTGTTCTGCCAGCTACTTAATGAACAGGATTTGGATAAATCAATCTGTTTGTATACATCTCCTTTATTCCTAAAATTTGGATAGTTTTTAATTTCAAAATTCATTGTTAGGATTTGTGATACTCTAATGTCATGGCATAATGATTGGCACATAATACAGAGTGATTGAATGATAACAATAATTAGTAGTATTGAAGTTATTTTATAAATAACTTAATATGAAAAGGAGATTTTCAGCCTTCAGTGGCCTTTCATCATTCTGTTCTTTCTTGGAATGATTTCATATCTTTTAGAGGTTTTTAACCAGGTTGACAAGAAGTTTACTTATCATGAAGACTCTTGTACACTAGTAATGCGGTTTTTGTTTTTGATATTTTATTTAGACAATGATACTACGTAGAGTAGAGAGCAGTTTTTCCAAGTTAATTATCATAGAATTTAGCCAGTATACCTGTGGCACCTCTCCCTACTTTAAGCTCTAGGATACATGTGAGGAACATGCTGATTTGTTACATAGGTATACATGTGCTATGGTGGCTTGCTGATCCCATCACCCTGTCATCTACATTAGGTATTTCTCCTAATGCTATCCCTCCCCTAACCCCCACCCCATGACAGGCCCCAGTGTGTGAGTTTCCCTTCCCTGTGTCCATGTGTTCTCATAGTTCAACTCCCACTTATGAGTGAGTACATGCGGTGTTTGGTTTTCTGTTCCTGTGTTAGTTTGCTGAGAATGATGGTTTCCAGCTTCATCCATGTTCCTGCAAAGGAATGAACTCATTCTTTTTATGGCTGCATAGTATTCCATGGTTTATATGTGCCACATTGTCTCTATCCAGTCTATCATTGATGGGCATTTGGGTTTGTTCCAAGTCTTTGCCATTATGAACAGTGCTGCAATAAACATACATGTTCCCACACCACATTCTCTCCAAATGTAGGTTTGGATATTGAAGAGGGAAAAAAAATCACCCAGCTAATGAACGACCTTGGAAGAACTGGCTTTTGTTTGCAATTCTCTAATGTTTCTTGGCAAATGGATGTCCTAGAGTAAAGCAAACCTTCCTGGAGTAGATCATCTATTAACTTTTTAGGCTCACAATTTCTCTGTGTTGGCTAGAGGCCACAGTAGTTTCACATCTCTAATTACAGCATATTTGGTGTTTCTATGATCCTATATCAGTTGATAAATTAGCAGACATTTAATAAAATATTCAACTAAATAATTAAAGGGAGTAAAAAGAAAATATGACAATTTCTGTTCTCTGAAGACTTACATTCTAGGTAGTGGTATTTTATATATATTACTTTAAATTAACCAGAAATACAAGGCAGTTCTGATATGTCTTACATACCATACATTTGAAGGTCACAGAAGTTAAAGATAATAATAAAGATGGGCTACAATTTATTGAAGAATTCTTTTTAAAAGTAGAAAGTCTGTAAATGCAGATTAGAATGGAAGGTATTCTAATGGAAAGAAACTATACAAAAGGTTAGGCTGGACTTAACTATGAAAATCAGATTTATATCAGTTTACAGATGTTTTGAATAAAGAATGTCTTTTATTCTGTAGATCATTGCTTCCCAGAATTTTGAGTAAATAAGAATCATCTAGAAAATGTGTCAAAATGCCATTTCTTAGGCCTTACCTCTAAATACTCTCTTTTAATTTGTTGGGGACAGGCCCGTGAATCTGCATTTTAACTACTCTAATGTCCTTGTGCCCTGTGATTCTGATGCAAGTGGTTCATTATTTACATTTTTAAAATCTCTGCCTGCCAGGTGAAATGAAAAGTTTTTACATAGGAAACTAGCCTTTTCTTTTTTTGTATTAGTACACTCATAAGAAACTAGCACTGTTAAAGCATGGTTTAATAAGGCAAAGAGTTAAATGGCAGGACAACAGTCAGGCAGGTGTTACAATAATCCAGAAGTAGAAAGAATCAGCACCAATTTTGGTTAATAGTAATAGCAGTGAAAGGGGGCAGATAAGTGGGAGAGGTTTAAGGAATATAAGACTAACAGGATGCAGGCTTTCATTGGCTACGCGTGAGCAAAGGATAGTATTCCAATCCTAGCAGATAACACACTCTTTGATTATAGGAACGGAGTCTTATTCATTTTTATGACTCCAGCTCAGCACAGTAGTGGGTTCTCAACAAGTGTATGTGCATTATTAAATACACCTGTAATATAATGCACAGCAAAGTCAAAAGGAATATTTTTATACCTCTACTTTTCTTCTTTTAACCTCAATTTTTTTACCTTGCTTTTATGTAGCCTTTTGACTTGCCAATAAAAGTATGTTTCATTGTTTGTACAAATTGAAATGGCTTAAAATATAAAGAGAAATATGATATGAAGTATCTTATGTCTTAATGTCTGAATTTTTCTCCATGAACACATAATAGTGAAATTATATCAAATTAGAGATACTCACTGAATTCTAAGAAATATGAAATTAAATGTCATTTTGTATAAATATAATCTACTTCCAGTAAGACATTGTAATAGTTTGTTTCTTTATTTTATTAATATTTCAATCATATATGGCGTTAGTGGAAAATACTATGTCATAAAAATGCTTACTGTATTTAGCACAAAAAGTCTACTGTTTTAAAGTATTACTGTTTACAAATCAGATCCTTTCCAAATTATCCAAAAAACATGAGTAGATTCATAAGGCTTCTTGTCTCTAATTCTTTAAATATCAAAAGGGACCATCTTCAAAATCCAAATGCTTCTCCAGCTTTCCGCAGGATATCACAAAACTCCTGGCAAAGACTTTTAAACAAGTTGAGAAGTTTTATAAGATAAAAATATTTTTTCAGTTGACTTGACAACCATGTACAATGTTAGTGAAGAGTTTATTTGCCCAAGGCTCTTTGTCAAAATGAATTTAAACTGAGATTATTAAAATGTAGTTCAACTGCAGTGTGTGGAGAGGTGTTGCTAATGTCTTACTTAGAGAATGTTTTCCATACAATACATGTGGCTTGGTTACAAGGCTCCACATGTAGAGGTGTGTTTCTGCTAAAAGAACAGAGGCATTTACAATTATTCAGAAAACAATAAATCATCTCCAAAATTGGAGAGTTTTGATCCAGAAAGAAAAGCACTATTGTGTGGTAGTTTAGAGGTTCATCTGTGTGAGCATCAAACTGCCAAGGTTTGAGTCACAGCTTCAGCATTAACTTCAGCAGCTTCCTCATGTGTAAAATGGAAGCCATGATATTAGAAATATTATGGGAATATTGTGAGGATTAAGTGATATTATCATTGTCAGTGGTTAATATAGTAGCTGGCACAGATTAAAATGCACAATTAATGGTTTGATTTCAAACCTGCAGAGTCAGGGCTAAGTAGTGTTTCCTGACAATTCCAGATGTGTGATTAAAAAAGCCCTGTCCCACTTTAATGAAAATCTTTTCTGAGTTAAATAGCTTTAGGAAAATTTAACTAATGGTAAACAATGCTTGAATCACCAGATATCTCCATGGCTGAAGCTAATTTCTTACATGAAAATCAGGATCAGGATCCCAAAAGGAAAATGATCATCCATATTTGGAAAATCCTGTTATACTTTGGTGGGAAAATGTCCAAACTGCAAAATCTTGGAAGCAATCCCTTTCCTTCCCTTGTAGGAACACATTATTTAGGAAGGTTTGTTATTTCTGACAAAAACTAGTTACCCTTGAAAAATAATAGCATTTGTGTATGGTTTGAAAGATTATGTCACCACAGATGGAAGAGTCAAGCACGTTCCATATGGCAAATGGCTGTTAATTAACAGTTCAGCCAGTGATGTGTGCTATATCCAGAATCAATGGCAGAGAGGATACAGAACACTGATGGGCTGCATCTGAACCATACAGTTAGAATTATATTTAAGCCACTTTTACTGATTTGTGATGTCATGCCATATTTATAGTTTATTATTTTAACTTAATATTTAAGTAAATTCTTTCTGTTGTTATTTTCTTGGTTTTTCTGAAGTCTACACTTTCATTAAAGAAAGGAAATACAGCAAAGTAAATTTAATGCAATTACTGATAAATCTGTTTATGTATCTTTTGACAAGTTAGAATGATGTAATAAAATTTCTCTGATTTATTTCCCCAGTATAGAGGATCATTGTGGATTCTGCCTGTATTCCAGGCACTGTTCAGGCCCTAGATGTCATGCTTATGCAGTCATCCCAACAAATCAGTCAGTAAAGTATATTTAACAAATATGGCAACTGAGACACATTTACTTATTGTTATTTAACTTGCTTTTGGTCACATTAATAAGGGAAAGATACAGAGATTAAATTGCTTTCTAACTTCAACATCTTTTTACTCTACCTCTAATATTTTAATTGAACTGGTTCATACCTATTTCAAATAATCTCTTATTTTTCCTCTTTGTCTTCAAAGTACGAAAACATTTATCTTCTTATTTTCTCTGTCAGTTATTCCATTAATATGTGTTGCTACAGACTCTATTTGAAAAATTAATTAGATTAGGAAAGAAAAATATGATTAACTGATAAATTTTTCTAACACAAAAAGTGAAAAGTAATAGTCAATAATGTATTTTAGTTTTATTTAGAGCAGAATATTTTATAGTTAAAGTTAGCATGGTGATATAGTCTTAATTCATTAATGACGTGGAATTTATTTATTCTTTTCATATTATCTTCTTCCCTCAAAAACATATTTAATTATAAAAATTTGGATTCAAATTTATAATTTATCTTAAAAAGGCAGTTTGGTAGTTTAAAAACTTTTAATTTGAGGAGACATAGGCAGTCAAATTATAATTTCCCTTAGCAATTTCTATAACAGTTCTTTTAATATCATGTTTTAAAACACAATATAGATATTCTTGTGAATTTTTCATTATGAAAACAATTTTATTATCTAGAACATAACAGAGAAAGAAGAAGAAAAAAAAATGGACTATCCTGCCATTATCTCAGCCTTTGCATGTACCAAAATTGACTTCTCTCCACTTCTTCAGTACTAACTCTCATTCACAAAAAAATATTTTACTGGCCTCATTATGAGAATTCACAAGACTACATAATTTTTTTTTCTACATGATCATTGAACCCATGATTCAACATTGGTTACAGAGTCTCAAGTATTTAGAGAGTCAACCAAAAGTAAAAAATTATAATGTAATATAAAAAACGCTGTAACAATATTGCTCACAAAATCCTGTGGTGGGGAGAAGAGGTAGTACAAATGGGTGAGGTAGGGGTTAGTGAAAGAAAACCTGATAGAAGTAAACTGCATTAATGTTGAAGATTAAGTAGAATTTGAGCTTCGGGCAAAGAAGCTGAAGGAAAGGTACTTTAAACAGGGTATGGAGTTGGGGGATGGAATTTATACATGCCCAATGTGGAATGGTTAATCACGTGAGTTCTGGAGCCAGGCATCTCAGTTCAGACATTATTACTTTTCAATTTCTCATTGTATATTCTTGGACAAGTTACTTCGTATCTGCAAAATGCATGTTATAATCAATCCTACCCTATCTGGTTGTTTAACTCAAGTTTATACATTCCCTTATATGATTTATGATACCTAGAATATGCTAAATAACAATTAATTTCAAGAAAATAAAAAACAACATAATGTTTGGGAAACTGCAAGTCATTTGGTATTGCTGAAGAAAAATTCTAATAATAATGTGGAAGAATATGAATGGGCTATGTGTCATGTTAAAGAGCTGGAAATTGTCATTTGGATAATGAGAAAACAGAGGAATGGAATAGATAGATGATGTTTTAAGTAGATTTCACTGGGGCAGGGTAGGAGTAGGAAAAGGGAGAATGTTGGTAAAGATGAGAGGGATAGAACCCAGGTACAACACCATAGCCATTGTCAGGACTTTGTATACACTATAATAAGGATACTATATAATCATTTTTAATAGTAACAATAGGAATAGAAGGGAGATGACAGTTGAGTGAAATATTTAGAAGTTAGAATTGGCAGGGCTTGCCTCTAACAGTAAATAAAATAGATCCTGTGCAATAATTCAGGAAAGGAAAAAAATAAATGATGACTTGAAGATGCGTTATTTGGCAGAACTTAGTGGCTAGCAAGAGCATAAAAAGACACCCAGAGAAAAAGAGAGTAGAAGAGTAAATAGACAGTTGAAAGAGAAAGTAAGAAAGGCCGCCTTAGACATACTGAATTTAAGGTATTTCTAGAACATCTATTTAGAAATTAGTCAGACTTTTAGAATAGTTTCAACAGATTCGGGATTCACTAAAAAAGATGAAGGCCAGGAATGCAGAAAGTTTCCCAGGATAATTTGTGTTATATGAGGTAAGAGGAAGAAGGTGGTCTAATGAAGTAGATGGTGCAGACATAGGAAATTAAAAGATTAATGAGGTTTCAAATTTGATAAAAGATGCGGTTTCAAATTTTGAAGCAAGCTTGACTCAGGCAACAGCAAGAATCCAGTGTGGTTAAATATAAATGTATTATTTCTGAGTTTCATACATATTATTATGCAAAGAATACATAGATCAGTATAAAGGATCTAAACATGTCATTTTGTAGGTTAAGGAATTTTTTTAAATTAAATACAAATATTTACCTTAAATTTGGGTAACGAAATTTAAAAAGTAACTTAATCTGAAATCTAATTTTATTTTGAAATTAATTTCCTTAAATTTGGCTCCCATTATTTTAAGTATTTTAACCGTTATTTAAATGCAGCTATCAAAAGCTTAAAAGTAACATTTGCTTAATGTAAACTTTAAATTTTTATCATATTCCAAACCAGCATGGGCATTAACCATGACAATGACCACCCATCATGTGCTGATGGTCTTCATATCATGTCTGGTGAATGGATTAAAGGACAAAATCTTGGTGACGTTTCATGGTCTCAATGCAGCAAAGAAGATTTGGAACGATTTCTCAGGTATGGAGGTCACTTATTATTCTTGCCTTTTGAATGTTTATGTGTGCTGTTTCCTTTTCTAACTAGAGAAGCCAGTGTAGCAAAGTGGAAAGACAATCAGAGTAGAAGTGAAGGCGCTTGGATTCCAATCCTGGCTTCTCCATTGGCTCATGGTACAGTTTGGGACATGTTATTTAATCCATCTGCTTTTGAATTTCTACCTTTTTCAAAAAAGACAGTTAAGATTATTTGTAAGATTGAAAAATTGTTATAATGATTTCTTAAATCTGTCGCAGTATTTAATTGCCTCTTCAGTTTTTTCTGAGTGAAAATATTCACATTGTTCATCACCCAGCACATCTGTTATTATGAAGAGCAGAGCCCCTCTAACAAAATCTTGACTTTTCATTTATAATACTTCTATGCTTTGAATATTTTTTCATTAATAAGTGCTTTTCACCATTATCATAGCCCTGGAGTCTCTACTTTTCGTTCTGTGGCAGGAACACTTTCTTTCTTGTTGGAAAATTAATGAAAAATATTACTATTGTTCTAATTTTTATTTAAAGCACTTGTTATTTACTTATTTCTCTAATTATAGAAGGATCACCTGAAGCAGTAGACAATATGCAAAGCAGTTAGTGAGATGCTTAAGGTATCTAAAACAAAGCTTAATGATAAATACAGGAACGCCTAGCTTGCTAAATTCACTGCACAGATGAACTGTATTCATTTTTCTATACCATTTAAATAGTTAAGACTATTTTTTCCATTAAATGGCTATGAAATCTATCAAACTATAATGTTTACCACATTACCATATATTTGCTCTAAAATATGTACAAAATAGTCTGCGCATACTCCCTGTCATAATAGTCTAGAGAATAGCGCTCAGAGCATGTGATATTTCAAACACACCATCAGCAGCTGCATCAGCAGCCCTTCTGTAGGCCCTATTGAGTTCCTAAGGAACATACATGATTTTTTATGGCTGTCTTCACATGAATCAGGACTTCTATGACATCAAATACCACTTTAAAATATATTACAAAGTTTTATACAAAGTTGTATCACAATGTCAAGCACAAACATATCTACACTGTTAATATTCAGCTAAGGATGCTTTTCATACATTCTTTAACTCCCCAAATATAGCTGATTTCTTACATTCACATACTACTTTGGGGCAAATTACTCTGATACTGAGCTTGTATACCTATTAAATGCATAAAATAACACCCACTTCACAGTGTTATGTAGATCAGCTGAGTTAATTCATATGAATGTGTTTTATACACCAAAAAGTTCTGTTAACTTGAAAATTATTATTAGGATTATCTTCATTGTAAATAAATGATTTTTGACAAATATAGTAATTTCTATGAGTATTCAATTTCTATGAAGGGCTTAGAGTAAAAGTAAAAATATATTTTTTATGTTATAAAAATGTGTCTTGTTGTATGCTAACTAATCATATCAGCTTGTCACATTATTTAAAAATTTTACACATACCTGCCTATTGCCAGGTCAAAGGCCAGTAACTGCTTGCTACAAACAAATCCACAGAGTATCAATTCTGTGATGGTTCCCTCCAAGCTGCCAGGGATGACATACACTGCTGATGAACAGTGCCAGATCCTCTTTGGGCCATTGGCCTCTTTTTGTCAGGAGATGCAGGTAAGGATCCAGATGGGATTTTTGTGCATTCATTCATTGTTTAGAAGTATTGATTGGTAAGAGAAGGTAACTTTATTTTAGGGTCTGTGGATCAAAAGCACCCCAAAATAGAAAAGAAACATTTTCTAAGAAAATGTTTGTGCATTTTTTTCTTATACTTTGGAAGTGATAGAAATAAGATGTGAGCATTTAATCAAAGTCAGTAAAGGAAGACCTAACAATTTCTACTTTGAAAATTACATTGAAGTCAGGGAAGTATTTTTATTATATTGGTTCAATGCTTTTATTTTAAATCCCATAAGTTTTCTCTCCATATCTGCAGGAATTGGTTTCAGTACCCACATCCTGTTCCCTGAGATACCAAAACAACCAGCTGCTAAAGTCCCTTGTGAAAAATGGTGTAGTATTTGCATATAACCTACCCACATCCTCCCATATGCTTTAAATCATCGCTAGATTACTTATAGTAGCTGATATATTGTAAATGCTATATAATTATTATAGCATGTTATTTTATTATTTGTATTATTTTGTATTGTTGTAGTGTGCTTTTTTTAGTATTTTTTTTTTTAATCTGTGGTTGGTTGGATCCCTAGACGCTGAATCTACAAACAGGGAGGGCCAACTGCACTTTCTTATATGGAAATGGGTAAAAATGTGATAAAAGCTATGTATGAACGTGTAATTGTGGAGGAGGAACTATATATTTTAACCCTAAAATTAAAAATTTAAAAGTATGTTTTATAGGAACAAAAATTAAGAGAGTACATTTCTACATAAACTAGAAGAAAATGAAGAATGTATAATGGTAAAGCAGTGTTTATATATTAATATTTCAATAGTCAATAATTACTCAGTGAGGACAGTAGTGTTAGGTCTATAAAATCTAAAGGATGAAGCAAAATGACCTTTGTAACTGATGGAAGAATTTTAGTTCTATAACCCCCCCTTTTTTTTCTCTTCTGCTGCCCATCCCCTATCTGCTCATCTCCTCCCAGCTCCTCCTGAAACACACACACATACACATTGTACTTCATGAATAAACTGATAACCACACTGAGAGTAAATCGGCTAAGTATCACTGAAACATGTCTCTATTTCACCTGACCAAAGTTTCTGTGACTGCCTCAAAGGAGTTTGGCTTTGTTGAGGATAATGCTGTTTTGGTAACTTATAACTGTCAGCATAATTAAAACCCTGTATAAGGAACAAAGCATATGACATTATGATGTGTTGAATGTTCTCTTTGCTTTGTGGTTCTTATTAAAAGAGTTGTGCACTTATTTGCTTATTAATTGCTTCTGATCAGTTTCACCCACTAGTGTGTAAGCTGCATGAGGGCAGAGTGAGTTTCTCCAGCATCTAGCCTAGGGACTTGTACAAAGTGAAATATCCAGTGAACAACTGATTTAGAATTAAAACGAGTGAATGTATGGAGTTAGAGGTGCACCAAATGTGATGTGTGAAAGGTTGTATATACTGTAATACTCATCTGGTAATAGAAGAGCTTGAAAGTGTTGCTATGTAATTATTATCTAATCCCAAAGGGTTTACATGTGGCACAGCCATGGATCCTTGGAACTCCACATCATCTGTGACAGTTATGACACTGGTTCTATAAGGTCTGTCCCTGGTACCTCTTTGACTTTATCTACTCTAACCTCCTTCACTCTGCTTTCACCTCTGAGTCTTTAGACAGTCAAAAGTCTGGTCACAATATTCTTTCTAAAATCTTCATGGTAAAATGAAAGTTTTGAGGTACAATGGTTTGGGTTTGTGGGCAGACACTTTTACAGGCTGAAGTTGCCATTCTTTTAGGCAACAAAGTTGGCTGTCTGTGGTCACTGCCTCTGTAGCATTGCATAGGATACCATTTTAGTCTGTGTGGTATGGAGAATTGATAGAACTAATCAATGGATCAGTCCATCAAAAATTCATATTTTACAAAGCATTTCTACTGTAAAAACACAGCAGATGATCAGCTATACACATGATTCTACCAAATTTTAGAATCTTTTCCATAAATACTATGTTTATAAGCTTTTATAAATTGTTTTATTAATATCTCATATTGCAATTAGTTAAATTTCACTAGTGTCATTATACAACGTTTGGACCTCTAAATATCTGCCATATAGTGTGCTAAATTATTTTTGTGATGTAATTTGATTCTTATAACCATTCAATGCCATAGTTATTGTCCAGTCCTATTTTACAAATCAACAATTTGAGGTCTAGAGCAGTTAAATAACGCTTTGAAGTTCTTGTACCTATTAGCAGAGAATGTTAGATTCAAACTCAGATTATATCTAAACACAAAAAACCAGAATGCATTGTAACCACTATGCTCTACAGTCTCTTATGGAATTCAAACTTTTTTATATGCTGTATTGCCTCCTTTATTGGAAACATCAGGTCTTGTATTTAGATCAGATCTTGTATTTAGACTAAATTCCTTTTGTCTCCTGCAGCACCTATACTATCAGTTTTAACCAGTATCTTAATTGATTTCTTTTTCTAAGTTATTTGCTCTATTCCTAAGATTATTTCCCACTAACCTACCTGCACAGAGTTTTTCCCTGATCTCTGAAAATTTATCTGTTTATTTGGGTTTTTAAAATCTGTTTCTCAGTATCGTAGGATGTTGCCTTGTTTTAAAATTACACATTATGCTAATAAAGTTAAGTTATAGGTTTAAGGTGTCCAGAAATGTTCTCCTTTTTATTTTCTCTCCACTTTTATATTCCAGTCCCAAATCAGTACAGCATGTATAACTTAACAGATGATAGATAGATAGATAGATAGATAGATAGATAGATAGATAGATAATAGATAGATAGAACCATAGAAAAGATTATTTCACAAATTTAGTCATTGATTTGGCAAATACTTGCTCAGTTCCAACAACTTTCCAGGCACTGTACAAAGCTCTAATAATACAGCAGGAATCGAAGACCCTACCTCCATGGACCTTACATTTTAGTTGGAGAAAATATGAAATAAGCAAATGCATATCTAATATGTCAGTTGGTGATAATTGTTTAGAAGAAATATAAACTCAGGTAAGATAGGGAATACTATCAAGGTAGAGGGTTGGGATGGTGTTATTTCATGTAAGGTGACCTGGGAAAGTTTCCTAGAAAAGGTAACATTTGTTTAGAGATCTGAAGAAAGTGGGAGAACAAGATACCCATTTATCTTGGGAGGAATACCGCAAGAGAAAACAGAATGCAAAATGTCCTGGAATTCATTGTGGATCATGTTTTAAGATGCCTATTACACATCCAAGTAGGGATGTAAGCTGATCCATGAAACATATTTGAAAGCCATTAAGAAGGATAAGATATTGAGGACGTAACACTAAATAACAATTGGATGTGAGTTACAAAAGTTTCAAGGACTAAGACCTAGGTGAATGCAGTATTTAGAGTTTAGGAAAATGAGAAGAAAGCAAAAACAAAATGCTGAAGTATTCTGAGATAGGAACAGAATGAAAGCAAATTAAGATCCCGGGGCCAATGTGAGGAGGACATTTTTCAAAGAGAGATTGATCAGCTATGTTAAAAGCAGAAGACTTAAATATAAAACCCCAAACTGGAAAAAACCTAGGCAATACTGTTCTGAACATAGGAATGGGCAAAGATTTCATGACAAAGATCCCATAAGCAATTGTAACAAAAATTGACAAATGGGATCTAATAAACTTAAGAGCTGTGCACAGCAAAAGAAACTATCAACAGAGCAAATAGACAACCTAGAGAATAGGAGAAAATATTTGCAAACTGTGCATCTGACAAAGGACTAATAAACAGTATCTATAAGGAACTTAATTTACAAGGAAAAACCAACCCCATTAAAAAGTGGTCAATGAACATGAACACTTTTCAAAAGAAGACATACATGCAGCCAACCAGTATATTTTTAAAAAGTCAGTAACACTGATCATTAGAGAAATACACGTCAAAATCACAATGAGATACCACCTCACACCAGTCAGAATGGCTACTATAAAAAGTCAAAAAATAACAGATGCTGGTGAGGTTGCAGATTAAAGGGAAGACAATACACTGTTTGTGGGAGTGTATATTAGTTCAACCATTGTGGAAAGCAGTGTGGCAATTCCTCCAAGAGTTAAAAACATAACTACCCATAACTACCATTCAACCTAGCAATCTTATTACTGGGTATATACCCAAAGAAATGAAAATCATTCTACTGTAAAGACACATGCATATGAATGTTCACTGCAGCACTGTTCACAATAGCAAAGATAGAATTAACCTAAATGCCCAGGAGCGACAGGTTGGATAAAGAAAATGTGGTACATGTACACTATAGAATACTATGCAGCAATAAAAAAATAAAAATAATTTAAAAAAAAATGAGATCATGTCTTTTGCAGGAACATGGATGGAGGTGGAGGCCATTATCCTTAGCAAACTAACACAAGGACAAAAAACCAAATACCGTGTGTTCTCACTTTTAAGTGGGAGCTAAATAATAAGAACTCATGAACACGAAGAAGGGAAAAATAGACACTGGGGCCTACTGAAGGCTGGAGGGTGGAAGGAGGAAGAGATTCAGAAAAAATAGCTATTGAGTACCAGGCTTAGTATGTGGATGATGAAACCATCTGTACAACAAACCACTGTGACAGGAGTTTACCTATGTAACAAACCTGTAATTTATCCCTGATAAAATTAAAGTAAAAAAATAAAAAAGAAAAAACCAAAGTGGAGCAAAATGAAACCTGAGATTAGATGATTGATATTTTTATCACAAAGGGTTTGACACCCATTATTTGAAGCTATATGTAAATGCCTGAATATATAATGTGTTCAGGAGGTATAACTTAAAAAATAAGAGAAAATGGTTATAACTGTACACTACTAAAAATGCTTGTGCACTATGTAATGGCATTTCAGTCACTGGACCACATATAAAACAATGGTCTTATAAGATGATAAGTTTCTCACAGCTTATCCATGATTCAATCAGGCATCCTATGACCACCTCATTTCTAATCAATTACAAGTAAACATCAAGCTTTGTAATGTGGGAGTTCACAGCAACCTTTAACATGTATGTTTCAGGTAGAATCTTAAAAACAAGGTAACTTTGAATTTGACAAAGGTAGTTAGGCCATAGCATCTAAATTAGATGTTTCTCTTCCATATTTATGAACAAATATATAAACACAAACACTAGGCGATCAGCATTAGTGCATAATGCTGATCTAATTAATGATATAAATTTACCCTTAGGATAACAACTTTTATCTGCAAAATGTTTGAAGGCACAGATGTAGATATTCTGGTGAAACATCTTGATCACAGGCAATAATAGGTCACTATTCTGCATTAATGTGCAGAATTAATGGCTAACTTCTTGGATGGCCTTGTTCCTGAGTCCTAAGTAATTGGTGTCTGGTACCTTCAGGCCATCTAGCATCTTGTGGCTGAGTCAGGTCCAACTGCATCAAATCATTGTAATAGCTTTCTGAAATTACTTAGCTTGGCTAAAAATACAGAGGTATGGGAGGATTTTTCCCTAGAAACAATAAGAAGTGGCCCCATAGGAGATAACCTTTTTTTGACAAAGAAGGAAGTGTGATAAAATTGAAGACCTCCAGGAAACTTAAGATTCTACCTTTGTGGACTAGGCACACTATGAATTGCATATGCATTAAATGGATAGAAAAGTTTATAGTATGACTGAATCATATGATCACTTTAAATATTGACATGGAAAGTTCCAGTTTTATATTTTTCTTGTATCTACTTGATTCATCCAAGTTTACTGAAATAAAGTAATGACAAAAACCGCAATTGTGTTTGCACCAACCTAATGTTATGAAGAACTGTAGAAGGCCTAGTCTCTGTAATTTGGCATTGCAAAATTCCAGAGGCAACAATTTGGATTTTAAAAGACTTAACATGAAATAGTTGGAGGACATAAACTGCATAATTTAACACTTATAAAGCTGCGGTAATGAAGACAATGTGGTGTTGACGAAAGGAGAGACTTAACTCCTCAGTGGAACACCATAGAGAGTTCAATTATAGACTCTCACACATGTGTACAATTGATTTCAGCAAAACTGACAAGGCAGTTCAATAGGTAAAGGAAAGCTTTTCAACAAATTCTGCTGGAACAACTGTATATTCATCTTTTAAAAATTATATAATAAGATAAAATTAACCCTAAATATATTATAGACCTAAATGTGGAATCTACAAAACTATAAAACTTCAGGGAAAAATGTAGAGGAAATATTTTTTAATAGGACACCGGGAGCATGAACCATAAAAGAAAAACAGAACAGAAAATTATTGTTTGAAATTTATCAAAATAATTGTTTTATCTTAGGAAAACTTTGTTAAGACAAAGAAAACATAAGCCACATAACAGGAGAAAATATTTATAATAGGTATATCTGACAAAGGATTGTTGTCCAAAATATATAAATCCCTCTAATAGTAATAAAAGACCAAGCAATACAATAAAATGGGCAAAACATTTCAACAGACAATCAGAAATGAAGATATGTAGATACCTAACAAACTCCTTAAAATATGCTTAACATCATTAATATTGTATCAAGAAATGCAAATTAAAACCATAAAGACCTACATTTGCATACATGTTGCAATATCTCAAGTTTAAAGAATTGAATATACAAAATTGTTGCTGATAATACAGAGCAATCAGAACTCATATTCCGCTCATGGAAATATAGTAAAATCACTCTGGGGAATTTTTAGGTGTTTTTTTTAATGCTTAAGCATTCACCTGTTATATAAACTTTCCATTTCTAGATCCAAAAATATACTCTGCATGATCCCTTTAAATTTATTGAGACTCACTTATAATCTATCCAGGTGAATGTACTATATGCATTTGACAGAATGCATTTCCACAGTTGTTAGTGTTTCATAAATATTAATTAGGTCAAGGTTATTAATATAGTTATACAAATCATATTTCATTATGTGTATAGATGTTCTAATAAGTGCTGAAGTGGGGAATTTAAATATCTTACTGTGACTATGAAATTATCTATTCCTTTCAGTTATGTCAGATTTTCATTCATACCTCATAAGGCTTTATTGCTAGACCCTAATACAGTTATTATTGTTATGTCTTCCTGATTGCATTATGTCTTCTCATTGCATTTCTTTTCATTATGAAAAAGTCTTCTTTATCACTGGTAGCACTCTTTATACTGAAGTTTATTACATCTGATATGAATCTGATTTTGTGTACTTATTTTTGCATGGTATAACTTTATGTTTTCATTTAGTTTAAATGTATCTGTGTACTATTTCAAGTGAGTATACTATTTCAAGTGAGTCTCTTGTAATAAGCATGTAGTTAAGTCTTGATATTTATCTATCATAATAATTATGACCTTTTAATTGAGGTAGTTAGTTCATTAATGTTTAATCATTGATTAAACAATGTGTTTGGATTTAGGTCTAGCATTTTATAATTTATTTTTTAACTCTATTTCCCTCTGATCCTCATTAATTTACTTTTATATTATTTGAATTCTCTTTGGGATCCTACTTTATCTATTACATCTTTAGCTGTAATCCTTTACGTCTTTAACAGGCCTGATCTGGTTCTACGTCTGGGATCACACATTTTTTTAAAGGGCCAGATAGTAAATATGTTAGGCTTGTCAGTAGCAAAGCTTCTTTTGCAACTCAAATCTGCTGCTCTAGCTCAAATCAGTCATAGATAATACGTAAGTGAATGGGCATGGACATGTTCCAATAAAAGTTCAATTCTAAAGACAGTTGGCCAGTCTCCAGGCCATAGTTTGCAAACTCACCTCCAGGGATTAGAATATAAACCCTCAATTTTTCTCAATCTATTTAGTTAATGTAGTACTATTTCATTTGGAATTATTGGAATACGTAACCACATATATGCATTTAGACTTCTTCATTCTGTTTTTCTGTACTATAATCATTATATATATGTAACATCTGTGTACATTGTAGACCACACAATAAAATTATATACATTTTGCTTTGTACACATTGCATGCATTTTAAAAATTAAGAATGTAAAAATAGTCTTTTATTTTTTGCTAGATATTTACCCTTTTTATTGTTCTTCATGACTTCCTGAAGATAGGAGTTTCCTTTCATTTCATTTTCCTTCTCCATTTATTTTAGTTGGGTTGCTGGTGGCAAATTATCTTAATTTTCTTTCATCTGAAAATTTTCATTTCACCTTAATTTTTGAAATATATTTTTACTAGATATAAAATTACAAGTTGACTTTTTCCTTTTCTTTACCATCTCAGAAACATTTCTCTGTCTTCTCTTCTCCATAGTTTATGATGAGAAATGTATAGCCCTTGGATTGTCATTTCCCTGTAAGTAATCTGTTGTTTCTCCTTGTTTGTGTGTAAGATAGCCTGCTTACCTTTGGTTTTCAGATGCTTGACTGTAATGTGTCTACATATGCTTTACTCTATATTTATCCCATTGGAGGATTGTTGAACTTATTGATTTTGTAAATCGATATCTTTTCTCAAGTTTGGAAAAAATTTCAGTAATAATTCCTTTAAATATTTTTCTACTTCTACATTTCTGTCTCTTCTTCTGAGAATACAGTTACACACATTAATTTTTTTATATAATCCCACAGCTTTCTGCATATCTTTCATATTTTAAAATATTTTTCCTATCTCCTTCAGATTGGGTAATTTCCTTTACACTATTTTCAAGCTTACTGAATTTTTATCATTTCCATTCTGCTCAAATCCATTCAGTCAATTTTTAATTTAACATATTGTATTTTTCACATCTAAAGTGAACGTTTCAGTGTACTTTTTAAAAACTTTTATCTTGAGATATCTTTTCATTTATTACAAGCCAATTTCCATTACCTCACTAGGTATATTCAAAAAGTCAGTTTCAAATTTTATGAAAATCATAACACATGTATCAACTCAGGTTTTAATTGTTTATTTAGATTTTTAATGAAAGGGTTGCATTTTGCTGTTCTACATATGTCAGTAATTTTTATTTGTATACTAGAAATTGTGCTGTTATAATGTAGAGCAAGCATTAGCAAACTATGGCTTAAAGTTTTACTGGAACACAGTGACACCCATTTTTTCATTTATTTTCTCTGGCTGCCCTCAAGCTACAATGGCAGTGTTGAATAGTTGCAACAGAGACCATCTTGCCAAGAAGCCTGAAACACATGCTATTTGGCAATTTATAGAAAGAGTTTGCTGAACCCTGTTGTAGAGGCTCTGGATTCTGTTATATTATGCCAAATACTGTTTTTTTTGTTTTCACAAGGAATTCCATTAATTAGACTTAAACAGGAAACTTTGTCTCATCTATTGTAGGCAGCAGCTCATATCTTAGATCAATTCATTTTTTTCCTTATCTGTGCTATTTGTATAGTGTGTTGTGTGTGTATGGGTCAGGTGCCCAGAGGGGACTTAAACTCCTCTGATTCTATTCCCTGGGGGATTCTCTCTTAAGATTATGGCAACCCTGACCACCTCAGTTTCCATCTTCATAAGTCTACAGTCATTATATGTTTTTCCCAGTTGACACCTAATGTCAGGACACAACAGTGGGCCCCTATCAGGTTAAAGCTGCAAAGATGATGAACTAACCTTGTGCCAATTTTTTTCAGTTCCCCTCAAAATTATGCCTGCTAAACACAGTCACTTTCACATTGCCATGCATACAAAATAAAATACCTAGGAATACAGCCAATCAGGGAGGTGGAAGATCTCTACATGCAGAAATAGAAAATACTGTTCAAAGTAATCAGAGATTACACAAATGGAAAAACATTCCATGCTCATGTGTAGGAAGAATCAATATTGCTAAAATGGTCATACTGCCCAAAGCAATTTATAGGTTCAATGCTATTCCTATTAAACTACCACTGATATTCTTCACAGAATTAGAAAACATATTTTTAAATTCATATAGAAACAAAAACAAGCCAAAATACCCAAGGCAATCAAGCAAAAAGAACAAAGCTGGAGGCATCATGTTACCTGACTTCAAACTATGCTCCAGGGCAACAGTAACAAAAACAACATGCTACTGGTACAAAACAGATGCATACACCAGTGGAACAGAATAGAAAACCCAGAAATAAGGCTGCACACTTACAACTATCTAATTTTTGACAAACCTGACCAAAACAAGCAATGGAGAAATTATTTCCTATTCAATAAATTGTGTTGGGATAATTATTAGCCATATGCGGGAGATTGTAACCGAACCCCTTTTTATGCCATATATAAAAATTAACTCAAGATGGATTAGAGACTTGTGTGTAAAATCCAAAACTATAAAAACCCTGAAAGACAACCTAGGCAATACCATTCTGGACATAGGAAAAGAGAAAGATTTCATGACAAAGACTCCAAAAACAATTGCAACAAAGCTAAAA